>NC_133001.1:53261666-53564696 GCF_048564905.1 Vicugna pacos
CGGTCAAGTGAGCCTTCACGAAAGAAGGGGACTTTATTAGGAAGATCAAGGAGGAAGGGCCTTCCAGGTAGAGGACTGTGCCTGTTCAGTGACAAGCCCAGCGGTGTCCTCTGGTGGCTGGAACGAAGGGTGGGAGGGGCTGTGATGGGGGAAAGTCTGGCCGGTGTACAGGGCCAGAGCACAGGGGGCTTCACACACCATGCCTGGGGAGCTGGTGGGGATCAAGGAAGGATTTTGAGTAAAAAGTGGGGCATTATCATATTTGTTTGTTAGAATGACCCTTTCCAGGGCTATGTATGGGAAGGGCTGCCTGTTAACGGTACCGGATCATAGTTCTGGGGATGAGACCAACCAGCGATGTGAAGGATTATGAAGCTTGCCAGGCAGAGGGACTTGAGGGCTGGCGCGGGGTTCTGGACATTGAAAGAAGGTCAGTTCCACAGGATTCGATGATCACACAGCTCAGAGCGTGAGGGAGGAGGCCAGGAAGGGTCCCAGGCTTCTGAGACGAGCGACTTGGCGGGGTGATGATGTCACTGGCCAAGACAAGGACTCTGAGAGATGGTGGGTTCACATTCTGACATGCTGACTTCGAAGTCCACCTGGGACATCATTTCAACAAGCGGCACCTACTGGAGCCATGCCTGTGCCCATCAGAAGCAGATGGCCTGGTGGGTCCTGTTCCAGGGTGCCATGAATTTCAGAGGCCCTGGGACCCTCCACCTTCCAGTCGCATGGAGACCGAGGTGGCTGGTCTTCCATGTTCAGGGGAAGTGCTCACGGTAACAGCGTGGAGAACATTAGCCATAGGCCAGACACTATTTGGGGAACTTGATAGTAATGTTCACATTGTGACCTTTAACTACCCTCCAGAGGGTAGGTACCGGTTTATATTGTATTATAATTAATATTTTATATTTTATTGTTTATATTATTTCAATTTTATCAAGGAGGAAACCAAGGCTCAGCGAGTTGAGTCAACTGCCCCAAAGTCACCCATCGTCTGGTCGTAGAGTTAGGATGTGAACCCAGACCAGGTAGCAGGGCTTCTTAACAGCACCCTTTCCATTTAGGGTTCTGTCATGGTTGTCTTGTGTTTTGTTTTGGTTCTTTTGATCACTTTATTTAAAAGAAAGAAAGAGGATGGAAACTTCATTTAAGTGAAGATAAACTCTTGTTGAGAAAATACTCACTGTAGAAAGAAAGCTTGAAGAAACAGGGTTCTTACATAAAGTGGATTCAGTAACAAGCCTGTGGATACATGAAGTCATGCTTTGGGTTTCTTTGAGGCTCCCCAAAACATACATTTATTAATCAACCACCATTTACTGAATATAGCTGGACACTGGAAGTGTGCTGGGAATAGACCAGTAGACAAGATAAATGCTACCTAAGAGCTTACCAGTATGGAACTCCCAAAGGGGGCCACTGTATCGGCCCCATAGTGGAGCTCTTTCTACCATGTTTTAGAAACTGAAACCTCAAAAGCAACTTGCCTTGATTGTGCCGGGTAACCTAAGATCCTTGTCTGACAGCGCGAGGGTCACCCTCAGAATCACATGAGTGTCTGGCAGAAAGACGGGGAAAAGGTGACTAGTGTGGAAAAGAGAAGATGCTCAAATTGACGACCAGTACTGTTATCCGTCTTTAGTGGTCACAAGCAAGGGCGGCGTCTTAGAGCAAGGCTGTAAGACTATTGTCACTTCCATTCCAGAGATGAAGACATTGAGGCTCACAGATATAAAGTGATCTGTTGCTCGGTACAAAAATTTAAAGATTTAAATTTAAGATTTAAATGCAGGTATCCACCTGCAAACCCCTTGCCCTGTCTGGGTACCGAGTTGCCCTCCTGTTTCAAAACTCTTACTGAGATCACCTCCTTCTGAAATGCTTCCAGAGACCTTCATGGTGGAGGGAGACTTGTGAAAAATGTTTGAAAAGTTTGCTCGGGGAGGTCACATTTACACATCAGCACCCGTGGTGCCAGCGCCGGCAGCCGGCACAGACGAAGAAGGCTGCCGCGGACCACTTGTCTTCTCCACTGTTGCACAGAGCATCATCTTGGGCTTTAGGGTGTTGATTTTTCACTTTCTGGAGAAGACCTGCTGCCTTGCCTTCTGGCAGACAGTCTCTCGATGAGGTGTGTCCTCTTCCAGGAAGCTCATGCTTCAGTTCAGAAGCAGAGTGCGTGGTGGGATACAGGATGACCCCCACCCTGGGTCGTCACAGCAGGAGCCTGGCTGCCCCTGGAGACCCCACACCAAGACTGTGGACCTGGCTGGGCTCCCTCTGGCCAGAATCAGTCACGTGATGTGCCGTTTAGAGCTAAATCTGGGGGATCCCCTGGACTTGGCACCTGTGACCCTGAAACCAAGGGGGTCTACGAGATGGCTTTGGTCCTGTGTCTCTTTTGGCAGAGGCTCACTGTCTGGGGCAACACACCAGGCACCTGTTTTCTGCTTCTGTACTGCAAGTAAATTCACTTCACCCAGAATTGTGTTCCTGAGGACAAAGGGAAATATGAGCTGTTATTTTTCCTTTAAAAATGGGGATTTTTTATTGTCTTTTTCTTGCTAGTGTTCACGAATATATATGCTGATATATACCTGGAAATATGCTGAGATGGAAAGGCTGGGAAAGCTGCAAAATTGTGTTTTATTCCATCACGTGAGCCAGAAAAATCCCTAGGGAAGCACCAAGAGAGTGGTGAGGAGGCACGCTTCATTCAGGGAGCGCCTGATTAGAGCATTTGAAGTTCATCACTCCATTCGTTCGCTAATGATTTCATACCAAATACATACCAAGAGAAGCCCTCTTCATGATTATGTTCCAAATAACGGGGTGATCCCCTCTTCCTGCTTCCTGCCTGGCCGCTGAGTTAGCCCAGCAGTGGGGCAGCAGCTTCAATTGGCAGGAATTCCCTACATACCCTCTGTGTTCCTGGCAAAGCGCGAACTGCTATGGTCTGGTTAAGAAACATAGCCCACAGTCCCCATCAACAGGATGACATCTGGTTAGAATGGCGCGATGCGCTCTCATAAAGTCATTAAGCCAACTCGAAGACACTGGGGGTCAAGACTCACTTCGTGTTTGCATTGATACTCTTGACACCTAGGAAGGAAACTAGACCCTAATAGACACTCAATGATTATTCCTTGAACAAATATACAGTGATTGAGAACTTAGCATGTGAATGTCATATGTAATACCATTTTCTACGAGTCCACGATAACGCTCACATACGAGGTCCAATTAGAGTATAAGGCACTTAGACATAAGACACATAACCGTCCTCAGACTAGAATCTCTGTGGAGCGGTTCTCAGGGAATGGATGTCTGATTTGAATTTTGAAATGCTACAAAGTCTGTTCGCCTGGTACACTGTTCCATTTCAGATGGATTTATGGGCTCACTTGCCCCACTGGATGGTAATCTCCTGGGAGAGAAGAACCAATTGTGATTTATATATTTTGTTTCCAATAACACCTTTCAGAGGCAACACTATGAGTCAGCATGTTATATTAGAAAGAGCTGCCATTTGAATCCTACTCACTACTTATTAGTTCTTTGAAAAATTTCCTAAAAACACTTGGAACCTCAGTTTTTTCATCTAATATAAGAGAGAATCTCTATCACCTTCTAGAGGTTATTTGTTATGAGAATTAAATACTGTTAGTTTGGTAAAGTGTGCAGCATAGAGACTAAAGTTATTGGCATGTGATAGATGACAACATCTCTTGTCCTTCATCTTTCTTGGTAAATAAGAGATGCTGGATGAATTAAAACCAAAGGAGAAGGGGATGGATGAATGGTGGCGACAGTCCTGAGGAATTCCACCTCCCACCCTTGTCCGGGAAAGGGCTCCCACACAGCAAAGCCTGCTAATGAATTAACATTTACCTTCCAATTTACCCGCAGAAAATGATGCGAGGAGGAGCCACGGTCCTCAATTTCATCTCCTCTTAGAAAACTGATTGTGAAATGTTTGCTTCTAAGGGAAGGGTGGGAAGGGAATTGGATGGGCACTAAACTTTTTGCTCAACTTGAGAAAAAAATTCCCACTCTGTCAATGAATGATTTTTCGTAATGATGAAAGCTCTCCACTTTTAAGTGGAATAATATGGAGTTACTGACAAAGAGAGGTTAACAATGTTAATTAAATCCAAATCTAGATAGTCAATCAGATAGCGGTTATGTAAGCTTAATTATTTCACTATTTTTAGTTCTCTCACGCTGACTCATGTCCTTTCAAATCACAAACTCTTCTTGCCTGTCAAACTTTTCAATGCCTAGAGACATTTCTCGTTCGTCTGCCCTCTCTTGTCAAGCTCTTTGTGGTTTTTTTTTCTGTCTTCCAATTAAGCACTAACACTGATTCTTAGATAATTCATTCAAATACACAGGAACTCAGTAGTCTAGGAAAGGATTTTCATGACAAGGGAATTCAACGCTCATTTTCGTCTTTTCATCTTTGAACATAAGGATTTATCGGGTTTTCTTTGAAACTATGTGGCTTCACCAAGTGCTGGAGAGTTGGTGTCTGAACACGTGGGATGGAAGAGCTCATCACAGTAGTGAAAAATTCAGGGAAATTCAGATCTTGAAGCAATTTTAGAGATTCATTTTTGCAGCTGTGTCTTTTACAGGTTGAAGCCTGAGAGCCTTGGAGCAAAGGTTACTGGCCAGGCTCACGTAGGAGTCCCACTTCTCAGTCAGATGATCTTTTCTCACCTGTCTGCTGCTTTGGGTCTACAGATTGGATGAGGAGGATGTTCATTCCAAGAAGACAAGTTCAGGTGCGATGATGCTGTAATATTGAGCATCTTGCTTTGAGATCTTCTCTTCCCTTCCTCAGTTTTCCCTTCGTCCCTTTTCATTAGATCCCCTCTCTGGAGTAGTGTTCTGTCTAGGGCACAGACTTTAAAGCAAAGCTCAGAAGAGAAGAGTTCACATGGAACCAAAATAGCAGCCGTGTTGAGAGCTGGCTTTATCTGCAGCCCTCCCGGAGCTGACAACTTAAAACTTTTCATAAAGATTTTTCACTCTCAAGAGGCCAACTGGCAAGACTTATTTAGAATGAAGATACTTCCATTTAAGTAGTTCAAAACAGAGTTGGCCTGAGAGAAGTGAAGAGTGTCACTCATCCACGTGTCACTGGCTATTGGCTGAGATTCCTTGAGTAGAAATTATCTAGAGAAATCCAAGCAGTAATGGACATGACTTTGGCTGTGAACTGTGAAACTTTACTAGGGGCATTTCTGAGTCAGACCAGAAAAAAAGCTGTTTAAATAAAACCAAACAAAAAAGATATTCAACTTAGTACTAATTTTTTCAATAATTCACATTCTTTTGTAAAGACAGATCCTGGTTTAGCACTTTTTATGATCATGGAATGAATAAGAGAGAACTTGAACTGAGCATCTGTCACATGCTGGGTTCTCTGTTAGCGCTTCTTGTGAACATAAATCCTTGTGTACCCTTTTGGGTAAATATTTTCTTTCACACTTTCTAGATGAAGAATTTGAGGTCCAGTGATGGTAACTATTTCAGAGTGAAGAACCTTGCTACGTACCTTGCTAAACTCATGTTCAAATTTAGAGCTGATCTTTCTCCAAAATTATCTGATGTCAGTGTTCTTTCCACCGAATGGATTGCCTCTCTCAGAGTTCATCTCAGGACAAATCCTGTGCAGCTTTGAAATTTCGGCTCAGATGCTCCTTCCTCAAGAGAGACTCAGATACATATTTCGGCCACTTACGTGCCACTTAGCACAAGTATTCACACATCATTCATTTATTCACTGTCCACAGAGTGTCTGCCTGTTCCAGGCACTGTGCTAGGTTCCAGAGATGAGTCAGAAATACTTTCTGTCTTCAAAGAGCTCAATGACTTCACCTAGATTAGACCAAGTTTTAGTCATTTGTTCATTTATTCATTTGCTTATTGCTTATGGATGCCCAATTGTTTCAGCACCATTTATCTGCTAAAAAGTCTATCCTCCCTTCATTTGACTTGCTTTCATGTCTTTGTAAAAAATCAGTGCATTCTATTTGTGTGGGTCTAATTCTGTGTTCTCTGTCCTGTTCCAGTGACCTCTGTATCCACCCCTCCACCAATACTGCACCGCCTTGAATAGCGTTCCTCTATCATAAGTCTGACAACTGGGAGGAAAGATTCCTCCACTTCACCTTGTTCAAGACAGCTTTAAACATGCCAGGGCGTGTGCCCTTTCAGTGTAAATTATGGAGTAAGTTTGTCTATGTCTACAAAACCTTTGCTGGAATTTTGATAGAAATTGCGCTGAACTAACAGATCAGTTTGGGGGAAACTGGCGATTTTACTAAGTTGACTCTTTCAGCTCATTAACCCTGAGCTTTTCAAACCACTTTTTTTAGGGCTTCTCTGATTCCTTTAATCAACAGTTTATAATTTTCAGCAGAGAGATCCTGCACTTGTTTTAAGAATATACTTCAGTATTCTATTTCCTTTGGACTAATTGTAAATGATAATTGTGTTTGCAATTTGGTTCCCACATTTTCCTTGTCAGTATATATAAATTTTTTTCCTGTTGATTTTGTATCCTGTGACCTTGTTGAAATTAGTTTTAGTTCTAAAACTTCTTTTTTTTGTAGACTCCTTGAGATTTTCTACATAGAAAATCATGTCACTTGCAAAAACAGAGTCTTATTTTTACTTTGCCAATCTGTATGCCTTTCATTTCTTCTTCTTGTCTTATTGCAGTGGTTAGACCTCCCAGTATCCCCTTAAGTTAGATGTGCCCTTAAGCACCTGATAACACCAAATGCTGGTGAGAATGTCGAGAAACTAGAGAAGATGTACATTGCTGGTGGGAATGCAGAACGGTGCAGCTGCTCTGATAAAGAGCTTGGCAGTTCCTTAAAAAACTAAACGTGCCAGGGTCATAGGACCCAGAAATTGTTCACCAGGCATTCCTCCCAGAGAAATGAAAACTTATGTTCACACAAAACCGCCATATGAATCTCATAGCAGCTTCATTTTTAATAGCTAAAAACTGATAAAAGCTCAGCTGTCCTTCAATAGGTGACTGATTATACAAACCGTGGTACATACATGTTGCAGTGTACTTATCAGCAATGAAAAGATCTACTGATGGATGCAACAACTCGGATGGATCTATAGAGAATTATGTGGGGTAAAAAAAAAAAGCAATTCCAAAGGTTATGTGCTGTATGATTCCATTCATGTTAGATTCTTGAAATGACTTTTTAGAATTAAGGAACAGATCGGTGAGCCAGGGGTTAAGAAGAAGATTGGGTGGAATGTGGGTGTGACTGTAAAGGGGTAGCAGGAGGGATCCTTGTGGTGCTGGAAATGTCCTGTATCTTGACTGTTCCAATGTGAATATCCTGGTACTGTAATACCATTGTAGAATTGTAAGTCACCGGGGGATGTAGGCAAGGATTCAGGGGATCTTACTGAATCGTTTTTTACAACTGCATGTGAATCTCCAATTATCTCAAATAAAAAGTTCAACTTAGAAAGTCCAGTGTATGAATGTGACATAAAACGTACAATACACGTTGATAGTACATTTTCCTATTATCACTATTACTAGTGCAATTAACATTGAAGAGAGCAGTTATGGAGAGAGTAAACATTAAGTAAAGAATGAGAAAGAACTAAGAATACAGGTCCCATCGCCCAGATTTGGGATGACATTTTTGGTATGTGGTTGGAGGTGGAGTGGTCTGCTGGACTGGCCGTACCCTCCTGAGGATGCTCTGCACATTCCCAGTTTGTGGGGAAAGAGGCTGGTGGAAGGGAAGCTAAAGGTGCCCACCATTAACTAAGCCACATGAGGGATGCTAAGAAAGGCACCCCAGACATTTCCTTCTGAACTAGGAAGGGCAGGTGTGAAGTCACACAGGTTCACACGCCTTCAGTGGGAGAATCAGCTAGGTAGGGTCAAATCACATGACGAAGGCCAGGAAGTGTGGACTTTTGGAGACAGCGAGGAATCACTGGGGATGTCATGCAGAGAGTGACCCAAGGAAACTACATTTCACACTGGCTATGCTGTGCAGAACGGAGAAAGGGCAGGGGTAGGGGCAGAGTAGGTCTGGGGCTGGGTCACAGGCCAGGTGTTGTGCTGAATCAGAGAAGAAATGAGGGGAGTCAGATGCAATGCAGGGGCAGGAAGTCCCTGTTTCAATGGAATAAGGTCAATTTTTTTTACAAGTGTTTGTAAATGAGCGAAGAAGTGAGCTGGTCTGTTTCAAGTTGCGGAGATTGTCTGGGCTTCTTACAATGAGATCTTCTGGGTTTCTTACAATGTGGGAGGGGGGTTTCAAGAGGAATCCATTAAAAGGAAGATATTGGAAGAATTAGAAAGAGAAGTGGGTCCTTAATGACTGGGTGGGACCCAAAGTTAAGAGGCCAAGTGTATTTCACACAAAAGAGTGCTGTCTCTTATTTTGAGATGTAGACGGTACATAAACAGTGAAAGATAACCCAGAGAAAGTCTGAGACTTGGTGAGGTAGGCATCTCATGAGCTTGAGACACCAAGACAATGTTCCACTTCATCCATTCTTCTAATGACAGAATCAGCATCTTCAAAATTCTCCAGTCTGGGACGCTGGAATATTCTAGAATGGGATGCTCCATTCAGAGGAAGAAAAAAAAAAATCACAAGAGAAAATGGCTCCCACCAGACTAGGACAATTCATTTTTCTTTTATTAAAAATTAATTTACCATTTGTGACATTAAGAAAATCAATGCAGTTTCTCATGTTTACATAGCATTTGCTTAGCTGAGTAAGTCTCCTGGGAGCTCATCTCTTCAAGCTGGATTTGACAGGAGACATCACTAATTCAGAAAAGCCTCTCTCTTTACCTGTCTGATCTCATCCAATTCATAAACTCATACAACACTGAACCCAGAACTCAAGCTTCACTGCCTCCTTTAAGGGAGGAAGAAAATGTAGATTAAGATAGAAGGGCTACCAAATGAGCCCATGAGGCTAGGATCTAAATTTCCTGGCTATTATTCTGATTCTCTTATATGATTCTTTGAATCAGCAAAATGGTTTGGTCAATGGCTCCATTTAATACAGCTCCACCCAGATCATGGTTTCTGGGCTCTGGACAATGAAGAAATTTGAACTAATGGGATTAGAGGTGCGAGAGGTCAAGGTCCAAGTGAGAGAAATGGGGTAGTGTTGTTAAATCAGAAAAGCCACCTGGGGGGTGTCGTTGGGGAAAATGAGGTGAGGTCAGGAGGGAGGGAGGTAGAGGATGGCAAAGAATGGGATAAACAAACACGCCTGGCGATTCCAAGTGGCTTGTGTGTTCCAGCATCTTTTTTTCAATTTTTTTTTTAATCTACATGGTAGTTCAAGCAGACATGAGTCTACATATTACGTGCCTACAGTTTGCCAAGTCTGTGAAAGGTGGAAAGGAATAGAAAGCTTAATTCCATAAGGCATTAAATCCTTGACTCTCTGGTTCTGATATCCTGTTATTTGCTGCATTGGGGCTAATTTGAATCAAACTTGAGTACTCTGGGCAAACGGGGCTGGACTGAACTCTGCCACAAATTCACCAGGTGACCTGAGGTATTTCCTTTCTCCTCTCTTGGCAAAGGAAATGAAGGTATTAAACTGGTCCCTGGGGACCTATTCATCTCTGGAATGCTGTCCTTGTTTCTGGGCAGGATGGCCAAGCTAATCAGAGCTGATGAATGCCAAGAACCCCAGCCCCCAAATATTCCAGCCCCCACTGGGGTGATCCAGGTGCCACAGAAGGGCTCCCTCTTCTCCCACATTTATATTTTTCTGGGAGATGCAGAGAGCTGGCAGCATTCCTTCCCTAGCTGCTACCAAGACACGTTTTCCTTCCCTAGACTCAGAATTCTCAGCGCCAGCTTCCTGAGCAGGGATGAGAAGCAGGCGTGGCAAGTGTCAGGCAGAAGGAGGGACTGGTCCCTGCTCTTTGCCCCCCTCCCATTTGCACAGTATGCTCTCGTCTTGACATCATGCTATCGTGAGTGACCTCTGAGGTCTCATCATGAGGGAACAATTACATAATCGGAGCAGTTATGCAGAAGGAAATAAAAACAAAAGGAGATGGGCCTGGAGCCCAGAACACAGAGGAAGTAGTGAGCAGGCCAGAGAGATCCCACGTGTCACGTCGGGGCCCCAGCATCCACAGGGCAACGTTTATATTTTTAGGAAACTTTCCAGCTTATGCGAACATGGTCTTCTGTCATACCCTCTGGCCTTACTCCAAGACTACAAATACAATGATTTTGACTTCTTCTGCCACACATCTTTCATTTATATTGCAAAATTTTATCATTTTCAAGTGTCCAGGTCCTTATACAAGATAGATTTCAGACTACTTAACATAACTGAAGAAAGACTCAAAAAAAAAAAAAGAGATTTGGGGGGAAAACTAAATTTAAATGAAATAAAAGAGATTTAGTTATACATTCCCCTCGCAATGAGGCATCTAGAAATGAATTCTGTCCCAGGATATTGGCAGGGTGATTCTGGTCCAGTTGCTTTCTCTCTCTGGACTTCAACTCCCAAACTAATGAATTAATTTCATCTGTCATTTGTTCATTCAACTTCTGTGGAATGTCACTCATATCCCAGATGCTGGGAAAATAAAGTAAAGCCATTGCCTCCAAAGGCAAATAATGATCTTCAATTATTGCATAATTAGGCGTTGACTGCAAGCTTTGCGAGTCTCTTCTCTAACTCATGCAATCGAAACATGGTGGTGTTATAATGTGATTTTTAGGTCCATGTGTCATCAACAGACACTGACTACTGTGAAAAGAAGAGAGACTTTGTCTCCTGGAGGGCCTGGGATCGGCCTTGGCTCTGACCTCTACCAGCAGTGTGACCTTGGACATGCCTCAGGGGTTCTGCTCTGATTCCTCCTCTGTCAACTGTTGACAACACCTGCCCACCTCACAGGGTGGACACCAGTGGCTATGCGTGCATGACAGCACTTTGTTAGCTGCAGGGTGATGACAAATCTCAGGGGGTGTTTACGTAGGAAAAACCTGCCCAGGGTAGAGGACAAACTGATATCTAAAAAACTAGTCTCTCCTTGATTGTTAAAGTTCAGGATGGACCTCGATTTTGTATCTAGTTAAATCTTTTGTTGAATGGTATTTTTCAAGTTTTGATTGGACTTGGTATTAACCAGTAACTTTGGGCAAGGCAAAATGAGCAAGATTCAGGCTCTAGGTATTTGCCAGAAGTGTCCTGAAAAGTAGTTCTTGGGAATTTTGTTGGAAGAGCATTCTAGAAATAATTGATTCCAGCCACAATATTTTCTGTTGAAGAAAATGAAGTCCCCTGAGAGTTAATGATTCTCTCTGGATCACATAAGTATCTGACCCATCTGGCAACTCCCAGATCTTTTGGTTTCCAGTTCAATGTGTTTGATTATTCTGTTTCCTTATTGCATCGCTTTTCTATTTGTTACTCTGGACCAGAACTGGAGATGGATCATCCAACTGCTGTGCTCCTCCAAATAACTCTCTGTCTGTGTTTATATCTCTTAATTCTAGCCTCTGAAACGCCAAGTTAGGACATCGGCTTTGTTACTGGATTTATTGGAGAGACTGGATTATGTTGGATGGGAGATGGTGAGAGGGATGTTCATGATGAACCTTCCAACAGTCTTGAGTAATAAGAATTTAACCCAAGTCCGAGACTTCATGGATGACTCAAGGATGATCGTTTAACAGGAGGAACAAGCAAGCATTTGTGTCTTCATGTGAAGGGAGCCCACGTCTGCATCACAGCTTCACTCTGCTTTCTAAACTTAGGTAAGTTACTTGACTTTTTTTTGAGGTTTCTTGCTCAAAAATGTCCACAGAGGAAGGATGGTTTATTAGTTTTCTTAACCTGTTATAACCAATCATCACCAATTTGGTGGCTTAATGCAAAAAAAAAATTATTAAGAAATCTGAACTTCAGTGGGGACGTTCTCCCTCTGGGAGCTCCAGGGAAGAATTTCCTGCCTCTTTTAGCTTCTCACGGCTTCCCTGGCATTCCCAGGCTTGTGGCCACAACCCTCCACTCTGTATCTCCATCCTCACATCACCTTTTCTTCTGTATGTCTGTCTCTGTGTGTCTGTCTAGAGGGACATTTTCATTGGCTTTAAGACCCACCAGATAATCCAAGATGATCTCATCTCAAGATCCTTGATGAAATTACTTCCGCAAAGACTCTTTTTCCAAATCAGGTGACATTCACGGCTTCTGGGGATTTGGATGTGAGCATAAATTTTCACAGACCCACCATTTAACCCACTGCAGAAAATGTGAAGATTAAACACGTGAGCCTTGTGTCTGGCATACGGAGACACTGCTCCCCAAATGGTGGTGGTCTCCACACCCAGCATTTAGCGAAAATCTAGTTGCCTATTTTTCTTTGAAAATGGAAAGTGATTTTCTGCCTAGATAACTCAGTTAACAAAGCAGCTGCCATTCATTGAGCAACTGCCGTGAAGCTGGAAGTCTGTAAGTGATGCCTGACTTAATGCTCCCAACTGTAAAACTGGAAATGGAGGCTCAGCGAGGCTGCATCCTCTGTGTGGGCTCCATCCAAGTGGCAGAGCCTGGAGTCCCTTCCAGGCTGGCCTGCCCACTGCCTGCATTGTGCCAGCCTGTCTCTGCCACTTGGGAAAGGAACTGGCTGAACAGACTTGATGTTCAGCTGATTCGGGCCCGTCAAAAAGTATTCCTTCCTGAATGTAACAAGTGAGACTCCACTGCCTGCCTTTTCATTCCAATTTCTAGGTCACCACATCCTAGAGGGGCATAAGTCCTCTGCAAGTATTCTGAATTTTTTTCCTGAACCGGCGATGTGTCTTCTCTTTCTGAGAGTCATCTGTGTATGCAATATGATTGGACTAGCAATCAAATTCTCAATAAAAAAGCTTTCTGAAAGGGTGCACACCATGAATTATGGAATCCTGGCTGTCGCTTGCCTCATCTTATTTAAAAACATGGAGCACCATGATTAAACAAGTCTTCCCTGAGCATCTGGGCTTTTCAGAAGAGCACTCCATTGAGATTTACTGAAGTGTTGGGAGAAAGTTCTATTAAAACAGTAGACTGTGGAATCTGCAGCTCAGTGAACTGAGCTGATGGGAAAAAAAATTCAGATGTCTGTGGGTTCCAAGGCTGGGGATAATTTTTGTATCTGATGATTCTTCTCTGCTTTGGTTTGCCTCCTTCTCATTCTCTCAGTGGGGCCTTGTGTGTGTAAGGGAAGTAATTGTAAAGACAGGAGGGGAACGCTGCTTTAGGTTAAAAGTCCATCTTCCTGGAGTCTTCTTGGCCTGAATTAGGGATAGCCACCTCAGAATGAGTCAGGAGTAGGTCTGCATTGGTCAATGGGATTCGGGATGAATCTGTGTGAATCTGAGCACTGTACACTACTTCTGTAGCAGCATTGATGAAAGAAGCATAGTCAGAGAGAGAAAAGGTACCAGGACTGGGTGGTAACTGGACACCAAGTTATAGGAGATACTGTTGAAGAGAATGATGGTGGACCTCCAATATCCAAGTTCAGGAATCTGAAAGAATAGACAGTCTTCTAAATCTCAGGGGATAAAATGAGGACCAGAGTATGTGAAAGATGCAGTAAGACCACAAACGGTGAGCGTCAGCATTTAGCCTGGTGCCCACTGGTGGAGTTACTTCCATCTCTTTGAGCTGAGTTTTATTCTTTAAGATGAGGATAATGGTACTGACTTCCCAATGCTATGGTGAAGATTAAGATTCAATGAGATCAAACACTTTTTGACCCAAAGTTGGTCTCAACAAGAGCACAGTGAGTGGAGCCAAAGAGGACAATTAGGATAAAAACAAAAGCAGACGTGTCCAGTGTAAGAGCTGGGCAGTCAGAACACTTCACGAGGGGCAAAGGGCTGAGACCAGTGGCACCACTAAGTAATGTATGTGTGTGATGATGACTCCGTGTCATTCAGAAAATGTGATAATATGGTATTTTTTTTTTTGGCAAAAAGTGAGAGATGTGGAATTCATCGGGGAGTGCTCTAAAAAAGCTGGTTTTTTTTTATTTTTTGTGTGTTTCATTTATTCTTTTATTCATGCTTTATCCCTGAATAGGATAAAAATCAATTTTTAGGAAATTTTCCTAAGGGTAATGACTCCTTCCCCAAATGAAGAGCAAAACCTTAATTCTTCAATTGATTGGTGTTCATGTTGCTTTTATGAGGCCAAGCACTACTCCCATTTGGATGAATAATTTTTGTTTCCTGAGTATGAAATTAGAGGAATATAATGTTAGTTCTCAATTAACATCAATTACAAAGCCATGTCAGTTTCCCATCAAGGTCAAGGTTAACATGGCAGCCAGGATTCTTGATGATTCTACCTCCCCAGACTCAACTCTTCTTTCTGCTTAGACCCAGCACACCAGAGATGCTGGCAGCTTCTCAGTTCTCCTCAGTGGCTCTGGGATGATTTCCTGACTCTGCCAAGCTTAGTTCCTTCTTTTCTGCTCTGCCCACTTCTATTACAGCACAAATGAAATAACAGTCATTCTCTTTCACTCAGCGCCCAGGGTGTAGCAGACCGATTCTGCATATATTGACTCATGAAAGTCTTTCAAAACTTTGAGCAGAAGACATTATTATTTTCGTTTTACAGATTTAAAACTTCCAGGGCTTCGAAAGCTTGCGGATAATCACTCAGTTAATGGAAGGCAGAGCCTGAATTTGAGCGGAAGTTTGTCTGGATCCAAAGTTGGTTTTCTCTGCTTTCACATGATACTGTGTCTTCTTCCACGAGGCTGTGAGCATTCTGCAGGGCAGGCGTTGAGTCCAATTTATTTCTGTGTCTTCACTGCCTTCAATGGGGCTACACTCGAGGCTCAGGAAATGTCTTCAGTATCATGAAATAGATGCTCCTGAAATAGATGGCTCCTAGGAAGGGACTGAACACAAGTAGGCACAGACACACAGAGTGAAACAAACACGTACATACACCCAAATACACACGCAGAGACACACACAGTGACACACACCTACATGCAGACACACACAGCCCATTGAGAGAACTTTTCTTAATAGCCTAATATAATGAATAGAGAAAGTCCCTGAGGTTGGTGCAGAGGTCCCGGGTGGCTCGGGGATCTGGCTTCGGACCTGCACAGCACCTGCGATGGCTCAGCCCCAGCGTGGAGGGAGCCGCCCGGTCAGCCCCCTGCACCCCCAGGCCTGTGTTTTCACACAGTCAGTAACTGCGAGTTTTCCTCTGGGTGTCGGTGAGCCCGGCCTCCAGCGAGACAGAACTAGGTCTGTTTGTGTTCAAGGTTGTCCATCCACACAGCCACTTCCGGCCCCAGAGAGTAAAAGCAGGGCTCACTGGAAGGAGGTGCAGGACGGGGGGAAGGGAGAGGGAGGCTACGTTCAAACCGGCAGCCGAGGTCGGGGTGGCTGCAGCTCAGGCTGGAAGTGTCTTTCATTGCTCTGCCGCTCGCTACTTTCTCAGCAAACTCCATCAGACAGTTGACTCAGTTTGCCTCAGTTTGTGCCACCCTTTCCCCCTCCTTCGTGGCACTAAGAGAGTGAAACACAAAATTGCTGTCAGTTGATGGATCCGTTTCCCAGCACTGCTCTAACATGTGACCACGAGTTGGGTGGTTCAAAAGACCAGAAATGTGTCTGCTCAGAGCCCTGGAGGCCAGAAATGTAGAATCAAGGAGTCGGCAGGACCTTACGCGACCTGGATGCCCTTGGGGACAGCCTGCTCCCGTTTTGGATGGCTCAGCTATTCCTTATCTTATGGCCACATCACTCTGATCTCTGCCATCAGGGCCACATTACCTCCTCCTGATCGCTTATCTCTTAGGATATGTGTAGTTGCATTTCGGCCCCACCTACATAATCCAGGGTAAGCCACAATGACCCTTTCTCCAGATAAGGCAAGTCCCAGGCCAGGGGTTCAGGATATAGACATATCATTTCGGGGCCCATCATTAAGTCAACTTTAGCTGACACGGCTTCACCTGAATTACCTGGATTCACGTTCAAAAGACACATCTCTAGACTGAGGTTTAGAAGACATGAGGTCCAGGAACTTGAATTTAGAGCAAGCTCCCTGAATGAATGAATCTGATAGCTCAGCCAGATTTGGAAAACCCTGCCTAGAGCTTGTATCAGTACACAATTAATTTAAGAAGTCTCTAGAGTGATATTTCTAAAACACAAGTCAAAAGCATGCCATTTCTAAGAGGAAGGTATAGCTCAGTGGTAGAGTGTGTGCTTAGCATGCACAAGGTCCTGGGTTCAATCCCCAGTGCCTCCATTAAAAAAATTAATAAATAAACCTAATGACCTCCCCCCACCAAAAATTTTTAAAATAAAATTAAAAATAAATTTAAAAAAATTAAAGGAAAAAAAAAAAAGCATGCCGCTTCTCAGGCTCCATCCTCCTGTGCTCCAGGTCCTTCTTAACCTCCCTCCTCACACTCTATGTGCAGAGGGTGCTCGGACCACACAGGGCACTTTGTAATTCGCTGAAGATGCAAAGTCTTCTCCTATCTCAAATTCATGACTCCCCTCTATTCAGAATGTTCCCTCCCCAACTTTAGTTTTATTTACTCTTCTATGTATTTGAGCATTTACTTCAAGTCATGTCTCCCAGGATTTGTTGGCCCTCTTGTTCACTCCCTGCAGCTCTGGGTTCACATCCCCAGCACAGCAGTTAGCCACACTGGACTGTGATTGCCTGCTTCTCTCTCCCTCTCTCTTTCTCTCTCTCCCCTGTTAGATTGTGAGCTCAGTGGGGGCCAGAACCATGTCTCACTCACCTTTCTTCCTCTAGTACTTGGCAGATCCTGTGTGATGTAATAGGGCTTGGAATATGTTTACCATGAAATGAAGAATGAATGATTACCATTCATACAAAATTTCCCTCTCTCTGAAGGTCTTTTCTGAATTTTCTTGGTAAGCTCATTCCAATGAGAATTGTGTTTAAAGAGAAAAAGCCCAGAGTCTCAGATTGCATTGCATTAAAAACAAAACAAAAAGGCATTTTTTTCTTTCATTGGTGGCCTCATATCACTTTCATTTGGATGGGATTTCTTAGTTGACAAAACACAATTACAAATTCATCTCGCATACCAGTCAAATGAGGTAGACAAGGCAGTTCTTAGTATCCTCATTTTACAGATGAGAACATAGACCCAGTTAGATCAATTGACTTGCCCAGGGTCACCCAAGCATTCAGTGGCGAAACCCACATGGTCTGATTCAAAGCCAGTAGAATGTGTACCATCCAAGTCTGGAACTTGAGTTGCCTGTTGGAAAGTCTACGAGGAAAATGTTACTGGAATCAGGCTGACCTGTGGTCCAGGAGATGCAGCAGCAGAGATCGATCTGGCTGATGCAGAGAGGGGTTCACGGTGGGGCTGGGAGGCCGATGTCTCCCTGAGCCGGTTACCTCTCTTTCCCAGGAGGACAGGCAGGGCAGAGCAACGAGCTGCTGACAGAGTGCAGCGGGGGCTGTGCTGGGTACAGTTCTGGTCAGAGCTCAAGTGAGCCTGTGGCCAAAGACATATGTCTTTTAGTCCCCAAACACAAGTCTGAATATCTGGAGTTAAAGAAGGAAGGCAGGCCCCATCCGCCCTGAGGTCAGCTACCCCTCTAGCCAGATATGGACAAAGCAGGAAGAGCCACGCCCATGTGTGTGACCGTTCCACGCACAGTGACCCACGCATAGTGACCCATCCACTTGCAGACGTGACTCGGTGCGTGACCAATTAGATTAGGACCACTCCTCGGGGGAGGGGCGGGAAGCGGGGGCATAGGGAGAAGTCTGGGGCGCTTCCCCGACTCACATTGACCAGTTTAGTGGTTCCTGCAGTTTGAGAAGCTAGGACCGTCAGGGATAGTCCCCCAGCTTGTCCTTCACGGCTGTGCATTCACACATGTCAGGGCAGGACTGGAGACTGGGAAGCAGCGGGTTGATTACATACACCTTGATCCCCAGCAAGAAACGGTATCTTGCTTGATAGAGCCACGGTCTGGGAAACGGGTTGTGCTCACCCAGGTGATGCTCAAGATGGCCCTTTATAAATGGAAAGACGATACTGGACAGTGTACTTATGTTGATCTTGTACTCCTTCCTTGTCGACATTTTTATGGTTTTTGTGTGTGTCCGTTCAATGACGGACGTAATATTTCGAGTGCATTTGTTTGAGTATATAATTTATAAACAAACATTTGGATCAAAGAAGTAAAGCCAGATCATTAGTTTCTTACTGGTCCAGAGATACAAATCCAACCCACCAAGTTGATTCTAAGGCAAAATGGAATGCGGCGATTCGGGGACTCCCAAACATCGTTCCGCAGATCTGCTTTGATCCAGCTTCATGAGAACTGTTAGAAACGGCAAATGTCAGGTGCCACTTCCGGAAAGTTCATAGATTCAGAGTGGGGCCCAGCAACCGTCCCTTCCTGCCGTGTCCCCAGGTAGTTCCAGGGCAGAGACAGGAGGGCTCCTTTCTAGGCCTTAGCTCTCCTGCCGCACCACAGAGAAACTGAGCCAGAGGGAGTCCAAAGCCCTTGACGCTCTGTGTCTATTAATTTAACTGATTTGGAGGAAAGGGCATTGGGACAGGCTGGGAAAGCCTCTCGCTGATTTCTACATTTTCATTCATTCATCTTCTGACGTTGCCTCTGGGCATCTCAGTTTCCATATCTATTAAATAGAAGTAAGAGTTAGCCTTTACTCCGTGCTTAGTAAATGCCAGGCGTTCTAACCAGCGAATGTCTAGTAATTCATTCAGCACATCAGCTTTATGAGGCCACTCATGTTTACTACCGTTACTTTGTAGATGGGGAACCTGACACAGAAAAGATGACATAGTTCACTCCTTAGTGGCACACAGCTCGTGGGTGTGACGGCCAGGATATAAACCCTGTTAGTGGGCTCTCCAGCCCACGTTCTTAAACGCAGTGGTATTAGCAACATGCAGTGAATTAGCCTAGAGGAAACTGACTGCCACACCAGTGACTAGAATCCAGTGGCTCAAGAATTCTGTGATTCCAAACTAAGAGGGAACAGAAACTACTCACATGCTTACGAGATTCACTCGTCCAGACTCATCTGGTGGTCGAGTGCGATGCTGTGGGAGGGACCCAGAGCTGGGCAGCATTGGGTTCTAGCCCTGCCTTGTCCTGAAAGCAAGGAGCCGATCACTCCTTCCTTGTGCCTTTCAGCCTCCTCGGCTGCACGACCGGTTGAGGATTTATTCTGTGCCTGATGCCTGTGGCAAAATTTTGAAAAACATGCTTATTGTAGGTGGAAACAGTGACAATACCAGTCCCAGCTGGGTTTGCTTTGCTGGAAGGTTTCTGAAATGACTGCTTACACCCACGACGGAGGCCAGGACAGCTCCCGTCTGAAGCCACGGCCGTCCTGCTCCTTTGCACTGTCAGCTCCACGCTGTCGGTTTCCGGGCAGCGATGAGGACTAAATGGACTGAATGGACTCGCTTGAAGCGAGTTCGGCTACAGGGGTGCAGGGCTGTCAGGAGGTGAAACGAGCCTGACCTGTCAGCCAGGTAGACCCGAGGCTTCCTGCCTCCTCCTGGGGGCAAGTCCCAGTGGTTTCACAATGATCCTGCTTTGCAGCCCTCCCTGTATTCAACAAAAACCTTTCCTCTTGTTTTGAAAATGTCCAAGGGAGCTTGAAATCCCTCTGAGGGATAAGGGAAAATTACAAAGTAATGTCGTGACTTTGAAGACAGAGATGTTCTGAATTTTAACATTAATTTACCCAGGGAGCTTGGATAGGTCATTTTTTCTATTCTGGACTCATAATCCTTAGGAGTTAGTAGACTTTTTAAAATAAATGGAGAAATGAACAAACAATAACTCACCACCATCATCTTTCATACCTGTAAGACAGGTGTAATTATGCACACTACTGGGGACAAATTGAAACTCCCAAAGGCTGGACTTAGCCTAGATCACCCAGCAGATAGGCAAAGGGCTAAAGCTAAGTCCAGATCTTCCAGCTTTTCCCCAGGGCCTTGTCTACGGATCCCTGGCTGCCTCCCGGGGGCTGGCGAACTCAGTTAGGCTGTCACCGTGCGTTAAGCCCCGTCTTCCCTCTCGTGGAGAGGTCTGAGTGGGGCGTTGGGTCATTGGACACAAAGAGCTCTTTCGCTAGCTGCCCCCACTGAGGACCACCCAGGACAAAGTCAGTCTCAGACACAGCTGGACAAATTTAGGTCAGATCTGGAGAAGAATTTCCTGGCAGGGCAGTAAGACAATGGGACAAGTTCCTGAGCAAAGTTGTAATTTTCATCTTTGGAGGATGAGAAAATTCGGGCAAGTTTCCTCTGTGTCTAAGGAATGGAGGCATTAACTTTGCATCCTCTCCAGGTCTTTTTATACCAGATAGGTCCTTGAAGCCCTGGAGAGGCAAAGCTTGCCCAGAGGAGAAAAGAAGCTGCCTGGAGTAGCAGACAGAGGTGGTCAGCCTGCAAGTATTTATCAAATCCCAATTTATACCCCACACTGTCCAGATGCCAAGGATGGAGCAACAAATGGGACAGAGTCCTCCTCCGGACAGAATTTTGATTCTAGTGATAGGAAACCAACCCAAAAATGAATAAGAGGATATTATATAGCGATGAGATCAGGAAGCTGAAATAAGGTAATCTGAAGGAGAGACTTGGGGCTGCCTTAGCGGGACAGCCCAGGAGGTCCAGACCCTCTGAGGAAGCATCTTTGGAATTCTGACCTGGAGGGTAAAAAAGCAGCAACCAAGTGGGCAGAGCAGGAAAGAGCAGCCTCAGAAGAAGGACAATAAATGCGGGGGTTTGAAGTCAGCAGCCTTGACAGAGAGGACTGCACTAACTAGCAGACGGTACCTCTTAGAGTTTCAAATTCTTCATCTGTAAAATGGGGACGAAATCAGCACCTACTCATTTGTTGATATTAAATGAGGAAAAAAGATAAATATATAACTGACACATACTGGACACCCCCAATTAATTATAGCATTTGGGCAGGCAGGTGTTCGAGGGAAAAAATTGGGCAGAACACCTGTAAAATGTGGAGTCAGGAGTGGAATGAATACTGAACGTGGGGTCAGTCAGATCTTGAATCCGGAGCAGCACTGAGCAGCAGGTGACTTCCGTTGAGTCAGTTTGCCTCTTTGAGCCTCAGTTTCCCCTCCTATAATATGTAGTTAATATTATACTTTCCCCTGAGAATGTCATATTTATTTATTCAACAAATATCTCTTGAAAGCTTACTATTTGTCTGGCCCTGTTTCATGAAATGTGAGAATTCAGCTCCTCCCCCAGCTGTCACGGCGCTTTCAGACTCACGGGGAGGAAGAGACAAAAAAGACAAATGCCGGAGTGCGCTGAGGTATCTGCGAGCATCCCTCATCCAGAGCAGCCTGGGAAACGGTCCGCTCAGGTGGCTCTCGCTGCCCAGCGGTGGGTGGGGCGCCCTGCAGCAGACGGAGGAGGAAGCAGGAGTGATCCTTCACCACTTCATCCTCTGGGTTGCGATGTCCGCTCAGAGCTGCTGCCCTATTTTCTCCTCTCCAGAAGCCTGGGAAGAGGGCACGGTAACATGCAACTTATACATGAAAAGAAAGCAGCTTGCGCTTCAGTTCTGAGGACTCGAAAGACAAGAACCCCGTATTTGGAGCTCATGGTTGGTATCTTGCGGGGGGACGGAGGTCCCATATTCCAGGAACCGGGGCAGGGCGGTAGCTTAACTCCGGGGCAAGGGCGAGGTCCGTGTGTGAGAAGGGTGTGTGGATAGAGTGGGCGAGCTGCCAGGCAGAATCAGCATCTGGGGATCCGGGTCATGACTGGACTGTGGATTAACAGCCAGAGGGTGTCACGTGGCCCGGAGGGAGGCTGAGGACGGGGTAACCGCGACGGTGCAGAAGCCGCTGAAGAGGCCGCCCCGTGCTGCGCAGCCGGGCAGCCTGGATGTGCGCCCAGGGTCCCACTGTACAGCCCAGGGAGCTACATTCAGTATCTTGTATATAATGAAAAACAGTATGAAAAGGAATATGTATGTGTAACTGAATCACTATGCTGAAACTAACACAAAGTTGTAAACCAACTATACTTCAACTAAAACAAATACAAAAACAAAAACAAAACAAACAAAAAAATCAAGGCACTTGTTGCTCAGCTGCCAGGTATTTCAGGAGCTGCCTTACCTCTCAAGTCAGGGCTGTGCTCTTTCCTGGCACCCCCACCCAAATCAATGGCCGAGCCTTGCTGCCCTCCACCCGTCCCTTCGCAGGTGTCAGAGCTGCATCGCGGTCTAAAGCTTTGCGGGTCCAGCCCAGCTGCCTTCCTCTCTCATCTCACATAAGCCAGCCCCTCACAAACCTCCGGCTCGGCCAACTCCCTCGCAGGGTCCTCGTCCAGCTGATGCTCAGCCAGACTGAGCAGTTTACAGTCGCACGCCTGCCCTGAACCCAGCTGTGCCGAGCTGGTCTCGTGGGGGAGCTGGTGGGACTGACCTCACCACACAACTGCAAGCTTCCTGAACTTTCCTCTTCTCCAGTGTGGCTCTTGGGGCCACCCCTGCCTCACCGATGTGCTCAACTAAACCATCTTTTGTTAGCATCAGAATGATTTCTAGTCACACTGCATCGCAATGTGTAAGGAATCTTCTGGGTTGTAACATGCTTCAGTTTGACAGAATTATGTTGGCAGAAACACCACTCATGTAATTTTCCACTTATTTGCCATTAAAGACATACTAGGACATGTGTCTTTTCCTCATTAGCCTAGGTGGCAAATTCAAGACAGTGTTCAATGACGAAGTCAAGCTTTCCCTCTGGGAAGCCTGCCCCACCCACCTGGCAGTCTTTGGGTCCTTCTTTCTCTGACGTGCACGTGCAAACACCGAAGCATTTTTGTTTCACCTTCTTAAATATTGATTTGGGGAGGGGGCAGGGCAGGAAACTTGTAGCAGCTCCTAGGAGAGTGCCTGACACACAGTGAGTGTGATTTTAATAAATACATATACTTAATGTAAAGAAATCCAATGTTTACTGAGGGCTGCGATATGATAGGTCTATGTTAGGTGCTGAGAAATAAAAGTAAGGCACAGCCCCTGCCCTTCCGGAGCTCACAATACAGATAATACGGAGGAGATGCAAGCAACTCAACTTAGAAAAAACAAATACGACCAATCAACAGTAATCCACATCATCAAAGTCAAAACTGTTGGTCCTTTCTAACCTACCTTTGTTATAGTCTGTTGTCCGAGTCAGAAACCCACAAGGAGAGTGAACCGGTCTCTGCTGGGAAAGCCTTCTTCCCTCCGCGGCACTTCTAATGCTCTAAAGACCCCAGTGTCTCCTGCACCCAGGAAAGACTGTGACAGTTTTAAAAATATCAGTCAGCAAGCATAACGTAAGGAAGAAGAAAAGCAGTATCAACCCTGTGCCCTGGTGTTCGTGGTGATAAATAATAAACACGTACTTGTCTTCTTGCTTGCAAGGGTTTGCTGGGATGGATGATCGTGAGTGTCTGCTGTTTCACTTTAAAGAAAACCTCTCACCTGCCCAGACAATTAAAGGCTACAGTTCATGCTGATTATAGCTTTATTCTGGGGGCTCCATTTTTCTCACCTCCCAAAGTAGTGCTTATTTCACCTTCGGATACAAATGATACAGTTTCATTCGATGGCAGGATTGAATGTCTTTAGAAGAGCCTGCAAGCTGTCATAGCCAGGGGGGTTATGTACCAGGTAGGAGTGTGAAATCGATCAAAAAGTTAATCTCCTTGGGAAAATACTGCTGCCCTGGGAGGCGGCGGGATCGACTGCTCTGTAGTAAGGAGCGATGCTCCGGCAGCATCTGGATGGAGAACTTTCAACCATAACCTGATGTCTCTGAGTTCGGTGTTGACGCTTCGTCCTGCTCATGCTGTGTGTCCACCCAGTATATGAAGGGGTGGGGCTGCCTGCAACGTGTGCCACGAACTGAGCTCTAACTATACACCACCTGTGACCCTGACAGTAGCCCTGAAGGGAGGACTCGGACCAATGCAGCTGAGCCATAAATGATGGGGTCGGAGAGGTAAACGACTGTGATCGCCTGAGTGGTAAAGGGTGGAAATAATTCCTAGCCCATGTTCTCCTCCCCCCCAATATAACATATTCTGAAGTGTTATGAATAAAGTGTAAGATTCAATTCAATGCATATAAGGATGATGATAATTTAATAGATACTATGCACAGGTATTTGATCATTGCAAAGGTAACTCGATCCTTGTCTGAGAATGAAAACCCTTTTCGACATGGTTTAACCATAACTGCCTCTTGATGGGAAAGTTTTCTATGCATTTATACGTATCACGTGCTCTGCCTGACATGACCTTCTCCTTCTGCCCCTGCTTTCTGGTAAATCCCTCGTATCTTTTCAAAAAATGTGCAGGTCTAGGTAATTACTCCAACATTTGCTCCCAAAGAACCTGAGCCTCCCATCACTTCGAATTGTGACTCTTCCTCACAATTTATTTCAAATCCTTGTTTCCATCTCAACAGCCAGTCAGCTTCGAGGGCAGGGCTGGGCATAGTTCCTCTTGGTTTTGACAGTTGCTGAGCATGGTGTCTGCACACAGTATGTGCTCAGTGTGTGCTTGAAGCAGAAAGTGGGCGCAGAGAGAGAGAGGCAGTGGCAAATGTATGTCCCCTTCACCCATGTGGATTCAGGTACCTTAGACAGAAGGAAATACCACAGAGTCCCTGAAGCAAAAGGTGGCCATGGCGGGTGTAGGAGCAGAGGGCTAACCAGGATATCTCAGCATCTTTAGGAGAACTGAAATCCCAGTGGGCTAGCCCACTCCCGGGTCAAAGAGTCAGTGCCTCGTTCATAGGCATGGATCAAATTCAGAAGGGCATCCCCATAATTTGCACATTCCAATGGGTTTGTTATCAACCTCCTGGTGATGGAGGGGTGGGTAAAGCAGGCTACACCCCATAGGGGCCCCCCTTTGTGGGGGATGTTACAAACGCCTGGCATCAGGCTGAGCTCATCCTGAGAATGCATCCGCAACAAAACGTCCTCCTTGAGCACTTGGCGTGAAAGGGAGGAAGGACAGGCAGTGTCCTTGAGCCCCTCAGTGCCTGACCCCACTGCTGGAACCTTTACTGTACTAAAAAGCTGACACACAGCCACCCCCGAGGGGGGCACTGCCATCGGCCTTCTGTCTTGAAGAGGAAATGGGCTTTCAGAGAGGTGAGGTGATTCACCACAGTTGGTTAGTGAGGTCAAAATTCACAGCCACGTCTACCTGACCCCACCCCGTGGTCTTTCCATCTCCCCATTCTCCTGCTTTTCTGGACTGAATCTTTTCCTCTCCTAGCTACCTGGAGAAAATATAGACATTGAATATTAAACTATAAAGCATTTCCCCCAGTTTGACATGTATTTTTCATAGTCTACTGTGTGAAGACACTCTTCAGGGCACATGGACATCACAGAGCATCATTTGATGGGGCTCTCCCTTTGTGTGCTTGCCATGTAATTGGGGATTGGACCAAAGGGAGAGAGGGGATCATAGGAGGATAGTGAGAACCTGCTGTCACAGGCTTGAATGAGTGAAGCAGGCACAATTCTGAAAGGCGGTGTCAGGGGAGGTCAGTTCACAGGAGCTGGAAGCAGAGGCCAGGCTTCCCGGAGAGCAAGAGATTTGGGAGGACATCTGTGCACAGCCAGGTGCTTGGCCGTCTCCACTTCCTGACAATCATAAGACATCTGGCTTTGGGGATCTGCTTTTCTCTCAACAAGGAGACTGTGATGTCAGTCCAGGAGTGCCATCAGAGCTTCATGAAAAAAGTGATTTCAGATTGTTCTGGGTTGGTTTGGGTGGCCCTCAGATGTGGCATGACTTTTGTGGGTGGTTGTTATATTAGGTTTAGCAGACTCAGCGGTTCTTTGTCTCTACTCAACCACTACCAGAGAAACGGATGGGAGGCCCCCTGAGGGCTCCAGTTTTAGATATAATCCCATCAATGCCAGTGTTGGAAGGTCTCCAGAGAGATGAACTTCATTTCACAAGTGAGGATGCAGCTCCAGGGAAATAAAGGCCCTGAGGTACCTCAGTGATCTTGGGACCCAGTCTCCACATTTCCCCATGGAGGACCCAAGGCTCAGGGAAGACGGATGCAGCCTCCTGGTCTTGGTCAAGACGATGCTATTTGCTTGGTAACCTGCAATGCTAAACCTCATTGGCACTTAGCATGCTGTGTAAGAATCCTCACGTCAGTTTCTGAGCTATTGGGCTCAGATAAATACAATATATCATTTCACTCCAAAATTATTTACATAATCAGCATTAGTCCACTCATAAATATAAAATACAGAGCCTCAGTGAAATGTTCTATGGATGCAATGTGCTATGCACTGTTTGGACAGATGTTCTGGGACAGAGAAAGGGAGGTGTTTACAGAAAGCGGTAATTTTCTCAGAACTTATGATACATTCATATATTTTTCCTCAAGATAAATATAATTAATCAACTCACACTGAAAAAAATACATACGCTTTATTGTCATGGGTTAGGGGGTTAGATAATTCTAGAAACACATTTCTAGTAGAACTATTGCCAAAAAGTTTCTTATTCCTGGAGCCCTGTGTTATCTCACATGTAATGAACACTTACTGCATGCAAGGCATCCGATTAGATACTGAGCCCTGATTTGGGGAAAAATCCCAGGGATGGATGCTGCCCAGAGAATGAGAGATGAGATTGAGACTCACAATACGATAATCAGTGATAAGAGCTACAAAAAAAAAAATCAGTCTTTTCTAGATTAATTTACAGACTGAACACAATTTACATTAAAATTCTAGAGTTTTTAAAAGACAAAATGTATCTAAATTGCATCTTGAAAAATAAACAAATAGGAGCAGAAGAGACATTGGAAAACAAGAGCAAAAGATAGGACTCATCGTATGCAATAATGCTTTATCTAGCTACCAAATTAAGAGCATGGTAACAGCACAAAATTGGCAATAAAAGGTATGGCATAAAATATACAGCAGTCAAATTACCCCTATTGTGTGGAAAAATCTAGCATGTAATCAGGGATATATAATAAACCAAAAAAAGACTGAGTTGTCCAATACAATATGCTTACACATTTGGCTAAGAATTTTTTTTTAATAATCAACTTTTACCTCACGTCATATGCTAAAATACGTCCCTGTTGAATTTAATAATTAAACCCAATCCACATTTACAACTTAATTGACTAGGTGTTATTGGGCTGGAGGAAAGCTTCTAATCACAATGAAAAAAATCACAAAGAAAAGTAATTGTAGATTTGAACAGATACAAATTTAAAATTTTGCACACCCTAAAACTTTAAAAATCCAAACTGAATAAGCCAGGGAGGGGAGAGAAAAATATCACATTGACAACAAGGAACACACTAGAGATATTAGAATAAATTTCAAAGAAAAGTCAAAGATTCCATACATGATGAAAAAAATGTTAAACTATGGTGGACATTTAGGACTTGACAAAGCTATTGACGAATGATATTAATGTTTGGGGAAATACTGCTGAGATACAGGCTGGAAGATACACATATGCTCAGAAGTATATCCAGATGGAGACATGTTTCTAGTGTCTTCTTTTTACTTTACTTTCTAATTTAAAAAAACCCACATTAATTGGTGGTTAAGAAAGAAAAGACTGTTATTAAAAATAATAAAGCCAAAGAAAGTGGGGTCAGATAAAGTTCTTTAGGGTCCCGGAGAAAATGGAAACTTGCAGGCAGAAATATTTTTCACCTTCTCTCTCTCTGTGTCGTCTCAAATTTCCCCTCTTTGCTTCCCCTGCTATCAGGAAATCCCCCCCCCCAACAAAAAAAAAAGTGGCTGTGGCCCTTTTTCTCCTATATGAACCCAGCTTTTTCCTTCACATGGCATTTTATTTAGGTTGAAGAGCAGTAACATTCACAAGACACTCTCCCCGTAATCATGGAATCCCAAACCATCTTCCTTGTGATGTTATGCTTTGCTGTTAGGAAGGCTGGGTCCTGACAAGGGGACCAGGCAGCGAGGTCTGTGTGTCAGCTCGCCCATTGTCAGGAAGCTGCTGCCTGCAGGGGTGGGCTCCATGAGCTCTACTGATAAACCAGGAAAGGGCATCTCAGAAGGTGCAAGGATTCATCTGCATCCTTATGGAGACAGGATGTGGCAAAGTCTGGAAAGGAAGAGATCCCAGCCCCTTGTGCAGGGTGGGCAAGAAAGGTGGGCTGGAAATTGCTCTGACTCTTGGCTCATTGAGACTGCTCCATTACAGTCCCTTAAAGGGATAACATTTGCATTTGTTGAGTTGCATAAAAAGCCGGGCAGTAAAAAGAAAAAATAAATAAATAGGGTGCATTGCTGAGGGGAAAAGAAGGTGCAATTGTTTTTTTTCAGGGTACAAAAACCTAAAAAACAAAGCAAGACAAAAACAAACAAACAAACAGAAGCCAAGCAGCCAGGCACTGGGCTGGGACCTGTGTACATTGCAGTGAATCCTACCGCAACCCGGCAACTCGGCAACTCGGCAACTCAGCAACTCAGCAACTCGGCAGGAGAAGAGCTATTCCCACCCGTCGGATGAAAGTTCTGAGCCCTGAGACCTGACAGGCTGGTGACCTGATGTACCACTGAGAGACGCTCCTGATAAATCCCAGCAAGCTTTGAGGAATGATGTCTGGCGGCAGAGAGAGCCTCATTGTTGACCCCCTTTATGTAGAGAATATAAACCCCACAGCACCCCAACTCCCGTTGCAGGCACCCGTGGACCCGTTTTTACTCTCCTTATTTTTGTCTCCCTGTGGGGGAAGTTCCTGGCTGACCCCACAGCCCCTTCTATCATTCTTGTTTCAACTTTGCTTCTCTCCATGTTCACCTTCCCGAAGGCTCAGAGAATTCTGGAACTATTCCCCGAGAAGGAGTAGTATGACTTGGAATGAGATGAAACAGGGGTCTTCACTACGTGCATCCATATTTGGAAATAAATGGCCACCAGCCGTTTCCCAGCAGGACATTTTAGTTTTTAAGGATTTCTGTATTACAATGAGCACAGACAGGATGTGCCCCTCCAGCTGCTCCCACGTGACTACCCCCACCTTCAACCTCACCCTCCCTCACACAGATACACATAAAGGCAAAAAGAATTATGAACCAAACCAAACACGAGCACAACAAGTAACTCCCACCCTCAAACCCCCCCCCCCCCGGTCGGCGGTCGCTGTGGGCAGCCATTGCCAACCGGTGCCTCAGGTCTGGGGCCACGCGGCAAGGTGGCTGCACGTCACATCGCAGCCCCAAGAACTGTGTGGGTGAGAAAGGGGCGCTCACCGGATGTGCTCTGTAGTTAGCCCTTCTCAGAGTGGCCTCTTTGTCAACCTCAGATCAAAGGAGGATGGCTTCCTCCAGAGAGAAAGGTAATAACAGCTGAATTCTTGGCAAAGCAGAAATTTCATTTCCACAGCTCCCTAAGAGTGCTGGACGTGACTAGGGTGAGAAAGTACCGGGCGTAAGCACCCGATCTGGAGAACCTAGGGTGAGCTGGGCCCTGGGCTGAGCACCTTACTATCTACAATCCCGTCATCATTCCTTGGGGCAAGCATCGCAAAGCCAGATGCTCATCCCCATTTTAGAGGATGAGCAGGTCGCTTCCCTAAGAGCGCACGGCAAGTGCACAGCGGGGGCTGGGAGCCAAGGGGTGTTTTTTTCTTTTCTGACTCAGAGTTTATTCTCTAGCAGCAGTACTGCCCCACTCTCCACAGGGTACAGCTGCGGGGCAGGGCTGCCTCTGGTGGGGAAGGATGCTAGGATGTAAGCCGAGGGAGCGCATCACGTCGGTGTCTGCAAACCTTCTGCGCTGGCTTTGCTCCCCATGGGCGGTGTGAATTGGGTTTGTCTGTGGGACTCTCTGGCCCTCCAGAGGGGCTCTTTCTTATTATCCTGTCTTTGCGGATCTGCATATTGCTGCACACGCCCTGCTCAACACTTTCCCAGATCCTTGGTAGTCCTACCCACCCGCACCTCCCTCTCCACACTGCTTGTCCAGCACAGCCATTTAACTCTTCTACACCGAAATTTCTGCTTTTCATCTGGGTAATCAGGAGGCAGGACTGCAGCATCCTACCCTACTCATGAGTTAGAACAAGCAAACAAAACAAAACACAAACAAAGCCAGGAAAGATGAGCATCTCCCAAAGTTGAATCTAGCTGAAAATGAAATGAGGACAAAATTAAGTCATACATGTGAATAAGAGGCCAGGAATCTAAGAATTCATTCCCGTTGTGTTCTCTGCTTCTCTGGGTCCCTTCACAGCCAAGCCCTGTGCTAGGCTTATAGCATATGTTCACTATGTCCTGTTAAATCAGCAGATGAATTGATGTCCATGTGAAACAAAGCCCGAAGGCAATGTTGGCAGCCCCTTAAGCGGAGCTGGGAGCTCCAGAGTCTGACTCAACACCGTAAATTAGGTCAGTGTTTGTTTCTGTTATTTACAAATTAATTCAATTGTATTCTCAATTGATCATTTTGATCAGTCTTGCTGACTGGGGAATTGAGTCAGTTACATACAAAACCTAAGTACTCCTCCCATCTCAGAATGAGCCACAGCCTGATAGATGACAAAGAACATCTGACAATTGATTGACTGAGTGACCTCAAGAGGAGGACGCAGAGGAAAGACAGAGACTGCATGTCTTTAGAAGATTTAACATTTCAAAATCTCAGTCTCATCCTCTGTGAAATAAGGATGGATTATGAAAATAATATAATAACAATCATAATAAAATAAACTATAATTTAATGAGCTACTACCAGGTCCGGAGCATCATGTTTTTAAAGTTTTCCTTTCTTTCTCTCTTTCTTGTTTTCCTTCTATGAAGGTTAATTTTATCTGTCAAATTGGCTGGACCACGGTGCCCAGATACTTGATTAAACATTATTCTGGATGTTTCTGTGAAAGTTTTTTTTTTTGGATAAGATTAACATTTAATTGGTTGAATTTGGAGTAAAGCAGATTGCTTTCCATTATGTAAATGGATCTCACTGACCAAAGTCTACTGGTTTGTAAGTAGTCATACTGGGACTGAATTTCAGGTCTCTCTCCCTCCAAAGCCTCTCCAGCTTCCATGGTTCCAGTTAGTGAATTTTGACATGCTATGCAAATGAGTGGGCCACCCTTCTGGTGGTTCTTGTACAGAGCACATCTGGTGTGGTTTCTCATCACTTGTCAATAGTGCAACTTCCAGAGCCTCCGTGAAACAGTCAAAGACTCTGGCAGATCTCTGGGGCCACACAGAGCCTGACACCAAGTATGTACGTCTCTCCTCTGTTGTATTTTGCAAATAAAGCAGACATTTCACTAGTGTTAACATGTCATTTCACGGAAAATAATTAAAAAGTGCATTCCACCCGTGGGCCTAGTCCACGTGAGCTGCAGGTGAAGCCACCTGCCTCTTCAAACTCCCCTTACCCTCTTGTCCTCCTCATTCCCGTTTCCCTGCCTGAGCTCAGATTTCCATCAGCTCCTCTGCCCCTGCCAGAAGTGTGCTGCTTACAAACCATTTTCCACAGCACACACAGGATGATGTGTTTAAACGGGAACTCTGACTACACTTCTTCCCTCACCCCCAGGCAAGAGCCTATCAATTGCATGATTGCTCACAGGATCAAGTCGAAGCTTCTCAGTACCATGAAGTCCCTCATTATCTATTTTCTGCCTTAATATTGTTTCTCCCTGACCTTCCATCTTACCTTATCCTCGATCCATAATAGATGAGAGGCATTTCCCCCTGTGGTAGGTTTTATTATTGTTTAAAATACTCAGGGCCACTCCTTACTGTGCATCTCAGTGTGGAGCATTAAACAAATCAGCCCTTGGCCATGTGGCTGGCTTTGGCCAATGAAATGCAACAGGAAGTGACACATAGCACTTGTAACCCATCATGACATTTTACCACACATCTTCTTTGTCTTCTGACAGGAGACCCACATGTTCTAGTTGGGGGCTGCTTCTTCAGCCTGGATTCCAGAACAGAGATGCTGTGGAATCCATCCTAAATCGATCTGTGATCATCATGTGAAATGAACAAGAAATTCAGGTTTATTGTAAACGTCTGAGATTTTAGGGGTTGCTGGTTACCATCATGTAACAATCTGTGCTGACTGAAACCTGTCTGACTCTGAATTGGGGGACTCTTCTTTTAGTGTTCACTGTGCCATGAACTCTATTTCATTATAGTACTTATTATATGAAATGGGATTTGATTTTACGCACTCATCTTCCCTATTAGCGGGAGAAGCCCTCAAAGGGCAAGAGATTGTGTGCTTATTTATCAATATACCTCCAGTGCCCAGAACAGACTGGCATTTGGAACATGTTGGCTGAATGTTTTGAATCAAGTTCTTGATTCACAAATGTTGCTCAATTGAATTAATAGGAATCAAAGAGATTATGATCAATACCTAGGATCAGAGAGAGGTGTGCATGCAATGATGATCAGAAAGAGAGGCATTATAGAAATAATCAGAGCTTGGCATTTTCTGAGAGAAATTACAGTGTACAGTACCGAGGAAATAGTTCCAACCATGATATCATGGTTGATATGCAACCCTTCAAAAGACTTTTCCACTAAACTCCTAAACCATGTGGATTCACTTTTCCTTTACAGTTGCCAAGAAGAAAGTAACAACCTTCACAACATCCTTGCCTTTAAAGGAAGACAAGATTTGATTGTAAGTTAAAGATGATAAAAAAAGGATCAACTCTCCTTCAGTCACAATTCATAATAAACCCTCCTGACACAGGCCCTTCTGCCTTGACTGACCTGAGATGTCACGCACTAATAGCTACTGTTAATTCTGTTTTCCACTGTACAACTTCTCTTGCCTTGTTTTAATATTATCCTGATACCAACAATTTACACTGCCCATGTTGGTAGATACCAGGGCATACGAAATGTGTCTAAAGCATCTAGAGGAAGGCAAAATTTCTTGAAAAATTAAACCCATGGGAAAATGCAAGAATGGATAACTGATTCACGAATCCATTTATTGATTGAAAAATGAACATTGAGGGGCACTGGGTACTGATCAGCTACTAACATCCCTGCCGAACGACTCTTCCCATTCTAAGAATTGGTCATTAAGAAGATACCTTGAATCTTTTTTCACTTGACTTTTGCCATCTGCTTTCCCATAACATTAGATACTCAGAGACAGGTGTGCTTTTGAAATTATTAACCCCATGTAACTTATTTGACTGGGGTCAAGTCTGAGAAAAAATGACTCACTCAAGGTCAAACAATGAATTGGTCGCCAAAGTGAAGACTAGAACCAGAGGACCTTGTGTCCTAAGCTCTATTTCCCTCCTTTCCCCTCTTCATTTGAGAATATTTTTTGAAAGATTTATTGAAGAGAGTTTCAAGGGGAGTCAAGGAGCCTCAATCATGTTTTTCAGTAATCACATAAGTGATTTCATAGAACCTCTAAATTTATTTATTTGGACTTCAATATGTGGTCTATACATCACCACGAGGTACAGCTCTGGAGTGTGGGCATCAGCCCTGGGTTGGCGTCCTGGCAATCTCCTGGTCACTGCGTTCTCTCGGACAAGTCACTGAACAGATCAGACCCTCAGTTTCCTTTTCTGTTAAGCATGTACAAGCTACCTACCCATTGTGAGGATTGCATGAGACAATGCCTGAGAAGGTGCCCCGGACACTGACAGGGAGCAGGCTGCTGCAGGCCATCACCATGTTAGATGTGTTTTTATACACTAGGAGTTCAGATGAGTTACCATCTTTCTGTTCAACTAGGCCAAGTGTAAGCTTAGAATTTCCTGAATACATAATTTCATTGTTACGCATAGTGTTAGCATGTGAGATTTAAAAACACATATTTTTTCCCCTCTCCTCATTAGTTACAGCATGCGATTTTGCAGTAAAAACATTTCCTTTGTGACTTTCATAAAATCACTGTGATTTCCTAATAAGGAAACACACTCAAAGTCTACCCAAGGCCTCTATTTTCTGCTACTTAGGGGCTGCAGAGTCCAGGCTTAATCACTAGGGCTGTCACACTGATTTGCCCACTCAAGTTTCTAATGGGCAGCACAAAGCATCCAAAAAAATAAAGCAAAAGAAAACAAAAAGGAGTTTTTATGAGAGTTTCAGGTTTATATTTATAAAGGCTTTTATGCCAACCAACGTCATGACAAATTCCAGTGCAGACCAGAAAAATAGATGGTTGTTCAGCCAAAGGTCCATTGTGATTGACTAACCGATTGATAGGTTCATTTATTTATTCAGCACATATGTGCCAGGCCCTGGGATGCAAAAATGAATCGGAATGCTCCTGCTCTCTAGGTGCCCAAGTCTAGGAAGAGCAGGAGACACATAAGCAAGTAGGTACAATGGTATGTTGTAGACTCTCTCCTGGAATTCTGCACAGGGAACAGAATATTGGGGGTTGGGGAGGAGATAATAGGTCAAGAAAGGCTCCTTAGGAGGGACTGAAGGCTAAATAGACATTTGACAGACAGTTGTATCAGGACGGAAGAGGGAGCTGGATGGTCACTTAGAAAGTGGGACAGCTGAGGGGAGGGATTAGCGCAGTGGTGGAGCACGTGCTTAGGATGCATGAGTCCTGGGTTCAATCCCCGGTACTTCCATTAAAACACAATAATAAAATAAATTTCAAAATAAAAAATAATAATAAAAAAAGAAAGTGGGACATGTGTGAGCATGGACATGAGACTACAGAAGAATTTGGGGATAAGAAACAGATCCTAATGTCTAAGGTCATGTAGGACAGTGGGGAGAGGAAGGGGAGATGAGGATTGGGAAGATGAAAAGCTGGAGAAGCAGATAAGGGGCTTGAGGGTAAGTAAAGCAGTGGATCTGAACCAGGAAGGGAGAGCAAGGCTGGATTCAAGAGGTGTTTGAGAGGTAACGTCATGGGACATGTCCTTGCGGGAGAGGGCGGAGTCAGGACGACTCATAGATTTCCAACGTGATCTACTGGAAACACGGCAGCACTCAGCTGCGAAAGGAAATCCAAAAGGAAGAGACTGTTTGATTTGTCTTGTCTTTTGATTTCAAGAAATAAAATTAGATTCTTATTTATTTGTAAGTAAAGATTTTTCTTGGCTGGTAGCTCAGGAGACCATAAAAGAACACTTGACCTTACATAAATGCATTAACAAAAAATTGTTGACAGCAGCAGAAAGAAACATGGATCTATAAGGGGGAGAGAAAAAAAAAAAAGGAAAATGGAATCGATGGAGTTGGATAGACCCAGCTTCAAATCTTGGCTGCCACCAACTACAATTGGTCTTTGAGGACAGTTATTTAAGTTCTCTCAGTCATGGGAACGCACCTGGGTTAACGCTCTGTTAATTAAATATGCTACTGGATAGAAATGCTGAAAGTGTTGGATACATTTTCTGCCTTCTTCCCCTTCCTTGCTTCTGTTGTATTTGATGTAGCCCAGATTCCCAGGCTGAAGTTGAAGGAACCCAACATCCTCCGGCATCCGAATCATTCGTTGTCTGTTCCTATCCACCCCTCCTTCCGTCAGCAATCCCTAGGTGATAACCGGCATTTACAACCTTCCACAAGATGGGGTTTCCTCCTTTAAGACCTCCCTCTGCTGAAGTTCTCCCAGGCATTCTGCTGGCGCACTCTCTCTCCAGCTCTCTAATGCATTTAAACTCATTATTTCCTCTGATGGCATTTTATTTTGGACCTTATAACATGCTCATGTTTCCTCCAATTTAGAAAACACAAATCAAAACAAACCAGCAAGGCTGCTGCTTCCGTGCCATGTTTTTCCTCCTTGCCATCCTGCCTGGAGCCCGGCAGTGTCAATACATCTCCCCTGAACATCATTTCACCCTCGTCCCCAAACCTCCTGTACATGGATTCTTCACTGAACTGAAGATAGATTGATGTATTTCTGCCACCTTCCTGGCTCAAATTGCCCCCTCATCCCATCACAATGGATGCTGTAACTCTGGGCTTCTTTGTTCTGCTGTGGAGAATTCATTCAAGCTATCAGCTCTATGTAGTGACAATTCACATTTACATCCTTAATGCCAAGGCAGCCCTTTAGGGTCCTTTAGGTTATTGTCCACTGAACAGCCCACTGCATTGTGATTCAGCACATCTACCGTGAGACCCAATCTCTGTCCCCAAACACCTCCCTTTCCTCTCATCCGCCTTCCTCTCCCTGTTATCTCTGTTTGTGCAGACCTGCCAATCAAACTTGACCTCTGCTGCTGTCCAGGTCCCCACATCGGTCAGTGGAATGGTCTTGTCTACTTTTCTTTTAGAATTTTTTGCTGTTACTATTTTTTTTTTTTTTGCATCTTTCACCTTTTCTCCACCTCCCCACCTCTGCCTTAGTTCTCAACTGGATTCATAGAGTGGTCTTCCCTTTCTTTTATCTTCATGTCTGGGTTTCCTCTCTCCCACTGTGCTGAAACAGCCCAGCATTCTACAGATAATGGAACCCACGCTCAGAAAAGTCTAATGATGGTTCCAAGGCTCCCTACCATGTATTTGGCAAGCCCAGGCTCAAACGCAAGTTTCCAAATTCTGTGTTCCACAGTTACTATTTCCGTAGTTGGGATGTTTCATGTAGTATGTACCTACACCAGGAAAGGTGGGGATCTTATACATTTGAAATAGGTGAAGAATAAATACTAAACGTATTCACTTAGGTTGCTGAATAAAACATGGCTCGTAAGAGGAACAGAGCTAAAATGAGACCTGCAGAAAAAGCATTCCAGCGGGACTCTTCGGGTATACGTGAGGAGCAGGAGGCCCTTCACATTGATTCTAACAACTCTGTGAGGCAGACATCTTTCCCTTTGAGACAAGAGGGAAGGGTGCTGAGTGCAACCATTACGAGGATGACAGCAATGGAGGACAGGCAAGCTGGTTAGAACCAAGGTGGCTGGAAAATTCGACTTCCAGTTGACCTTGGGCCTCATTATAAGCTCATTGTAATACATTAGCACGGTAAATGGCACCCCTACAGGGGCCATGACAGCTCCCAGGCTGACCGGAACAGGGTAAAAAGTGGGCGGGGCCCCACATTCCTGGAAATCCCAGCCCCTTCCCCAAAACAGTTGGAATAATCCTCCCACTTGTTAGCATATGAAATTATCCAGCCCATCAATAGTAACCAACCCCAGCACCTACTGGCCACGCTCCCTTTTGACTGAGATGGACCTCACTGTCTATGGAGAGTGTGTATCTCCCTGAATAAACTTGTTTTCACTTTCCTATACCTTGCTCTTGAATTCTTTCCTGCGTGAGACAAGAACCTATTCTCCAGCAACACCTTGACCTTCATCCATTTTATATTTGAATACCTTCCGACTCAGAGAAGTTAAGAAACTCTCCCAAGGTCACCCAGCTAGTAAGTGGCAGAGACAGGTGCCTCACCCTCTTTGTCTCCAAAATTAGTTCCTCCCAGTCCGCCATCTTCCTTAAAGCTTAGAAACTGTACACACACACACACACACACACACACACACACACACACACACACACACAGATTAATGGATAAATCACCATCTCTCTTTCTTTGTACCTAAGTCATTTCTCTTGATTCTTTTTCTGTACCATGTTCTGTAAAGAGTGTGACATAAGCCTGTGTCCCCAAGATAAATTTGTAAGGAAATGTGTCTTTTGAACATTATAACAGTCTTACCTTGTTCCTGCCCACCAAGTGCTTAGCAAAGTCGCTAGCACACAGTAGGGCTTAAATAAATGTGTGTCCACATTGTTTTGTTCTTCTCTCGTTTTGGCTGCAGAAATCCATTTGCACTGTGGAGTTCAAGGCCGCGGGTAAGATGAGCGGTCCAGCCTGTACTCACTAGCTGAGCTGACCGACCTGAAGCAGAAGCCCAGACCGGTGTCTGCTGCCTCCCCCTCCGGAGCCCCACAGTCAGGCCCTTCCCCCACCTCCCCAGGGAGCGAGCCTGCCAGTCAGCTCATCTACATCATAATAAGAGTCTGTCTCTGTGTCTTTTTATCTTGAAAAATAAATGAGTGCATTTGACAGTCATTCTTCCCTGATGAGATGTCTGATAAGCTGTCTGCCTTGGACAAAAAGTTACTTTATCACAGTGTTTTACAAATAAGGAGAAAATTGTCAAGATGCAAAGAAGACCAGTGTCTGCCTCTCCAGTTGTGACCTTGCGCGGGAGAGCCAAGCAGGGCTGTGTCTGAAGTGGGGCAGAGGGGCAGCTGGAGTCGGGACGAGGCCGAGGGAGCACATCCAGGAGGGCACATTCAGGAGGGGCCTTGACTGGGGCAGGCCAGCCCCTTTCAGGACAGAACAACAGAATGCCAAGCCACTACTTTGGTCTCAGACTTGGGTTCAAATCCTGATTCGACTTATCAATTTTGCACAAGCCTAAACTTTCCAGGTGTAGGTTTAAAAAACTCTGTCTTTATAAAGGCAAAAAGAAATGATCATTTACGAAGGGCTGACTCTGTGCAGGCACTCTGGTGATTTTCTTTACAAATACCACCTCATCACGACCTCACAAACCTACAGATCAGAGACCATTTTCCCTCCTTTTCAGATGGTTGATTTTTGGGGGGTGGGGGAGGTTTACTACTTTATAGCACCCTTCTTTCTTGTCCAAGCAGCCCAGGACTTCACATCCAGCATATTTCTACCTTTCATGAGTAGGGGACACGGAACCTGGATTTACTGAGCTCTCCCTAGGGGTCATGTGCGGTGGCAGGCATTTTATATCCTTAGTCTACTATTTTTTTAAAAACTATTTTATTTGCTAAAGATACTTAACATAAGATCCAGCCTCCTAACACATTTTTAAGGGCACGCTGTGTTGCTGTTGACTTTTTTTGCATGGTGGTGTACAGCAGACCTCAAAAGCTCCTTCATTTTGCTGAACTAAGACTTCACACATGCTGATCGGTAACTTCTCATTTTCCCCTCCCCCCAGGCCCTGGCAACCACCATTCCACTCTTTCATTCTGTGCATTTGATCATTTTAGATTCCTGGTATAAACAGAATTATGTTGTATTTGTCTTTCTATGACTGGCTTATTTCACTTCGTATAATGTCCTCCAGGTTCATTCACAGAATTCCCTCCCTTTTATGGCCAAATAATATTCCCCTGTGTGTATATACCACATTTTCTTTATGCATTCATCCTTTGATGGACACCAAGGTTGCTTGCGTATCTTGGCCATTGTGAATACAGTGCTGCAGCGAACATAGGTGTGATATAATATTTTCAAGACTGATTTCTACGTCAGGTCTAGAGGCAAATATAATCCTCATTGGTAGAGGAAAAATGTTCAAAAAGGCTCTATTTCTAGACTAGAGTTACCCAGTTAGCGATGGCCACATTGGGGTTCATACTCAAGTCTGGCCACCTCTGCAGACTTTGCCCTTTGTACGACACTAAGTTCTTCCCTCTCCTTTGTTCTCCTATTCTCTCTTCCAGGCCTTATAAAGTCATTAAAAATGCTTTTTCTTTCTTGATTAAAGATACAATTTTATAAGTCACATCAGTCAATCTTTATCAAAATCTTCTAAAAAATTCCAGTTTGTGATCCTGAATCAGTATTGAAATTTCCAGCAGTTTGTTTTTTTTCTTTAATTATGCTAATTGCTATTTCTAAGCATAATTAGCATTTTGAATTATTTAGTGTAATTACGTCAAACAACATGTTTAGTTTGTCATGTCAAGTACAATAATTAGTAATAGTTCTTGAAAGGATGTCATTGAGGTATTTACAAGGTATAATTATGTCAAATGTGATAATACTCAAGAGTAATACTAAAGCTTATAAAAAAATGGTGCTGCAAATATTTTGAAAGTTTAATGTTGTGGTCATCTTAAATATTTTTGTTCTTCAACAAAAGTCAAATCTGCCATGGTTTAGTGGGATCTTGGATTACAGTTGAACTAATATTTAATCCATCTAATGCCCCCCACCTTTTTAAAATGCCAGAGTGAATAGCAATGATGTCCCATATGAAATAATTATATCTATAAAATGACTCTGGGAAAATAAGGGCAATCCAGAAACAGATGGATTTCTTCCAAAAAAGGAAATTTCAGGCTCAAATAAGAGGTAAGTTGAGGTTAAATGACCCAACGATTTCATGGCTGTGTGGCTTGCCAATCACTGACATACTTAATTTTTAACAACCTTTGCTATAAGATAGGGATAATGCATACCGTTGTGGAGGGGAAATGAGATGATGCTAAATTGTTGTAGTTAAAGGTGGTCAGCCAGTGAGAGCATTTTCATCATTATTCTGATATTCCAGACTCAATCTAGAACAGCAACAGGAAAATAAAAAAACAAATTACAAGTGGTTCACGTTCCATCATAGGTGAGGTGAGCTGGGTGGCCCTGGGCAAGCTGTTTTACCTCTCTGAGCTTCAGTGTCCCTGCTTGACAAACTAAACCAAAATAATTTCAGTAAAGGGGGCCAACAGTATGGCGATGGGTGAGAACAAAACTTTTGGTGGTGAGCATGCAGTAGTGTACACAGGAGTCGAAAATAGTATTGTACACGTGAAACTTGCATAATGTTATAAACCAATAAAATATACAAGTAAATAAATAAAACATCTTTCTCAAAAAAAAAAAAAAGATGGTGAGGACAAATTGAGGATAAAGTGAAGATAACAAAGTCTAGCTGAGGGTCGTCCGCGTGACCTTTTCTTGATGAACGGTTGGGTTTGCACGAAAGCAGAGCCCAGCGATCACATACTGGAAAAGTTGAATCGAGAGTCTTGTTCCCTCTCCGGGCCTTTCTCCCCAGTTTCTTTGAAAACTGAGTGACAGTTGTGATGGAAAGCTCAGCTTTTGCATTGAGTCGTCCTTGACCGAGAACCACAGCTCTAACCATTTACCCATTAAAGGCTGAAATAAACAGAGGACGCATCTTCCTCTTATAGTTTACATATTTGGGGCATGGAGAGGAAATGAATAGGTTATAATAGAGTTATCCTCTTTACTATCCAAAACTGGGTGGGGGATCTTGTTATTTTTACTATTTGGATGGTTTTGCATTAGAGCTGTGTGTGTGTGTGTGTGTGTGTGTGTGTGTGTGTGTGCATGTGTGTGTGCGTGTTTGTGTGTGTGTTTGCCTGGAGCCCCAAGCCCTGCAGAGCCAGTGGTCCTCCCAGGAGTTAGTGAACTCCACCTTCATGTGGAAAGGCTGCCGCTACCCCGCATGTGATGAAAAAACTTCTGTCTGTCCTTTGAGATTCATTGTGGGCATTACCTCTTCTGTGGGATCTTTCTCTAACCTCCTTCCTTGAGGTAGGACTGATCACTCCCTTCCTTGTGGTCCTAATGTGCCTGCAGCACAGAGATCTAGCATAACATCTCTTCAACACGCTGTGATAGATCTCTGTCGTCTTCACTTGCTTGGTCCCTTCCATTGCAATAGTTAGATCTCTTTGAGAGATGGGGCCTGTGTCTTGAATATTCGATGAATATCTGTCTATCCTTCAGTAGGCAGTACTGGCCAGGTATATGGTAAAGTTAATGCAAATGTTCACTGGATGAGTTAATAAATGAATAAGCTTCGGCATGAGGTCTAAAATAAGACCTTCTGAATAGTAATAGAAAATATTCAGGATCTGAATTCAGAAATGGTTAAGTTCACTCATTCATTCATTTAGTATTATCACTTATTCACTCTATTCTTAATTCTCAATAATTTATTGATCATTGGCTCAGTCCCTGGCCCTTGGCTAGGCTCTGGGGATGTACCAGTGAGCTAATTTCACACAGATATGTGTACCCTATGTTCTAGTTCAGTGTTTCTCAAAGTGTGAATGAGAATGTATCAAGTGAGGTGCTATAATGAGTATTTACTTTGTGCATGTTATAAATGGACCACACCTCCAACCTGCTAAATTAGATGCTCTGCACATGGACCTTAGATCTTGCTTTTTTTTTTTTTTTCTTATACAAATACTTCATTCTCATTGTACTTAAAGTTTGCCCATTCCTGGAGTACGTGGCGACTAAGTTACAAGCCACGTGTGTGAACTTGGAGTAGATCCTCAACATCTCTGAACCCCGATTTCCACGTCTGTTAAATGAGACCAGTTCTACACACCCCAGAAGTCCGTGTTGAGAACTGTAAATCGTCTCTTTAAGGTGCCTGCTCCGCACACAGTTAATGTTCAGTGATTGTTTCAAAAGAAATGATTTTATAGGTGCCTGTGCTCCCGGAAACCTGTGATTTTCCTAAATCAAGTCATATTTTAACTGTGGTAACAGATGTCTCCATTTAAAATGAGCAAAAATGTCTCAGGTCTATCAGCTTTGTTCTCGTGAATTTCGTGTGACGTATTTTCAGTTCAATCGGACAACTCATCCAACTGAATATAAGTGCACAGAGACGGGGGCTGGGGGTCTTGACCTCCTGCATCTCAGCATCACTTTGGGGACACAGACCCACATGTATCAATCACGGTCCAACCAGGGAAACAAACCAGTCGTGGTGTCGCAGGAAATGAGTTATGCAAAGATGAAAGGCAGAGAGTAGAGAGGCAGTACCGAAATTGGGAACAGCAGTGAACCACTCCCATCCCTCAGCTGGAGGGACAAGGTGGGGGAGGTGGAGGAATCACAGCCAAGGGGCTGGGGTCCCGGGGCACAAGCGGAAACCAGCAGGAGCTGCCCTGGGGGAGACAGAGCAGACAGAGCCAGCTGCTGGCGGGGGGCAGGGGGGCATCCTCTGAGGCAAGACAGAAGGAGAGAAGGGTTCTGGCTTTGCCCTTTTCCTCTCCTATCCACCACTTGTCATTCTCTCATGTTAACTGAACACAAGCTGAAGTGGCTGAACAAGGACCCGGGAAATGAAGCCTGAACAGGGTCAGCCGTCCTGCCGCACACAGCAGGGCAAGAGAGGGCAAGGTTCAACGTGGAGGCGAACAGCAGGACTGGCCCACAAGGGAGATGTAATGCAAGAAGCTGCGCCAAGTGCTAAGAAGTGTACAGGGAGAGACAGACAGACGGACAGGGAGAGGGTGGTGATGTCCTGCAGGAGCCAGGCTGGCTACCCAGGCACAGCCTTGCAAAGGGACAGAAATGCGATGAGATCACCGTGGTTTGGCATCTTCCCCGTATATTTTCCAGTTGAGAGTCTGCCTTTTGCCAAAGTGCCCTTAAGTGATCAGCCTCAGGGGTTCTCAACCCTGCCTGTCAAACCTCCAGGCAATGGAAGGACAAACCAGACCCTGTAATCACTGATGTCCGAGGAGGAGCCCCTTTCCTAGGAAACTCGTGTCCAGTGTTTGTCTCCCCTTTCAGTGATAAGTATTTGGGAAGCTAAGTCATAATTAGAAGCTGCTCCACGAGTCTAGAAGTAAGATGAAGAGGAAACTGAGGAATCTTAAAATTGAGTGTAATTCAGCAGACATGCCTCCTGTAGGATCACTGCATCCCATCTCTCCCTTAGGGTGTCACCAAATGCGAGAAGAACCATCAAGATGCAGGAGGAGGAGGAGGAAGAGGAGGAGAATGCTTCTTTATCACTTTGAATTTTTATTTTAAACTTGTTGACAGAGCTTTTTATAGTGTTTTAGACACAGAAGCAAAAACAGTATGAGCAGTTGAGTTCAAGTGCACGAATGCACAGTTAATGACAACTGCAGCATAATACTGCCTTGCTGACTAATGTGTAGAGTCTCTCCCTTCAGATGCATCTGGACTTTAGAGTTGATTAATGTTTTAAAATAAACGCTGCTGGAAAATAGCAGCTTCAAGAGACAGGAGCAGCTCTTTCAGCTCCTCATCAGCCAGAGGGAATTTGTATTACACTAACTCCACCTTGCTCTTGAATTCTCTTTGGGTCCAACCTCCAGGCAGGTAGCTCTCGGTTCTGCCCGTACAGAAGGGATCAATGCAGTCATTCAGTTTCACTGTCCTTAGGCAAAATCACACTTGGCTACCTGTGATCAGACTGCGCGTCTCGACATCCCCTTGGCCTTTTATTTACAGAACAAAATTGGGGCTGAGACTAGAGGTGACTGAGCTCACCCCCCTTATATTTTAAATCTTCCTTATGTCAGTCTTCTTTATTGCAGTCAGGAATTTCCTGGGCACTTTACCATTAACTGCATGAAGACAGATCTATTTAGTATTTTTAACTTAACAATTCCTTACAACCAAATACAGTTTTTTTTTTCTGCACTTTCTTCTTTGACCCTCATGATAAAGTTGTAAGGAGTGCAGACATCTACGACTGCATTATTTTTTTTTTTTAGGCAATTGAGGAACCAAGGCTCCTGCTATTTCTCCTTAACTACGTGACTCTCGGAAACCAAAGTAGAATATTGTCTCTAAGCATAAACCAATTACCTTATCTGGTGGGCAACCAAATTAAAGGGGATCTGTTACATGGTTGGGTTGGAAAAGAAAACCAGCCGGCTGTGTGGAAGTTACTAAAGAATGCGTTGTTCTCTGCCACGGTACCTTTGCAAGTGATGTTCAAGGTATTATATATATATATATACCTTTATTAACTTCATACGCCCAAGTCTTCATGAAATATGCCTTTACTATGTGTCACCAGACAGACACAGACGAGGCCTCATGCAGTGGATACTGGACTTAGTTCAGGGCGCTTAATACGCACCAGGCACCGTGCCAAGCCTTTTAGGTGTATTAACCCCAGTCCTTGCGACAGTCCTTTGCGCTAGATGTTATGATTCCCACCTGACAAGGAAATGCAGAGGAAGCAGCCACCTGCCTAGCACTGCTCAGCCAGCAAAGGGCAGGACTGGGATTCCAGCCTGGGTCTGACTGGTTCCAGGACCTCTGCTTCTTTTTTTCAAATAGCTTTCACACTGCTTCCTGGAGGAAACCCAGAGTTACACTAAGGGGCTACAATTTGCTTCATGACTCAGTCTGGAATCCACTTCTTAGGCCTTCTCAGAAGGTTTCTCTTCTATAAAAGGGGAGTTTGGAACGCCTAATTCTAACCTGTGCAATTCTGCATAACAGCAGGGCAGGCTGGGGGCTTGAGAGCACGGGCTGGGTCCGTGGAAGGAGGCACAAAGCAGAGAGAATGCTCCGGCCCCGCGAACGGCCCTGTGCAGGTCTCCAGCTGTATCTTCTGTTATCCCATTGTCCTTCCTGAGAGCAAGGGTGATGGAGGGAGCGGGTGTCTACACCATATGCCTGTTGCACTGTGAGTAGCATCTAACAGTGCTGGCAAACTTGTGCGGACGTCAAATCAATTCTTTCCTTTGCCGCACCATGTGTTGAAAAGATTAACTTTTAGACCCCCTCTCTTTATCTTTGACTACATCTAAAGACCAGGCTTCAGGCCAAAACCTGCTCTGACTTCAAAGGAGAGATTTGCCTGTGGATTCTGCTTATGTGAGAGATGGTTTATCATCTGTACTCTTCAAAGATACAGTGGGTATGTCAGGCGGGCGGGTAGGTCAGCTGTGTGCTGAGAGAGACCAGGGCCTTTACAGCCATTACGTAGGAGTGTCAGGATCGCTGAATTAAAGCCAGGATTAGTGATTATTTAGTCAAACTCCCCTTTTTCTGGAGAGAAAAACGAATGACTCTGAGCTAGCAGCTTGCATGGGCCCAGGTCTAGGAGGCACTTAACCGACATCTACGGGGCAAATCCACGTTTAGCCACAAAGCCATCATCATTCTAACGAAACTGGATTTCTGACTGGTGATCAGAGACACTTCCTCTTTGCCACTCTTTGCTTTTGCACGTGTGAAGCTGCAGGTGGGTAATCTCACAGGGTTGTGAACAGTAAATGACACACGAGGTAATTTTTAAAATATCAAAGTGTTATTATTACAATTAGAAGTATTAAGAATGCTTCTGTCTGTGAGTCTGGTTACCAAGGGAAAAGAGGTGGGAAGGGATAAAATGGGAATTTGAGATTTGCAGATACTAACTACTGTATATAAAATAGATAAACAACAAGTTTCTCCTGTGTAGCACAGGGAACTATGCCCAATATCTTGTAGTAACCTATAATGAAAAGAATATGAAAATGAATACATGTATGTCTATGTATGATGGAAACATTATGCTTTACACTGGAAATGGACACAATATTGTAAACTGACTATACTTCAACTAAAAAATAAAAAAAAAAAATTTTTTTTAAATGAAGGAAGAAAAGGACCCGGAAGTTCTGGGGCAGCCTAGGGTCACTGCTCCACAAGGCTTGGTGTTGCTTCTCACCCTTCAGATGCTGTGCAAGTCACAGGAGAGGAAAAAGTACCAGGATGGAGTTCTACTTCTGCCACGGGGATGGGGTCGGCCAGGAGAGGGACTCCAGGTCCCCCAGCCTCTCACGGCCGAGTTCCCCACCCCGCCGTCACACCTCAACACTTTTCTGCATATCCCATGGGGACCACTGAATTGTGTGGCTGAGGACGAGGCAATACCTTTCCATCTGCTTTTTGGATTTATGAGTGCTTTTCTGTTTGCTTGGCTTCCCTACCTGCCCACCTCCCCTCAGGCCAGTTCTGCTTGGGCATTTCTGGAAGCCATGGGAAAGAGCTGCCCTTCGTCCCACTGAAAAATAGTTATGAGGGTCGCGGTGGGGTCTGGAGGGACCCTGTGCCCTGTTCAGGTAAGCTGTCATTGTCTTTTCTCCAGGCTCAGGTAAGCCAATCAGAACGAGCACAGCTGGTTAACAGTCATATCCTGCAGCTTATTTTGGACAATTTAATCCATATTTCTTTGGAAAATTCTTTTCTGAGTCCTCTGGAAATGGGGTTTTTAAAAGATGGGTTGTATTTTTTAGAACTGTTGGTGGGGGCAGGGTATAGCTCAAGAGGCAGAGCACATGTTCAGCACGCAAGAGGTCCTGGGTTCAATCCCCAGTACTCCTCCAAGCAGAAATCAATGAATGAATCTAATTTCCTCCCCCTCATAAAGAAAACAATACAAGGAGAACGGTTCTTAAAAAACATACAATTTTTTTTTATTTACAATAAGCTAAACCTGGGTGGAACACAGAATTTGATGAGTTCTGGCACGTGTGTCATCATCACAACCGAGATAACGCAAACCTCCATTAGCGCAAAGGTTCCCTCGTGCCCCTTTGTAAGCTTCATTCCTGCATCTCTTAGTAACTCTCCCATCCCCCCCCACCGCCCACCCGCCCCCGGCGGTGCTTCCTCTCACTATACATTAGCTCCCGTTTCCTAGAATTTTCTCTCAGTGGAATCATACAGTTCATGCTCTTCAGTCTGCCTGCTTTCACTCAGCATAATTATTTTCAGATTCACTCCTCCTACAGTGATATTTTGGTTCTTTTTATTCCACTGTAGGGATATACTGTGATTTGTTTATTCATTCGCCTGCTCCGGGCATTTGGGTTATTTCTGGGTTTGGTCTATTACAATTAATACGGTAATAATATTTTTGAACAGGTCTTGGTTTGGGCATCTGTTTTCTTTACCCTTGGGTAGATCAGGAGGAGGAGACTGGGTCAGATTGTAGATGTACGTTTAACTTTTTAAGAACCGAGCTCCTAAAGTGGATTCACCTTTTTACATCACATCAGCAGGGCATGAGAATTCCACCTCCTCACCAGCACTTGATGTGATCATTCTTTTTAACGTTAGCAATTCTAATAGGTGTGTCGTGGAGTCTCACTGTGGTTTTCACTTACATTTACCTAATGATTAATGAGATTACTTTTATGTTCTAATTTTCCATGTACTTATTCCTTCTTCAGTGAAGTGCCTCTTCAAGTAGTTTCCTTGGTTTTTGTTTTGCTGTTATTATTGAGTTCTTTGTTTTTTTTGTCACTTAGTTTTGAAAATTTGTTACATAGTCTGGATACAAGCCCTTGGTCAGATATATGCTTTGTAAATATTTTTCCCTATTCTTGAATTTTTCTTTTAATTTTCTTAATAGTGCCTTTCAAAGAGCAGAAATTTTTAATTTTGATAAAATCCAACTTACTAATTTCCTTTTTTTGGATCCTGTTTTTAGCATTGTATCTTTAGCAAACCCAAGCTCACAAAGGTTTTCTATGAGAAGTTTTATAGTTTTGTTTTCTACATGTAAGTTGACAAACTGTTCTGAGCTATTTTTGTGTATGGTATGTGACATGGATTTAGGTTTATTCTGTTTTTGCATATGGGTGTCAAATTGTTGCAGCATCATTTATTGAAAAGACTATCCCTCTTTCACTGAACTGTTTCTATATTTTTGTTGAAAGTCCATTTTCCAAATAGGTCTGAGTCAATTTCTGGACTCTATTTGTTTTATTGATCTGTTTTCCTACCCTTGTACTTATACCACAGTGTGTCTTTTTAGTAAGTCAAAATCAGGGAGTGATAGCCGTCCAATGTTGTTATTCTTTCTCAAATATATTTTGGTTGGTATAGGTCCTGCATGACTTCCTATCAATTTTAGGATCAACATATTGATTACTATTAAAATGCCTTTTGGAGTTTTGATTGGTATTCATTGAACTGATTGGTTAATTTGGGGAATAATTTCCATCTTAATAGTGTTGAGTCTTCTGACCCAGGGACAGGGTTTAGCTCTCCAATTTTTAGGTCTCCTTTAATTTCTGTATGCAATCTGTAGAGTTTTTGGTGAACAAGACTTTAATTATTTTATTATTATCATTATGAAATTATTTTCTTTATTCCTAGCAGTAGTCTTTCCTTTAAAATATATTTTGTTTGATATTAATACAGCCAATATAGCTTTACTCTGATTAGTGTTAAGGTGTTGCATCTTCTAATACCCTTTTACATTTAATCAATTTGTATCTTTATATTTAAAGTGTATTTCTCTAAGCAGCAACTAGTTGGATATTTCTTTTTTTTTTTGTAAACTATGGCAACTTCTACCTTTTAATTGAGGTTTCCAAACTATTTAAACTTATGTGTGTATTTATGTGATTAGATTTAAGTCTATCATCTTTCTATTTAAAAAAAAATCCAACTGTTCCTTGATCCCATATTACTCTTTCTTTGTCTTCACTCTGGATTAACTGTGTGTTTGTTATAGTTCTATTTTATCCCCTCTCTTGGCTTACTGGCTATAACTCTTTGTTTGGCTATCTTAGTGGCTGCTACAGGATTTATAAAGCACATCTTTTACGTATCACAATCCACACATAAGTGATATTAGGCCACTACTGCTCTCTATTCCTTTGCCTAGACTCCTATTTCCGTTTGAAATTATTTTCCTGAAAGATTGAAAGGAGGCCTGAAAGACTGCTCTAAGGCTTTTTAGAGTATGTGTCTGCCACCTATGAGGGCTGCAGCTTTTGTTTTCCCAAAAATGTCTTTATTTCTCTTCTGGTTTTTGAAAGATATTTTTGCTGGGTATAGAATTCAAGGTTGATATATTTTTTTTCCTATCAGGACTTTAAAGATGTTTCTACTCTGTCTCCTTGCTTGCATTGTTTCTGATGAGAAATATCTGTCACCTTTATCTCTGTTCCTGTGTATAAAATGTGTCTAATTTTTTTTTCTGGTTGTGTTTAAGAGCTTCTATGTGTTGTTGGTTTTGAGTAATTTAGTTATAATGTGACTTGGTATCATTTTCTTCGTATTTCTTAGCTCTCTAGGTTTATAGCTTCATCAAATTCAAAAACTGTTTGGCCATTTTTTCTTCAAAACTTTTCCTGTCCCCTTTGTTTTCTTCCCTACTTCAGGGACTACAAATTATATATTGGGTGCTTCAGGTTTCCTACAGCTCACTGCTGTTCTGTCCCTTTTTAATTTGTTAACTATTATCCTGTGGGTGATTCATTTTAGCTGCTTCCATGGCTATGCCTTTAGGTTCACTGTCTTTTCTTCTGAAATGTCTAATGTGACATTAAGCTTCCCCAGTGTTATAATTTTTCACTCTAAAAGTTCAACTTGCCTTTTAAAAATCTTTCGTGTCTCTACTTAACTTTGTGAATACATGAAATGCATTCATAATAACTATTCTATGGTCCTTGCTAATCATAACGCATGTGTCAGTTCTGGGTCAGAATCTTTGATTGGATGCCAGACGTTGTAAAGTTTAGCTTTTTGGATACTGATTTTTTTTTTTACTCTTATTAATATGCTTGAGTTTTATTCTGTGATGCAGTTATTTGAAAAAATTTGATCTTTCACTATCTTGCTTCTATTATTTATTGGCAGATCCAGACACATTTAGGGTTTACTCTCCATTAAAAATAAGACTTTTCTGAGTATTACACCCAATGCCCAGGGTTCACTGAGTTTTTCCAGTCTGGCTGGTGGAAACAGGTCTCATTTCCAGCCATGTGTGAGAGCTGAGCCTTGTGCCCTTTAATTCTTTGGATGATTCTTTCTCCAGCCTTGGGTAGTTTGCTCATGTGCTTGTCTGAATTAATATTCTGGTGAAAATCTAAGGAAGCCCCTTTGCATTTCTCCAGGATTCTCTCTCTGCATAACTTCCTCTTTAGTACACTGTCCTACAAACCCGAGCTTCCTTGGTTTCCCTGAAATCTCATCTGTTTCTTTGTCCAAGAAATCCACCAGACCCTGCCTAGGTTTCCTCTTGTTTGCAGCATCATCTGCAAACTCAAGGTGGTGAGCCTGAGCAATTGTAGGGCTTGCCTCTTTTGTTTTGTGTCTCTCAGTGACCACTGTCTTTTGTTGCCTGATGCTCAGTGCCTTGAAAACCATTGTCTCATATGTTTTGTTAGTTAGACCTTAATTTTTCAAGTGGGAAGGTAAATCTAGTCCTATTGGTATAATTTGGCTCAACGTGGGAGGGGCATTATATTACTTTTGATCCACAGAATTATGTCTCCAATAGTACAGGAAAGCCAAAGGGCGAATATAATTCTATATATATTTACTTTGGGCGTAGATTTTCAGAATTACATGCATATGTGTGACAGTTAACAAGGAGCTCTAGCTCTGTTCCAGAGCTCTGTTTTGATCTTACCTGGATCCAGCTAAAGTATCCAATGGTGTTCTAAGGACAAAGCATTGTTGATTTGTGGCATGCAAGAAATTAATTTTGTATTGTATTCATTTCTAGCCATTATTAAACATATGATGCTATTGTGGTACTGTGAGTGACTGGGGAAATGGAATACTTGGGAGACGTGGATCCAGAGAAGTCAGTGTCTCCTAGGGACCTGGATCTCTACAGGTCCCCATTAGGACCACATTGACAGAAATGTCTCAACAAATATGGTTGAATGAACAAATAAGGGAAGGAGGCTTTTCTGTAAAATGACGAGGCTGGTTATTTGATGTGCATAGCCTCCTGAATGAAGAGGAAGCCTGGTGTGACAGAAAAAGGATACAGACTTTGAACTCAGAAAGAACTCAGGTCTAATTCTAGCTCCCTTATTTATCAGGTAGGTGAGAACCAATTAAAATATCCAAGTTTCAGAGTCATTATCTTTAGAGAAAACATTATCTATCTTGCAATGAAGGTCAGATCAGATGTACATGAGATACAACTAACACTGAGAAAGCATGGCACACATTAAGCATCTAATCAATGTCAGTTCTATCTCCGGCAAAGCAGTCCATGGGGGAAGGTGGAACTTGGTTCAGTTATTGCTCACAATATGTAAAGGGCTGATTTAAGATGTGGAGGGACAGACATAGGGATTTCTTCACTGATTTCAAATCTTTGAACTTTGAGAATTGATTTGATTTCTGTTAAGAGCTAAAAAGCAAAGACAAGGCAAGTAAGTGAATGGAGTGACTCAGCGAGGAGGATAAAAATAAATAAGTACAAAACGATGAGACTAGAAACTCATGTCCTGTGAAGTCAAGTGTTTCATGAGCCAGCACTCTACCAACTTCCAGTCTGGAAGTCAAAAGTGCTCTGGGGACTGCTATGCTGGACAAGTAAGCTTTCCTCCCTTGTGGAAGAAATACGTCAAAGGAAATACATTCACGTAGATATATACCTTCTGCTTTATCAAAAAAAAAAAGGAACAAAATGGAAAAAAGCCTCATTTGATTACTATCTGATCACACTTTTTATAATCCCTTGTAATAATGGCTAGAAATGAATACAATGCGCTTTTACACACGCTCATTTGTAGCCCAAGGAAACAGGGATTCAGAATAAGCTATAAGTGACTTGTTCAAGGTCACACAAGTGATAGTTCACAGAGCTGGGTTCAGAACCCAAATCACGCTCTTCCCACCTTGCTACCTGTCCTTTCTTTGTGCCCTAGTCTGACAACATCTTGTTTTCAGAACAAAGTTACTGTAGTCAGTCAACTGATAACACGAGGGAAACCCCTTAGGGGAGTGAGTAATGCGACAAATTATTACTATTCTTACTATTAACTTTAATTCCTAACGTTTCAAGAGGGAGAGACACTTAATCTGCAGGCATTCTTAAAAAGTGACTTCAGTTTGTGCAGCCGGGTCTTGGCCATTGGGAAAACACCCGCAGTGACTTTAGTGAGATTCTGAGCCCTTATCTCAGGGGTCTCCTGGGGCTCGGGGTACGGTGGGAACTGTTTTTTCCCACACCTCTTTCTCAAGCCAACGCAAACTCGGAGCGCTGGGCTGATCCAGCTGCATCCAATTAGACGCCTTCCGACAGGAAGGGAGAGGGGCGACAGAAAACACGGCCCGCGGGCTCCCTTCCACCAGTGCTCCAGCCTCCTCGCCAGGGCGCGCCGGGCCATGTGCAGGGAAGGCCCAGGCTCTGGAATGCAGCGATCTTCACAACGGGGACATTGTTCTCGGGAGCGGACAGTTCACTGCACGCTAGGATGCCCACACTCTGAGTCAGCGGGGGAGACAATCCTTGGCTGGCTCCAAACAGCTTCGCTCGCTGCCTTTCCTGACCCAGATGCAGAAAAGTCTGGTCTTAAAAACCATGCAACTTTTAAGATCAAATCTGGGCTATCCCTATCTCTAAAGAGACTTCTTACTGCCAAATACCTAGGGCAGATTTAGATGAAATATGGAGATCTAAGAAGAACGACATTCTCCTCCAAGCAGCTGGGCCGGTGGGAGGACACCCGCAGTAGGTCAGTGCAGGGGGCCCGGGACCATTCGCTTCCCTACTTTTCATTGGACCCAAGCAGAAGAAACAAGTCTTAGTCTAAACTGGAATTTGCAGGTGCTTTCTTCTGCCTGGCCAAAGCCCATCTGTCTCACCAGTACATCCTATTGGGCTCATTGTTAGGCATTTTTGCCGATCTCAGCTCAGGGAGAAGGCGTGCAGGGAAAGGCAGGCCAAATCGTTCTCAAGGCTCAATTTTCAACGGATAATCTTCTGTTTCCACTGTACTAGTTAAAGGTGCTACCAAATTAGATTGTTAAAGCTTAAAGATACCCAAATGTAATGACTCCAACTGTACCTTATCAAAACCCACATAAAGGCAATGCATAGTTTTGGGCTAGAGTTCAATATTTGGGGGGTTAAACACAGTGAGGCCAGGATAGCAAATTGAACCTATTGGAAACATTTTTAATGTTTAATCTAAAAAAAACTTAAGTTACGTATTATTATCCTTACTATAGAAGAAGAGAAACCTGCTATTCAAAGAGAGCAGTGCACACTTTGTAATTATGAGGCCTGTGGACAGTGAAGCTCAAACTTAGATTCGAGGTTCCCAGCACGTGGTGTGTTACTTTTTTACATCCCTTGACAAACCAACAAATATCCTTTAATCAGGTCAAGGTGACACTTGAATCCGGGGAGGTTGCCCTCCCGCTCCTGGAGATGCATCAGCCTGTGGATATGTCCATGTATTTATAGAAGCAAGAAGAAATGGACAGCAGTGGACGGTGAACAGAGTGCTCTAGGTCGACCTACATCTCATCCCTTATTCACCGTTGATTGGTTAGGTTGCCTTAGTCAAGGTAGATAACAAAACCTTGGCCAAGTTTTTATAGGGAATAAGCAGAAAAATGTATCTCAGACGCCTTGCATGATGCTTATATGTGGTACGATCTGAACCTGAGATCTGGCATAGATTTCAGAGGGATTCCAAGCATGGGGAAGTTCTCATTCTTTGGGAGCCTTTTTATGAACTTTCACCTGGGATGTGCGGCAGTCAGGCTCCATCAGAGACGTGTCTCTTGCAGCCATGCAAGGGGAATTGCATTGGAAATGCTGTGCCTTTCCTAGTTAAGTGGCCACCACTTCTACCTCAGGGACTCCCCAGATGCTGTCTAAGCTGGCTTCCTTGTTCTTGTGCAGAGCCACACACTCCAAGCTAAACAGGACAGAGCACTGGAGGGTGACCAGAGCCTTAGAGGGGCCCCAGTTGGTGGTCTGGCCTCAATCGTGTTTGGTGATGTCGAGGGCATGATGGAAGACTGAGTTGTTGGCTTAACTTTTTGGGGAGACTAGGATTTGAGGGTCTGCTTGTATCTTTTTCTGGTCTCTGACGTTTCTGTTACTGATGATCTGTTTCTCCCTCCCTTCAGAGCCAACTACACACAATGGAATGCTTTCATGGAGGTGACCCCATCCCCTGCCCTCTGCCCACTCCCCTGCTGTCCCCTACCACTCTCCCCACACTTCCCCACACACTCGGGTCTCTAGGATAGGAAAGACCCTCACTGATAAAAACGGCATGTTTCTAGCAACATGACATGTCCTAGGTCACAGGCAAGATGCCTGCAGTGGGGGTCGGGTGTGTCCTAGAATTGCCATCCGACAGAGGGCGAGGTCTGAGTGGCAGTGTGTACACTCAAATTTCCAGGGCTTTCGATGACCTAGTTGCTGGCCTTATTGTGGCTGGAAGATTCATTTCTTGCCTTAAATAAGATGAGATTTCATACGGATTAACGCACAGAAATCCCCAAAGCAGAATGACTTGCCGAGCTCCAGACGCCTTCATACAACCAGCTGCTGTAAACTCCATCCGGAGGGTTCACGGGCATCTCACCCTCAACAAGTCTAAACACGAATTCATCACCACCCCCGTCAAACCAGCCTGGAATCCTATCTTCTCCACAGCCCAAGAATAGACCCATCATCTGCCGAGCTTCCAAAGCCAGAAGCTCCCCGTTCCCTCACCCCTAATCCAGCTAGTCACTAAGTTCCATTGAATCACTCTTTTTTTTTTTTTTTAATGCAGGGGTTTTTTCCTGGTTTATTTATTTATTTTTTTTAAACTTTTTTTTAATTGAGTTATAGTCGTTTTACAATGCTGTGTCCAATTCCAGTATAGAGCACAATTTTTCAATTATACATGAACATACATACAGGCGTATGCAGAACAGATAACCAAGATTATACTGTATAGCACAGGGAAACATATACAAGATCCTGTGGCAGCTCACAGCGAACAAACATGTGACAGTGACTCACTTTTGAGCATCCCTCCCCACAGCTGTCTCCCCGAGGCGTATTCTCAGTATCCTTCCGCCAGTACGCCCTTCGACATTTCTCAGCGGACTGTGAGAGCATGTCCACTCACCAGGGAAGTTTTAAAATCCTAGCAATTTCTGGGCCCCGTTTCTGATCAATTGGAATTGTTGGGGGAGGGGTGGAGTCTGGGTACCAATGTTGTCTTAAAAATCTTCTTGGATCATTGTAACATAAAGCCAGTGCAGGAAAGCATTGTTCAGTAATGCAAATGCACTCACTCCCATGCTTGAACATCCTTCTTCCATTCTTACCTGACCTTGAAATAGGTTCCTACCTGGGCCTTTGCCACTTCCGCATGCCTTACTGAACTCTTGGCTATCCGTCCTTCCCTCTCGTGCTTCTGAACAGGATCTGCCCTCTACCTTCTGACAGCCTAGCAAAAGTGTCCTTGACAGCAAATGCTAGGAGTGCTACTGCTCAAGACTACTGGAGCAAAATAAAAATAAAGTATGCTTGTATTTTATTTTTATTTTTATTTGGGCATCTCCCAGCAGGATGATACTTTGGCAAACCCTAGTCTGGGAGACAGGAAACCTGGTTTCTGCCCTGGACATTCAGAGATGTGTTTTTTGTTTCAGGAGTTTGTGTGTGTGTGTGTGTGTGTGTGTGATCTTGAGTAAGTTGCTATCTCTTTCACTCTCTTGACCTCAGTTCTTTTCATCTGTAAAATGAGGAAACTGGATTAGATAAGCTCTTACATACTAGTTACAAAAATTCATGATAATCTCCATTAAGTGTGTATCTCCCTCAGAATGATTTGTGTTCCGGGAGCTTCTCTTTTACCTAGAGGCATTTACTTCACTCTGTCATTGAGCTGCTTCCAGCTCAGATTTGATCATCACTAGTCATTTTTGTTTTCTATAAGGTTGAGTTTGGTACAAATCAGTTTAGTTTGATAAATGAGTTAAAGTCTTCATGGTGAGAAAGAGAGAGAAGCAGAACACAGTGCCTAGACTTCCAGGAGGTACCCGTGTGACGGGGACAAAGGAACACAAGCGAGTCACAGTCCCCCACCGCCGCTCCAAAGTGTGACTGTCAGCATTCTCCGCAGTCCTGAAAATAAAGACGTCAGCTCTTCTGGGGTTTCTGCTCGCAGAGCACACGTGTGGACACTGGCAGGTCCTCTGGGCTTCCAAGGCTGGTGCCTGACCCACCCAGCCCGGGCCACTTGGTTTCCAGGTTGAGCAACCAGCTCTTTTCAGTTGGAGTCCTGAGGCATCAGCACACTTTTTTACAAAATAGCATTCCAATGACGGCACGTCACTGAATTAAAACCAGATGGCTCACACTGTCTCTTAAATATACATGTTTGAAAACTAAAGGAACGAATTAGCTCATGCAGAGTTTTCCCAGTCTTCTAAGGGTCAGAGTGCCCAGTGTGTCAGAATTAGTTGAATCCAAAGACCCCAGCCATTTTCTCACCTGTAGAGATGAGATTAACTCCCAGTATTCTAACAGATCATTGTTCTCAACCTTGGCCATACAGTGGAATTACCTGGAAAGCTTTGAAAAGCAAAGTGAGGCTTGGCCCCTCCTCCAGAAATTCTGATGGGATTGGTCTGCAATGGGTCCTGGGCACCAGGCTTTGTTTAAAGTGATTCCAGTGAGCAGCCAAGGTTAAGTCTGTTGGTGATGCCTGACTCCAGGGAGACTGGGCTTCTCAAAACAAGGAGCATTTTTCTTCAAATTATTTAGATTCATCAGAAGGAAGATTAATTAATATGTTCTGTATCCATGAGGGCCAAAATCACAGGAAAAAACTGATGTTTCAAGATGTTTGCCTGGGAAGGGAGCCAGTTTTCATCACTTGGTCCAAAGGTAGGCACAGAGAGGTTGTAAATGGGATTCTAGCATCAACTGGAAAATAAGTGTCATGGGTTGAACTGCATCCCCAGAAAATTCATATATTGAAATCCTAACTCCCAGAACCTCAGAATGTGCCTTTATTTGAAGATAGGTGTTTTTTGCAGAATCATGAGTTAAGATAAGGTAAAGTTAGGGTGAGCCCTACTCCAATATGACTGGTGTTTTTAAGAAAAAGGGGAAATTTGGACAAACAGGCATGTACACAGGGAAAACACTATGTGAAGGTGAAGGCTGAGGTTGGAGTGACGCTTCTATGAGCCAAAGAATGCCAAGGATTGCCAGCAACTGACCGGAAGTTGGAGAAAGGCATTCTATTAGTCAGGGATCTCCAGAACCAGCAGGAGGTATGTATGTATCCTCTAGACACATGTGCATACATGTGTGCAGATGCATGTATGTGTAAAGCTTTCCAGGGAGGGAGGCATTTGAACTGGTCCCGAAAGGGCGTGCTGGCGTCTGAGGCACCTATGACATCAGAAGGAGGTCGTCACCTGGGTGATTCAGGCTGCTGTCTACCATGGACAGAGCTGTTCTGTTCGTTTTCTCAGCAGCCGGGTAGAAATTTAACTGAAGAATGAAGCAGAAAAATCTTCAAAATTTGCAAGCACACTGGATGCTGTTTCATTTTTGTGGTGGTTCTTGTTGCCCAGTATGTGGCTGGGTCCACCCTCGTTTCCAAGCTCCTCCCCTGGGATGCAGGACTGCCTAGGGGCCCAGATGCCCACAGAACCATTTCCAGTTCAGACAGATCCTCTAGTGAGGCAGTTGAAGCCTGAGGCAGTTGAAGCCAACTGTTAAGGCATAGCTGGTGGTTTTCCATCTGCAAAGTGGGGAGGATACCATGACAGTGGTAATATTAATGCTTATAGCACATGACAGATGAGAGCATTTGCTTCATCTGAAGAGACCGAAGCAGCAGACACTCAGGAAGAGTTAGCTTGTGCCTCTGCCCTCAAAGCCAGGTAGCTGGTCACGGAGCAGCGACAGAATTGTAGCCTGGGGAGCAGCTGTGTCCAAGGGCTCCCTGACAGCTTAAGTGGGCAGAGCCACACCACGGACAGGGTTCAGTACAGTTATTAAAAATTAAATTAAATCAAGTAACATCTTGCAGTGAACAACGGGACAGGACAGCAAGGGGAGGGAGATCTGCCTTGTACTAAAGACGCTGTTGCCTTTGGATTCTGAACAAATTTTGTTTAATTTTCTTCAAGAAGAAAGAAGAGGCAGGAAATCAAAGAAAAACAGCTCTAAAGACCCTTCTGCCCTCCCTTGGGGAACCAGAAACCAAAGCTCACTAACCACAGCCCAGTGGATGGTTAGCTCACGCCCCGGGCCGGGCCTGGAGTCAGCCCCAGTGCCACTGCCCCGGCAGGACACTGCGCTGTCCTTTGGCAGCCACTTTCCTGCACAAATGCAACTGAGCGCATTGTCTGCCGGAGACCTGGACAGGCCGGGTGGAGGCGCCACACCGCACCACGACCCGTAGACGCTTGTGCTGTTTGGATTTGTTGCACAAGACTTATTTTCATATCCTTTGGCCTCTTCTGCTGGTGAAAGGAGGGGGTGTCGCTTGGCACCGACTAAAAGGAGAATGAGAAGTCACCGAGTAGATGGAATTATCTGCTTTGCATGGGAGAGTGGCTTCCAAGTCTTCCTGAACCTAGAACCATGGGAAGCTGGGGACAGAGACGATTGCTCACTGCTCCATTCTACAGCTGGAAAGCAGGGCTCGGAAAAGGAGGGCCCAGCTACTTAACTGCACACCAGGAACTTTGACTGTGTTGGGATGAGCGTTATCGAAGGCTCTTGAGTCTAGTGCAGTGACCTGCCCAGTCCTCCGAGTCACACGTTTACCACCCCACACCTTTGCTCACACTGGCCCCTCTGCCTCAGGCCTTACCTCCTCCAGGAAGTCTCCCCCGATCCACACACCTGGTCCAGTTTGAGCAACGGGTCCTCTCTCTGTGTCCTCACAGCACTTCCCTCATTGTCCTGGATTGTGGCCCTGAGTTTCTCCGTCCTCTGGAAGGCAGCTCTCTGAGGGCAGGGCCCAGGGGGCAGCACAGCCTGGTGCGGGGTAGATGCTGAACTAGATGCTGTGATCCTGGGCCAACTGGTCACCTGCGAGAGGGTTCCTTTGGAGCTCTGGGAGTGTTGTGATCAACTAGGATTTGTGAGGTCGCCTTACGACCAAAGAAAAATAGATCATTCCTTGCATTAATTCAAAGGCTCAGGAATGGGCTTCAACTTAAAATCAGACGGTGTTTTTCCAAGGAGGGTTTGTACTCTGGGTGGGATTGGCTTATACCCAATAACAGTGCAGAGTTTTCTACACAGTCTCCCTTAGAAGCCTTCAAAAGTCCCCTCAGATCTCCCCTGTGGTTTCCGCCATTGTTGTTTAAGAATCGATGTCCCTTTTTAAAGAGAATTCCCTGAGTTGGGAAATCCAAGGAGTTAGGGCCCTGGGTTGAATTAGTGTGCACCACTGGCAGGTTAAGAAGCTGAGGGAAGGGAACACTGAATGCTAAGTAGTAAAGGCCACTGAAGCTGAGAGGTGAAAGAGAAAGGTGACACCATATGACTCATCCTTTAAATTGTGCAAATGAGTTGCATGGAAGATAAGAGAATTCTCCAAGTCACTGATTCTCAAACCTGGCTGCCTGTGAGTTCATTTGTGAAGATTTTAAAAACGATTAGTGCCAGGGATGCATCCTAGACCATGAAATAGACTTTGGGGGGGGAAGCCCAGACATCTGCATTTGTTAAAATACCGCTAAAGCATTTTCGTGTGCAGGCCAAGGGGAGAACCAGTGATGGGGAACCTCAGTTTAGTGATGCTGGGAGAGCACACCTACTTTTTAGTAGGAGCTTAAGACCATTCACTTTCATGGTGGTAAGGACACTAATATGAGATCGACCCTCTTAAATTTCTAAGCGCACAATGCAGCGTTGTTCACGGTGGACACACTACTGCACGGCAGAGCTCTCCTGGTACTCGTCCTGTGTAGCTGAAACTCCGTACCCTTTGACTAGGGACGTCCCACTGCCCCCTCCCCCCCAGCAGCGGGCAACCATCCTTCTACTCTCTGCTTCTATAAGTTTGTTTTATTTTAGAAACCTCATGTAAGCAGACCCACACAGCATTTGCCCCTTTGTGACTGGCTTATTTTATTTCAGCATAATGTCCTCCAGCTCCGTCCATGTTGTTTCATATGGTGGAATTTCCTTCCTTTTCAAGGCTAAATGATACTCCATTGTATGTTGGTGTATGCAGGTACCACATTTTCTGTATCCATTCATTCACTAGGTTGTTCCAGATCTCAACTATTGGCAATAGTGACCCAGAGAACATGGGCGTGCAGATATCTCTTTGGGATTCTGATCTTAATACTTTTGAGCATATACCCAGAGGCAGGATTGCTGAATTCTATGGGAGCCCTATACCAAGTTTTTAAGGAACCTCCATACTCTTTCCCATTGTGGTTACACCATTTCACATTCACGCCAACAGTGTATAAGAATTCCAATTTCTCCACATCCTTGCCAACACTTGTTATCTTTTTTTCTTTCTTCTTTTGTAATAATGGCCATTCTGACAGCCATGAGGTGACATCTCATGGTTGACGTGCGTTTCTCTGATGATTCGCGCTGCCAAACATCTTTCCACATACTCTTCAGCCATCTGAATGTCTTCTGAAATTGGGCCCTTATCTTATCCAAACATCAACTCAGATGAATTAAAGATTTAAATATAAGACCTAAAACTGTAAAAGTCCTGGAAGAAAATAGGGGGAAAGCTTCATGGCATTGGTCTAGGCAAGGATTCTTGGGTATGACACCAAAAGCACAAGCAACAAAAGAAAAAGGGACAAATCAGACTCTGTTACATGAAGAACTTTCTGCACAGCAAAGAAAAACATCAACAGAGTGAATGGAAAACCTGAAATGGGAGAAGTTATTTGAAAACCATGTTTCTGATAAGGGCTTAATATTCCAAATATATAAGGAACTCCTACAAGTCAGTAATAATAATAATAATAATAATAATAATAATAATAATAATAAATAATAGACAAAGGATTGAATAGACATTTCTTCAAAGAAGATTATTTAAACTTAGGTTAGAAACTTTGAATTGACCCCTGGGTCTGTATCTATTGTGAGAATCTTGTTGACAGGATTTGGGTTGATGGCGTTTTTGGAATTGCTCACCTCTCCGGGCCAGCATCCTCCCTAGACACAGTTCTGTGGCCTCCCCTGACCACCCGTGCACCCCTTGCTCATCCTGTTTGACATGCAGGGAGTGGACTCATCCACGAGTCTGCCAAGCCCAAGCCATCCACCTCCATCTCTCAGCAGAAGGGCTCTAGCTGTAGGGAGCTTGGGTTGTTTATGGCCTCCATTCAATTTAGATTCTTTCAAGTTTAGCATAATTGAGGACAGGAGACACTTTTCACTCATCTTTGGGGACAGCATACAGATGATCTCAAGACAGCAGAGTCATTGGAATCAGAGGTACCTGCTTCAGGTCTCAGCCCCACTTCCTGGTCATGCCACCCGGTCAATTCCAAGCAGAAATCTGAGCTTCAATTTCCTTTTCTATAAAATGGTGACACTAGCAAACCTGTCTCAGATCACAATAGGGAAAGTTTCAATAAAAGAGCATTTGCCGTTTAGTAAGCTGTCCGTATGCCTGAGATCCAGCCCCTCACCCCCTTGCCTTGTCCCCAGTGCCCACCACAGCTCAGGCACCTTGTAGAGGAAGAGAGAAGGGGCTGCTTTGAACATAGATAAATAAATTAACTGATTCCCAGTGTGTCACGATCTACAAACACAGCATGAACTTCTTGGGTTTTGCAATTGAATAACAAATGGGTTTTAAAAGGCCTATACTGTGGGGTTATAATTCATTGTTTATTGGGGGCTTTCCTATAAAATGTGAAATCACGCTGGGGGCAGACACAGAACAAAAACACCAATTACCCGAGATGCAGACCCGGTCGCCCCTGAAAGGACAGGGAGGAAAAGGAGCCAGTCAGTCCCGCGTTTGTTAGGCTCCGGCCGCTCAGGAAATGCCTGTCCACGGAGCGGCCCGGCCGCTTCCTCCCTGGAGGCCTTGCCCGCAGACTGCAAGTCTGGGGCTCGGTCACAACGACCCCCTTTCACTGCTCAGCGCCCCCCCCCAGCCCCGGCGCCGGGCCTGCACACACCTCACCCGTTTTGCATCCATCCTCACAACTTCCACTCACCCTCTTCTACCAGTGAGGACCCCGGGACTCAGAGGGGTGACGTGGCACCCCAAACCGAGTGGTGGGCCGGCCCTCAAACACTTGCGTACCTCAACCAAAGTCCAAGCCGCCATCTTCTCTTCCTTTAAGAGCCAAAAGCGGGATCTTCTAAGACAGAGGAGGTGATGAGTCTCCACCTTCCTTTTAGGCCAGGGCTGGGTCTACAGGCTGCATGGAGTCAAAGCTCCACGTTACGAGAAAATACAGACAAATCCTTACAGCTGAGACTTTTGAAGGCACTTGGGAAAAATGCAAAAAAGCCAGAGACAAGTAGATAAATCGAAGTATAGAGGATAAGTATATATATATATATTTTTTTAATGCATGAAACTGAACGTTATGTAGTTCTTCACTAACGTCATCTGGTAGACCACATGAATAAAGTAATCTGTCAGGTAATAAGTGTTCCTCTAGAATGAAACATTTTATATGCTAAATCTTAGAGTATAAGTATATTTTAACACAGTAGTTTTAGGCAGCTTTCTCTGATTGCTCTGAGATAGATGCATGATGACAAAGATAATGAAGCTACTTAGAATCGGGGAAAGAAAGCGTCCCAGCTCGTAAGCCGGAGGTGAGGCGGATTTTCTGCAACCTGCACCCTCCTCACGTTTTAAAGTTTTGCAGTGAAGACCTTCAAAATGCACCAGACCTTCAAAACGATATTTCACATAAAGTTTAAATGACGGGGCCATTCCATACACTACATCTCATCATTTGCTCTTTGAGCCCCAGCCATAATCGTCTTGTTTTCATTCCACGTTCCTGCTGCGTGCTGCGCTCTGTCCTGTCCTTACACACAGATTGTGCCCCTCCTAAACAGCCTCCCTTTATTCTAATAACTCCTCTTTGTCCTCTAGTTTCATTTCACATATTCTTCTTTCCAACACCCTCATGAGATTTGATCAGGTTCATTTTTGTCATTACTCTGCCTGGTTCTACCTGCCTTGCTCAGTTTTACTCTCCGCATCGCTCATCTTTACTCCCCAGGACCTAGCATGTGTCTAAAACAGTGGAAACTCAGCCATGTTGAATGAAGGAATGAATGATAAATTTTAAGATGTAATTTTAGGATGTAAACAGTGTGCATATTCCTACATGATACAGTCTTCTCTCAACAATGTGTTTCATGGGCCCATGCATATAGAAGACACAAGATATAAATATTTACCATTAGGGTCTGGGATATAGGGGCATTTGCCCTATTTTTTTGTCTGTATCACTTGTATTTTTCACAATAAGCACATGTGATTTTTATAATCAGGTAATAAAAATTAAAATAATTGCTCTGAGACTTGGCAAAGAATACAAAGCAATACATATACCATGTTCTTCTCATAATGTTATTTGAATATAATGTGTATTTCTCTTTGCTGAAAAATAATGATAGTCATTTACATATCCATTGCAATGCTTCACAGTTTTCAAGGTGGTTTTAATCCATCCCTATATCTGACCTTCAGCAAACCTTGACGTAGCCAGAACAGAGGTTTGCTTCTCACTTCGCAGAAAAGGTTGCCGAGGCCCCAGCTGTGTGCAGTATACAGAGAGCTGGAGCCCGGGCATCTTGGGTGGAGCACCCACTTGGGAAGGGCATCTGATTTCTCTTGGCTTCAGTTTCCTCATAAGTCAAATTGAGAGAGAAGTCCTGATCTCACAGAACCAAGGCACCAAGCTAGAGTCGTCACCTGCACACAGAAGATGCTCAGAACCTAGCCCGGCTTGCATGGGCTTTGTCACCAGGGCAGACTAAGAGCTGGTTTGTATGTTTTCCATACATGATGCTGTACAGTGAAAGTAAGTCATCACCTCCATCACTACCACCTTAGGGTACCATGTTCAAGATCCTACTCGTTGGGATGAAGGATTGGGATGTATCTGGTAGAGGAATGGCTAAGGGTGGACTTTCTGTCTTTAGGATCGCAGCGATTCTGTCTGCCGTGGACTGAGGAACGTGCCATGTCCGCGGGTCTGAGCAGGCTGCCTCCTGCTTCCACCGTGTTCCTGGGCAGCATTGCTCGTGCCATCTTCATGTCACCGTGTAGATGTCCAAACCAGAGGCTGGGAACTCCTATGCCTGTGGAATTAACAGCAGGAAGGTAGTCAGGGTTGTGGGGGTGGTTGAGATTGTGTAGGCATCATGATGCAATCAAGTGAGAAGGATAACGTTTCTTCCACAAGTGCCTCACCCAGCGCGGTTATCACCCTGGACCATGTCCTGTCTGTGGTCTCTCTATGGGAGTTCCTCAGTCAGCCCATATATTCAAATGGCCTTTCATGAAATGTGTATAGCAGCCTCTCTCTCATGCTGGGGATACAGAAATAACAAGCAGTGCCTTTCCTTACAGATCTTTGCATCCCCAGCCTCAAGCAGCATCCGCGGTACCCAGCAAACCCTCACAGAATGTGTGGGTGGTGAATGGACGCACAGACAAGAGCCTTCTCCCAACTGTGGACTCCATTGCACTTAGACAGCCCTGTGTCATCAGTTTTGAATCCATGTTTTAAAGAATGTGGGCAAGATGCCAGCCTGAAGGCCTTTGACCATTGCACTTGAGCTCTCTGAAATGTCCAAGGTGGTTTCACGGGCCAGTGACCCGGGCAGTCTTCTAAGATCCTGCCCTCAGAAAGGTCCCAGGCTTGGTTTAATGATCTCTGGTCATCTCTTGAAATACTTAACAGCTTTTTTAATAAGGGCTGCACATTTGCCCTGGGCGTTGCAAATTCTGTAGTCGGTTCCATGTCTCTTCCTTCTCCAAAAGAGACACACGCTACTGGAGGATTTTTTTTCCAGTATTAAATAACTTAGACAAAACAACATGTTGATGTAACAAAGTGGGACCGAATCAGAAACACGTGTGAACGTTGACTCTGCCCGAGCTGAAGAACATGGAGATGAAAGACGCATCTGTGTAAATACACTCAAAGCCCGGCCGATCGGGAAACATTTGAAAAACTTTTAAAATACTGCTTCAAAAATGTTATTCTGTCGCTCCTTCATCTCCCTGGTCTTAGATTCTGAGTACCTTATGCCAATTATTTCCATCTATGGAGCGAGTGTGCTCTTGTACCACAGCTGGAAATGTTATTTTATTTTATTCATTTATTTATTTAATACACTTTTAAAAGGTTATACTCCATTCACAGATACTACAAACTATTGGCTGCATCCCCGTGTCGTGCAATACGTCCCAGTACTGTCTAACTTACACGCAGCGGTGTCTACCTTCTGCCCTCCCCTCTGCACCGGTAACCACAAGTTCATTCTCTGTATCTGTGAGTCTGCCTCTTTTTTGTTATATTCTCTTGTTTGTTGTATTTTTTTTAGAGTCTAAGTGTAAGCGATATCATGCAGTATTTGTCTTTCTCTGTCTGACTCATTTCAGATAGAAGCTGACTTCTTCAGCTGTAAATGTTTGCTTCAAAATAAACTGGTACCTGCAACGCTGTGCCTGGATAACTCCGTGAGTCCAGGGAACGTTATCAACCAAGGCAGGGATTCTGCTCAGAGACCGAAGAGATGAAAAGAGTGACTGAAAGCTGAGAACCGGGGACCCCTCAGGGCAGAGGAAGTTTCTGGGAGTCTGAGCCCCAGCTTGCACTGGAATGTGGAAGGATAGAAATCTGTCCTTGCGTTGCCTCATCACGTACCATTTTGTTTAGGGAACTTTGCAACAACCAGCGAGTTTACGGGTGTTCGAGGTCCTGGTCTCAGACGAGTGAGGCTGGACCCTGGAACAGCAGGGCTGACAGCCAAAAGGAAGCCGGCCTCTGTCCAGAGGGGCTCATCCAACTTGGGGGATGATTGGGCTGAAAACTCCAAATCGTTCAGTCCTCTCTGCCATGAACCTCCCATGTGATGATGCTTGGTCCCTTATTTTAATAGATTCTTTACCTTATGTCTTTCTGCAGCCCTGCCGTTTGGAAGATCTGTAGGTAAAATTCCTGATGGAGAAGGGGTGTATCTTTTAAAGAAAAGGAGAGAGGAGCTCATGGTTTTGGGGCACTTAATTTGAGTAATTGACTTCTATTGAGGCATTTATATCTTCCAGAAATCCCAAGAGGTTATAACCATCTTTATAAATAAATTCATTTATGAAACGATGTTTACAAAATGATGTTTAGTAACACAGTTAGTAAATGAGAGGACTGGGGTTTGAATAGAGCATTAATTCACTCCAAATCCTCGCTCTCTCCTCCATGCCACACACATCAGCCCTGCCCCAGTGGAAGAAAGATCGGTTCTGGGGTGACCCTGCAAGAAGTGCTTTCTCAAGGCACTCCTCCTGCTGAGTCTGAGGGCCGAGACCCGGGTCGAGCCGGCCTGAGGCACTTGGTCATCCTGAGGAAACTGGCTTCACCCCTGCGAGCCTTCATGCTCCGGACTGGCCAGTGCGAACAGTTAACGCCTTCACTGCCTGCCTCGCTGGACTGTGTGGACTTAGCGGGAAGGTGTCCCAGGTAGAAATCCTCACCCAGGAGCTGATGGCATGTGATCATGAGGTTATTGTTGGTGATGTTATTTGTTTTTGCAGAGGACTGAATGGGTTTATTCTGGAGGTGATAATTGGGAAGGGGTGTCCCTAAGCCACCAGGCACCAGAGGCAGCCAGGCTGAGCTCTTTAAATTGAGAATTTCATGAACAAGACAGAAATAAGATGTTTAACTCCTGTGCAGGCAGGGGGAGGTGACAGCATCCATTGATGGGGAAGAGGAGAAATGGGCTTGGGGTCTTGATTAAGGGGCCCCAGGAGCATGTTTCCTTCTCCCACATCTCTTGCACGTGGAGAGAGCTGTGAATGTTCCCCAGCTCCCTCCCCGGCCTCAGCCAGCTGACTCCCAGCCCTGGGACCTGGGGTACAGGAAGATTGGGTTTACATTCTAATCCCTAGGAAACTTTGCCTCAGCTCACCAGGTTCTTTGCCACCGCAAGGTGAAAGGAAACTGAGAGTTAGCTGAGCCAAGAGAGGCAGTCACACCAGCGCAGACCCGAACCAAGTTATGTCACTCCGGGCTTTCTGCACCGCTGCCGCCATTAACACCTGCGAAGCCTTTGATTCTCACATTAGCAAAACATGCCGTAAAGCACACGCTTCCCCTCTTCCCACAGACCTGGCCCCGGTGCGAGGGGGAGGGGGACGGTCACAAAGGCGCCATTCAGCCCTGGCAAGGCTTTCTTGATCAGGCCTCTGAGGGGAGACTTCAACCAGGTCCTCTCATGGACTTGCAGGCAGTTGCAGCCTCCCACCCTCTGCGGCCATGGCGTGAAGGGCCCTCGGAGTACCCGAGCCCAGAAGGACAGTGGAAATGAGCGAGCTGAAGCACCTTATTTTATAGAGAAGGAAACTGACACCTCAGGGGAGGATGGTCACTCGCAACGTGAATTTTACGTCTACCGTGAATGAGACACTGTGCAAAACACCGAGGATGCAATGACTTCGAACTTTAGCTCTTTCAGGAGAAGAGGCTGTCAGTCATGTCTATGATGCCGAGAATGTTCATCATTTACGACCAGATACAAAATAGCTGTGAGTGTAATGAGATCCCCAGGTTCCTAATTAGAAAGTCCAAAAAAGAGTTGCACACACACATGTGCACACACACACACGTGCATGCACACACACAATCGCCTATAATATATAAGTAGCTAAGCTGACCAAAACCTTCATAAAACAGTTAAATGTCCAATTAGATGTACATTTCAAATTACGTCCACTCTTTCTACTCTCATTTCATGGAGTAAGTATATTCTCCACGTGGCCCCTCGGTGCTGGTGCCGCTCATCAGTAGAACTGGTCTTGGAATCACCCTACACGCCGCATCTTTACCTCCAGCTGCTTGACAGGCAACCCTTCCCGAATCCTAATAAGATGTTGTCACTGGAAATTTTATCTTAAGCTGCAAGTTCCATTTGCTCTTCGTGGTCTTCACAAGATGAATCTCTTTCTCTATTGCGTTTTGAAATGATTTTTTAAAGTCTTGTTTGTGACCACATGCCAGGAAAGAACTTAAGAGGTCATAATCTCCCCACACCCAGAGGAATAATTATACCTAAATTAAATTTCTTTGCCTCATTTGTTAATAATTCCATTAGGTGACTTCTGTGGGGATCCAATACCAACATTTACTGAAGTTGCTCAGTGCTAACGTCTCTTCTCCAAATACTACTCTGATTTGAAAAATAAAATATTAGGGGGAGACCCCTGTAACTGACTCACTATGAAATCAGATAGAATACAACTCCTTTGTTTCAAAATGATACTTTTTTTTTTTGAGGAAGATATTTAGCCTTTTAATCTGGCATTCGTGGTAAATAAGTGTAAATTAAAAGGTGATAAAAAGGAAAATGTCATTGACTTTTTCTAGAGGAGAGAGCGGATGAGTTACGAAACTTTCCAAGGAAGAAGTGATGCCTGACGGTGATTTGGAAGAACCAGAGGATGAGGTGCTAAGGAAATTCAGTTGGGAAAAATCACTCACACAGCGGCAAAGCGGTGAGAAGCAGTATGGCTATGAGCCGGGGAAGGTCACAGTCTTCACCCTTGGACTTTGTTATTAACAACACAGCTAGCAGCATGAAACCCAAGGCCACACTGGTTCTCTTTGTCCCCCAGTTCTCCTGGAGCCAACGCAGAAGCAGGACCCGGGGGATACTGAACACACAGTAGGTTTTCATCACAGCTGAGGAATCCCAAGCTCAGGGCAACACAGTGCGGACTGTTGGTCTGCAAGCGACCTTGTGCAACATTCGCCCTGGAGAGAGACAGTAAACAAACCTGTTCTCTGTCTCCAAAGCTGTTGAAAGGATAGACTGAAACAAAATTGTTATTGCTTCTGCTTGTAATACACGCTGAAATGTGAGAACCCAATGGAGAGTTGTCTCCCAACAGGAAAAGCAAATACACTTGAAGTGATTTGCTTGAGGTCACAAAGCTGATCAGATCTGCTCACATCCTGGGCGGGCCACACAGACTTCTTCCTGTTCACTATTCAGGATACTCCTCTGTGGCATCAGTGGCTCCCTAGATGGCCTGTAAGTCTAAGGGGTCACATGATGAGGGAAGAGCCCATGTGGTAGACAGAATTTAAGATGACCCCCAAAGGTCCTGGTATAATCCCTCCCCTCGAGTGTGAGACATGCAGATGAGGGGTACCACTCCTGTAATTAGGTTACATTGTGGGGTAAAGGTGAAGAGCTATTGATGATGGAATTAAGGCCCCTAATCAGTTGACTTTGATATCACAACCTAAAGAGTGATATCCAGGGTGGGTCTGACCTAATCAGGTGTTTCTATTAAAAGGGTCTAAAGGCCACAGCAGGCACCCTCTTCCATTAGTCTGAAGAAGCAAACTATCCTGTTGTGGAAGTAGCCATGTGGCAGCCATGTGGCTGTGGGAAGTAGCCATGTGGCTGTGGGTGGCCTCTCGCAGCTGAGGGCCTCAGTCCCACAGCCACAAGGAACTGAATTCTGCCAATAACCAGTGAGTTTGGAGGAGAACTTGGAGCCTCAGATGAGACCCCAGCCCTGGTAGACACTTTCATTGCCTGAGCGGAGAACTGGTCAAGCTATATCTGGACTTCTGACCCACAGAATCTGTGAGGTAGGAAGCCCGTGTTGTGCTAAGCCAATAAGTGAGTGGCAATTGGTTTCACAGCAACTCCTACAGCCCACAAGTGACTTCCAGAATGAAGACACACGCATTTACTGAGCATTAATACATGCATGACTCCAGACGGGCACCATGGAGATGAAAAAGCATGCTCTCTGTGAAACCTTCCCTCATTCTCCTTTGGTCATTTTGGACGATGAGATGACATTTGTGAACAACGAGCTCCTACGACACAGGTCATTTCTGTATCTGTTGTTCATTCAATAGACAATAACTGAACACCAGTTCAGTACCAGTATGTACCAGTCAATATACTCATCCTTCTGGAAAACCCTGACTTCACTTGCAGTACAATTCCTGCTTCTATTTTTTTTTTCCTCTCTGCCACCAATGGACCCAATTACATTCACCTACAAGCTTCCCTGTACGCTAGCTCCGCAGTTCCACATGGCTGTTCGTATAATCACCCAGGGAGCTTCAAAACGATACCCAGCCCCTTCCCCTACCCAATTAAGTCAGAATATCTGGTAGTGGATCCCAAGGATCTAAATATTTTTTAAAGCCTCCTATGCAATGTTAATGTACAGCTAGGGCTCAGAGTCATTGATCTAAGGTACAGATAGGAAAGAATTAAGATCCGGAGGTGGGCTGCAGTGAACCAGACTCTTTCATAACCCCTCCCTTCTGTGTAGAGCATGATTTCACCTTTCGACTGACCAGGTCAAAAATTTTGCTCAGTTTTCTCTTCTCTCCCATAATTTTAATGATTTTTTCCCCTCTTCCTCTAGAAACACAGGTTCCTCTTGTTAACTAGTCCTCTACATCAGATGTTGGCGAATTTTCTCTATAAAGGACCAGATAGGAAACATGTTCGGTTTTGTGGGCTGTTGGATTTCTGCCCAAACACTGCCTCTGGGTTAGGGAAGCAGCCACAGGTCATACGTAAATGAAGAGGGGAGAGGTGACTGTATGCCAATAAGACTTTGCCCATGACATTGAAATTAGAACTTCAGATATTTCACAGGTCCCAAAGTTTTATACTTCTTGGATTTTTTTTTCCCTTAACCATTAAAAAATGTAAAAAAAATTCTTTTTTTTTACATTTTTTATTGATTCATAATCATTTTACAGTGTTGTGTCAAATTCCAGTGTTCAGCACAATTTTTCAGTCATTCATGGACATATACACACTCATTGTCACATTTTTTTCTCTGTGATTTACATAACATTTTGTGTATATTTCCCTGTGCTATACAGTGTAATCTTGTTTATCCGTAAAAAGAATTCTTAGCTCAGGAGTAACCCCAAAGCAGGGGTGGGCCTGATTTGGCCTTTGGACCCTAATTTGCCCGGCTCAGTACTACATCATCAAGCCGACAAGTACCGATTCAGCTTTTTACTGCCCTCATTATCTATTTTAATTTTCTGTATTGTGTTTTGGTTTCATTGCATTTCCCCCAAAATCTGCCAGCTCCTCTAAAACCCAATCAGCCACTGGACCGATGCAAACTCCACCCCACTTCATAGCTCTCATTTTTTCTTACATGCTGAGAACACAAAGCAGATGCAGTCTAATTATTTTCTCTGCCATTTGTATTGAATTATTTTCATAAATGTGCCTTTGCTCTGACTCCTTACAGCTATACCTAACCTTTTGATAAGTCCGAATGTCTTCATGCAAACCATGTGGTTATTCTCCGTGGCTGCCTTTTAGCTTTTCCCGTATGAGGTGAGAACTGTATGTGTCCGCTGTCTGCCGACACGTTGGGGTGCGTATTTACTTTCATCTTTTTTTATTGTCCACTTGGGTGTGGCCCTGATACTTCCCTCACATCTTAAATTGTGCTGTAAGCACCGTCCCTAACCTCATGTCTAGTATCTGGCAGAACTTTTATCTTGTGAAGCTTTACTGCAAGGCTGGAATTTTTCCCCCAACCCCTCAATATGGTCCTCTGACTATTAAAAATGTTTTGTCCTCCCATCCGACCTTCTGTGTATTTGAAAGAATCTGTATTTTTTGTTGTTTCTATAAGGTGGGGCATGTGAAAATATACTCCTCATAGCACAGGGCTTCTAATTCATGGCTGCCCCTCGTGGACTTGCTGTGGGCAATGCTCTGCTCTGTGACAGACAGCTCTTCCGCATCTGGACTTGCTGAGCTCAGGGAAGTGAGGTGGGAGGAAGGAAGCAGGAGTAGGGATCAAGGATGGTCGTGTGCCCATGGACCAAGAAGGCCTTTTTGCCACCACGTAGATGAGAGGCTAGGAGGGAAAGAGATGCCATGGAGGCGGCCGCATCATCCAGCCTCTCTGCTTTCAAGCTCTGAGGACCAGGTGGGAGCTACTCACTGATCCCTTCCCCAGTAAGTTCATTCCTCCTGTCGTTAGAAACAGCTCCTTCAAACGCTGGTGCGTTATTCATCGAAATCCTCGCTTCTAGTAACATTGCACCTTTGCTATTAAAAAGAAAGTGTTCCTATCTGTGGGTGCAGAAACGTCAAGTGACTTGCCTCAGATTTTGCAACAAGTAAGGACTGCAAACAAGATTGTAGCCCACTTCTCCCTAACTGTGAAAGCAGCCTCCTTCCACTGCATACCCTACCTCCAGAGCTCAGGCTAGCAAGAATTCCTTAGCGGACAAGTAAAAAATTAATGTAAAAATGCATAGTATGTTACTGCAGAAAATGCTAAAGTCATTCATCAGCAGAGTAGAAGATCAACTGCTCTCAATGTGTTTTTTGTTTTTATACATATACATATACATATACATATACATATACATATACATATACATATACATATACATATACATTTCATTATAGGCTATTACAAGTTATTGGATATAGTTCCCTGTGCTGTACAGTAGCCCCTTGTTGTTTATCTGTTTTCTATATGGTAGTTAGCATCTGCAAATCCTGAACTCCCAATTTATCCCTCCCCACTCCCTTCCCCACCCGGGTAACCACAAGTTTGTTTTCTATGTCTGTGAGTCAGTCTCTGTTTTGTAAATAAGTTCATTTGTGTCTTTTCTTTTTTTAAGATTCCACAGATAAGTGATATCATGTGGTATTTTTCTTCCTCTTTCTGGTTTACTTCACTTTGTATAATAACCTCCAGGACCATCCATGTTGCTGCAAATGGCATTATTTTATTCTTTTTTATGGCTGAATAGTATTTCATTGTGTGTGCATGTGGAGAGATAGATAGATAGATAGATACATAGATAGATACATAGAGATAGAGAGGTATATCTCACAACTTCTTTATCGAGTCATCTGTCGATGGACATTGAGGTTGCTTTCAAGTCTTGGCTATTGTAAATACTGCTGCTATGAACATTGAGGTGCATGTACCTTTTCAAATTAGAGTTTCCTCCAGATGTATGCCCAAGAGTGGGATTTCTGGATCATAGGGTAAGTCTACTTTCAGACAAACCTCCCTTCTCCCATAAAACACGTGGAAGGTAAGTCTATTTTCAGTTTTTTAAACAGTATGGAGATTCCTTAAAAAACCGAAAATGACTTACCCTCCATGTGTTTGGGGTGGGGGGCAGTCTGATCCCATCTGTGACTGACTATCCAACAGACACTGGCATGAAGACACAGTTTAGAAAGGAGGTCTGCGTTGTCATAATTCCAACTTCTCTAGCTCTTTGATTTATAATCTGAGGCAGTTGGGGGATGCTGGCGCCCATGACGCATACTGTGATCCATAAATTAATGAGTGATTAAAATCATACTAAGGCAAACACACAGCCACAAATTTGAATGATGCACAATTATTGCCAGCCATAGCCAGCAGATGTATAGAAATAATTGGCTTTTAATGCTCATTAGTCAGTTTTATTACAAATAATGCATTTGCATGATGTTTGTAAATTTATGCTCCAGTGGGAAGACACGCCGGCAGCACAGCATAAACAAGCAGAGTGATCACCAAAAAAAAAGCATCCAAAATTTATGAATGTGCCCAAAGTTACATTTATTTGTATACTTATTTGTCTTTAACTTTGCTTCTTTCCAAAACAAAATAATTTAAGGTAATTTGAAGCCATATAACCATTTGGAGAATTTTTCAATGAAGACATGATGAAGAAAAGAAAAATGAAGCTTAGAAACTACAGTGAACCAAGCAGCGAGCGAGTATGCAAGATGACTTGTCATTATGTTCTGTGCACGTGATCAAAATGCAGAGTAACCCCTGCATTGATTAGCATTCAAAGCCAAAGAATGAAACCTGATTAGGGTAAGATTCCTGTGTTCCTAGGGAAAATGTGAAAACAACAACAACAAAAAAATGTTTTTCTCCAGGGAAATATAACATTTCTTGGCAAAACGACCAGAGGGAGGTTTACCTTATCATTGTTCATAAAGGTGACACGAACATAAAAGGAGACCAATTTTCAAATATATTTCTAAAGCAAACACAACAGAGGTTTTTTTCTGATAAGCTCCAGCATGTGAGTGATAATCTTCTGCCAATCACACTTTAGTAAAAATCAGGCCCTTGAAGATGAGCATTTCCCCTTCCCTGCCCTATTCATGCAGACTTTCCGCCCATCATCCTTTCCACCCACCTATATTATAATTTTAACTGGATAACAATTTAGCATTTGTTTACCTTATTGTAACTGTGAGAGGTATTCACGACTGAGTGATACACTACATTTCGATGAATTTCCTTGTACTGCCTTGTTTTTCCTAAAATTGTCTTCTCTCTTTTCTATTAATTATTGCTAATTCAACCCCCAAACCTTCCCCAGAAATAAAATCTCCCTGTAGTACAGTTGGGCACGTCAGTAATATGAAGATTTCATCTACTTGAAAACGTTTCTTCCAGAGGGTTCTGTTCAGACTGGAAACTTGTCAGCCTGAGACCTCTTCTCGCCATCAGCCTGGAGACCTCCCCACCTTGGCTCTCTTGTATTGAATTCTTACTTTAATGAATCCAACCTTTGATGATGCCTTCCTCCTTTCTAGGTAAAATATCTCCTTGAATAGTTATCTAGAAAAGAGTATTTGGGGGATAATTTTTGAGTCTGTAGACATCTCAAAATAACTATTTTAGAATCATGCATAATTGAGGGTAAGGGATAAACCATACCTAACCTAACCACGGCAGAGAATACTGGCTGGAAATAATTCTTTCGGAATTTTTAAGGAGGTGCCACTTCTGTTTCTACTGCATTCTTCCTGGAATCAAGTTTTCTTCCTATTAGGAACACAGCATCATCCAGAGACTCTGGCTCTGTGTGTCTCCTGCTTCCTGGCAGATGACATTCCACCCTCCACCGGTCTCTGAGCAGGTGCTCCAGCTGTGTTCTTGCTGTTCCAATGCTCTTTCAGGTCGGCAGCTTCTGGGTGGTGTCATATTTATGATCAATTCTGTGGTCACTGGCCCATTCCCTCACGAGCATTGCTCATAAGTGTGCCCACTGTGTTTCTTTATATGGGATATATATGTGCAACTTTATATGGGATCCCATCTCAGTGGGTCAAACATCCCAAAAGCCTTCAGACAGTGGTGCTACCCAAGAACCTGTGTGCAACAGTATAAAGCATGCCTAAAATAGCTATCTTTTTCTCTCAGAAAAAAATGGTGGCACTTTCAGTGTGGGATGGGCCACCAAGTGACCCGCTGTTCTGCAGAAGAAATGGTGATGTATCAGAGACCCAGGGCTGGTCTCTATTTTTGACAAGGACACTCAGGGACAGCACACGAGACAGTTCAGCCTTGGCAAGGGGGAGCTTCTGCTCTTGGGTCCAGGTGCTGGCAATCTATCCCTGTCTATCTCTCCACCATGGCCGCTTTGGACATGGGTCCTTATGCCAACATTGGGCTGGTCTCTGACAATGGCTGACTTGAGTCATGTGTCTCCTTGGTTCTTTAGTGCCTTTTCTGCAGTGGATGCTCTCTGATGGGTATCAGCATGTGATGCTAAGATCTTCATACCTCATCCCCACGCCCAATGTCCATCCATCTACCTCTACCCCACACCTCTCCGTCTCCATCCAAAATCTGTCTTTTCAGACTGACCAGGGATCTGTGTATTCTAACCTTAGGACACTTCTCTTTTCACAGCACACAGAGGAGTAGCTGCTCTCCCCAGAGCGGTGCCTGTTGGGGGTACTTCCCTTCACGACTGTCTTCTGTCTTTCAGAGCTGCCTCCAAACGAGGCTATTCCTGACTTGGGTCCATATTCACAGCCAACTCATCTACAAAGCAAGATCTGTTTTCTTCTTCCTGCATCAGCTGGCATAAGGGCTCTCTCCATATGACCAATGGCATGTGATGATGGAGGGGCGCTGGAGCCTCACTGGTGGATGGCATGGGTCATGACAAGGGATTACCTGCTCATGCAGCTTGGGGTGCCTCCAGTCCTGCCTATGTACTGTAGTTGGGACATGTACAGTTTTATGACGTGGTATGTTCCAACAGAATTCAGCTCATTAAAGACAGTTCAGCATGCAGAGTAAAAAGTCCCAGGGGTAGGTGCTCCATCTTTGCCACAGGGAGTAGCCTGCCAGGAGATGATTTTCAAGAGGTGTTTATTTCTCCACTGCACGTGCATGGCATTTGTCCACTGGGATTCTTGCTCCAGAATCTCAGAGGTTTGCTCTGTGATTCTTTTGCTTGGACTTGTCTTTGGTTCTTCACAGCATCTTTCTCCAGCACTGATATCTTTAATATCACATGGCCCAAGTGGGATGGCTGCTTGAACTCAAGCCTGCCTGTGACAGAGCTCTTTCCTGTTCTGAACCTCACTCAAGGCTGGCAGCAACTCATGGAACAGAGCAGGATTCCCAGGTGGAGCATATGCTGTCTCCAGAATGTGAGGAGGACTGTTGGGTGTTGTGCCTCCCTTTTTGTGATGGGATGCGAAATATGGAATAGTTCGTCTTTTAATTTGGGTGGTGGAGTTAGTTGATGACGGCTCCCCAAAAGATATGTCCACTTCTTAATTCCCAGAACTTGTGAATGTTATCTTTTTGGGAAAAGGGTCCTTATGGGTTGATTAAGGTAAGGATCTAGAGATGAAGAGAGCATCCTGGGTCATCAGGCTGTGCCTTACATCCAATGGAAAGTGTTCCTATAAGAGATGCAGGGAAGATCTGGCAGACACAAGAGCAGGAGGCAATGTGACCAAGGAGACTGAGGCTGGAGTGAAGGACCACAGCCCAAAGAATGCCTGGAGCCATCAGAAGTAAAACAAACAAAGAATGAAAACTCCCCTAGAGCCTCTGAAGCACATTTGGCCCTGTCAACACCTCAGCTTTGGATTTCTGGCCTCTAGAACTGTGTGTAAGAAAATACGTTTCTGTTGTTTTCATGGTAATCCATTCCAGAAGCCAATATAGGAAACTAATATAGATGGAATCCTGGTTTGGCCCTGAACACCGGACACCTCGATATTCTACTGATGTGAATCTTCGTAGGGTTCATCTCCCACGTTCAGTTGTGTGTGTGTGTCTTATGAAGGCTTCCACAAGGTAGTAACTTTTCGCTCCTCTGACCTGATAGGTAGGATTTATCGATGCTGTAGGTCAATGTAATATTCTGTGGGATATCAGATAGTCCAGGATCTCTTTGAACTGTATTGTTGACAAGGTGAGGGAGGGAAGGAATTAATATCACCCTGGGGCACAAGCGTGAATTTATAGTTTTGCCCATTCAATGTAATACAGACTGTTTTTTATCCTCTTTTCTGATAGAGATGGAGAAGAATGGCCACAGTCAATGGCCACAAACCATGTACTGAAATCATGCTAATATGCAGTAGAAGTGATACTCAGTCTGAGACAGGCACTGAAATTGCAACTGGGATTAACATTTGAGGAAGTTTATGGAAGAACATTATCCTTCTCCAAGAGTCATCTGGTTTCTGCAGGAGACTGATGACTTAAGTGTGGATTTGACAGGCACCACTCCCTATGCATCATTTAGATACTTGTGAATGAAACTAATGCTCGCCAAATGCCTGGGTGTGGTGCCGTTTTTGATGTACTATCTTGGCTTGGTGGGAGGAGAAGCTGCAGAAATGTCTGGGGAAAGGAGTCAGTTTTGAGGACTCACTGTTGGTTGAGCATCAGCCAGGACTTGGTCTGCTGACGTGGCCCCACTCCAACACTGGGGCCATGATGACTTTTTGAGCCTCTGATATCAATGTCAAGGTGGTTCTCCTATTCCTCCAGCATAAAGTTATCAGAGTAACAATCTATTGATCCCTTTGGGAATGTACTAGGCAAGTCATTATCATGACTCCAATACACCTCACCATGGCATTGCAGAGTCCTCCTCTCTGTCCTTTCTATTTAATGGGTTCCCAGCACTAAAATTGGCTCAGGTCCAGGGCTATACAGGAGGTCATAATTTAGCTTTTGAGTGGAGTGGAATGCTTTCAGCCTCCAGGTCATTCATCCTTGATTTTTTTCAAACAAAACAAGTTGAGTACTACCCTAATTGGCTTTCCATCTATTTTGGCTCTAGGGATACTGCATTGATTCACTCTACAATCCTCTTCTTGCCTGCTGCTATGATCTTGCCACTTATTACAATAATTAGGTCTATCTGTATTTCAACAATTAAGTGCCACCACCGGGCTTACATAGGGATTTTATTGTCCTCACTGTCATCGGTGACTCTAGTTCTATAATGTCCTCTCCTACTGTCAACCCTGCCCACAAAGGAGAACCACCAAGGAGCTTGTAGCGATGCTGGTGCCCCTCTCACCAGCACATTCCAACTTTCCTCTGGGATAACCCATAAGGTGGGTTTTTCATACACTGTCACCTCCAGCATGCCCACTTCCTGAGCCTTCGAGTCCCATCAAACACAGAAATTCTGGCATTCAGTCCCCACTGACCCTGGGTATTACTTTTCCCAAGCTTCTAGGAACCAGTCTGTATCATGTCCAAGGGTTTTTGCTAAGTGTTAAATCCTGTGCTTTGGAAGGATGGCCCCAACTCCCTACATTCTCCTTTATCCATGCTTATGCTCTAGCCCTTTGATCGAGCATCCTCACAATCCAGTCCCACACCTGCTCCCCTGGCCCCTGCTGGTCTTGTAGCTACTTTAGTGTGTAGTCTCTTTCCTTTCTTACCAAGCACAGCATATCCTTGGCCGGATTATGCTGCAATTTACCTAATATTGACTTACTGGCTAGGAGGGAAGAGGGGAACAGATTCTGAGGGGTACCTGCTGTCCTGCAGGGGAGAAACCTCTAGGTATGTTAATGGTAGTGGGGAGGCCACTTGAGCAGGCTCAGAGATTTGAGGAAATTTGGAAATTCACGGTTTTCAGGGGCATCAACCCACGTCTTCATTCCATGTGTCTGGGGCCCGTTCTTTCCAATCAGGCTCTTTATCCAGGCACCAACAGAAGTCGGGATGAGTGTACTCTTCCTTATAGCTCAGCCACCGTGATAAGGTGTGAGGCTGCTCCTCCGCTTCCTTTGCCCTTCTGTTCCGGGGGGTGACAGCCATTTTATATGCTGCTGAAGAGACTCTGGCTTTCACACGTGTTCTCTTAATTACTCTCAGCCTTAGTTTTATGTTTCTCTCGATCTTAAATAGAGTTTTGCAATAGGCATATAATCTCATTGCCCCATCATCTCTATTTTTCCCACGATTTTCAGATGCCTGATGTATTACACCAGCTACTGCATTCTCTCCCACTGGCACGGCATCCCAAAGCACCTCTAGTAAAAGCTTTAACAAGTGGTTACCACCTTGTTCCAGGACTGTATGTGCACCACCAGCCACAAGGAACCGCTTGCTAGTAACTAGCGGGGTGGTGAACAATCCAGCTCGAAAAGCCCATTGTAGTTCTGCTTGATTCAATCAACTGTTTGGCTTCATCAGGATGCAGACACGAAAGCGAAGCTCGATGTCCAGAGGGTTTATTAGAATATCCTTGTGATCGATCTCCATGGAACGGAAGCACACAAAGCAGGACGAGACAAAAGGAAAGTCGAGCTGCCGCGTGGGCACGGCCTCGGCCAACCCCGTGGACAGCAGGGAGAGCTCAGGAACTGAAGCGGCTCGCCAGCGTTGCCCTGCGTTGGGCTGACATGGCTGGACCGTCAGCCATGGCCTCAGTCGGTCATAGGAGACGAGTCATGCTCGGAAGGCCGTGACCTTGGGCAAGGTGGCTCCCTGACGCTGTGGCAGTTCCTGGAAAACTGACAGTTAAAGCCCATCTGATCGCTCTACCAACAGTTGGGGGCCAAGCCCTTCATTTATGGGGCATATGGATGCTACATCCTGCGGCTACTGTCTTTGACTGCCTTAGGAAGGTGTGGGCAGGAAGTTAGGATTCTTTCCATCTTCTTCAGGACCAGTCTTATTCCTGCTATTGAAACACAGGATTATAATCTCATTCTGAGTTGATGTTCCCCCCAAGCCCCAATAAACCCCAGAATAATCATCAATGCACCATAAAAATAGCTATCTCTAGGAACAAGTAATGAATATGGAAGCTAAACTATTAATTCCTCAGAGTACAGAAGAATAGTTTCAAAATGATCCAGGAAATAAAAATTGTTTGAGTATCTACGATGTGCCTGATGCTATGCCAGGTGGCAGTGATTCCAAGATAGACACTCCAGATCCAGTAGGGGAGACAGACAAAAACACATTGGACACAAATAGTGTTCAGCATGTGCTATAATCACGTAATGGCCCGAGAACAGTGAGCGCTCAGGGAGAGAACACCCAAGGAGAGCTCTGCAAAGGAGGCTCGGACACCTCCGAGCGGAGACATCCTTCACACAGCACCCATGCAGCGGATGCGTGTTGAATAAATCACGTGTGGAATATTAACAGGCAGCAGGAATTAGGGTGGAGGGGAGGATTCCAAGCAGACCTCCAAGGCTCACTTGTTTTCTCTGCACAGAACCCAGCAGGTAGTCCAGCGTGTTTATTAGGTGAGGCTGGAAGTACAGGGTGATGTCATATTGCCTTGAATTCTCTTACAAGATGCACTGACAAGGTTCTATAAAGAGTGGCAGAGGGCATGGGCTTCTCGCCTGTGAGCTGGTGAGCGAGCAGCACGTTGGTGGTTTATAATGGTCCCCCCTGCAGAAGTGAGAGGACTGGATTGGTTAAGGGAAGAATTAGGGCAGGATGACCAGGTAGGGGTCCGTAGCAACAGCCCGGTGAGGGACAATGAGGCCTAAAGTACAATACAAAAGTAAAAGCGGAGAGAAGATGTTCCAGAGGGATGCTGTACGCACGTGTCCGAATGATGCCCCGCCAGCACCAGCATCATATGTCTGCCAACTCTCAATAGTTCATGTACCTCACCTTGTTCAGCCCTCCCAACCATCAAGTGAGTTAATGCTCTGGCTGCCCCCCTAAAGATGAGGACACTGAGCACAGAGACCTTAGATGACCAGCACAGGTAGCATTGGAACTCAGACCTGACTGTCTCCAAAACCCAGCCTCCTTCACTGGAGCATCACGCATGTGATGGAGATTACATCACTCCAACTAAACACATTTCCTTCACAGGTAACTGGACATTTTTTTGTCTCCACCCTTTCTGTTGGCAATATTACAAGGTATTTACGAAGTGAAGATCCTCACTGAACTGTGGGTCCATTTGGTATGAACAACTGTTCGGTCTGAGCTGTCCCAGAGCCACTGACAGGCAGCGTGGTCTTCTCAGAATTCCCCAGGAGCTGACCACAAGCACGTGGCCAACAAATGAGGCAGTGTGTGGCAGTGCATTTCAGCCCTGTGTCAAAATGCACCAATTTACTGATTTGTTAGTCTCGGAGCCCAAATTAGCTCCCGCTGGTGGGCAAGGTCCCTGGATCTGGCGCCCTCTTTGCACCCCCCGGGGAGATCTTTTCCAGACACCGCTGTCCCCTGGAACCAGAGGTAGTTTCCGTTACCTGCTCACTGTCTGCCTCGGGGCTTGGGAATAGCTTTAGCAGAAGGAAACAGGGCTGCTGCATCCCCCACGCGTTTATCATGGAGCCTCACATCCACAGCTGGGGAAGCCTTCTTCCTAATTGGCTGATTATTTGGATGGAGATTTGCAAAAATTCTCTGACAGAGACCACTGAGCTGTTGCCCAAGGTAAAATCATTTGATGGTTTAAGCTCTGAAGGATTTTCTTATTATTATCACTATTGTTTTGAGAGATTACCGAAGATTGGCTCACAGTGCATGTCTTGCTGTAAGTCCATCAGTGCCCCATGCTCCGGTTTTATAAAGTCACCTAAAAGCATCACTCATCACCTGCTATTGACAACCAGCCACCAGCAGATTTGAATTGGGCAATGTCTGTTGGAGGAAAAGATCTGTCCGCAGCTGCTTCCGAGAATAAGGTGAAATCCTTGTTTTGCAGTCGGGTGGCCTTGCATTTGAATCACAGCACCATGGCCTCCCAGCTCTCCCAGTTTCTTTACATTCGTCTTCTGCCATCTTCTTCCTGGGGCAGGGTCTAGTTATACCAAAATATACCCCTGAGCAGGAGGGCAGCGTAGCTCAGCCCGAATCACTTTATGTATCTGGAAGGTGCCGAGAGACTCAGACACAGAGCTGGGAAATCCTCAGATAAGGAGAGCCAGGACCGACAGGAGCAGGGCAAGATGAGCACACATGGGGAGGGGCGGTTCCTGCCAAGCACGTGTCCTCTTCTTCCGGCTTGCTCCTACGTATGGGGGAGCCAGCGGGTGTTCACCGTGTAACATACCTGGTCCGCCTTCTCTATGAGTCTGTTTCTCTTCTCCAGTAAGAAACAACTCTTCCTGGTCATGATAAAAATTAAGAGCAATAATACATTTAAGGTGTCAATCACAGAGCCTGGCTGATGAGAGGTCTTCCACAGTGGAGGCCTCTGTATTCTTCACCATACAGGGATTTTAGAATTCACCAGATGCTTTCATAGACATTCATCTCTTAAATGTTTTAAAATCTTGGTGAAGAAATTAGGGCCTGTGTTTATATGCCTAATTAGCAGATGAGGAAAACTGAGGCTGAGGAAATTGGTCAAAGCCTTGTTGCTGATGGTGCCAAAGCCACCTCCATCTGCCCCTAGTCTGGGTCTCCAATCCTGGTGGACCAATAAGGGAAAGATTTCCCCTTCTTTCAAGAGTTTCAAATGGGGCTAGCCTCAGCAGGGAGCTTCAAGTTGTTGATGAATTGTGAATTGCTGCTTTTTAGAACCCTGCACCCCAGAGATGAGGAACAGCATTCTGCCACTATATTTTGAACACCCTGTAATTTCCAACATTATCTAAGCCAGACTCTTCTCTTCTCCACTGAGAAGTCAACCTTAAAATAATTTATTTCATAAAAGTCAACAGATATTAAGTGATTAACAAATCTAACTTCCATTCTTTCTACTCATCCATTTCCACTTTGAGAGGATCACATGGAGAATGCTCTCAATAAAAAAAAAGGTACTTTAAGAAAATTGACATTTCAAAAGCAGACACTTACTGGGCCAGTTACCTTCTACATGTACAGAAGAGAAATGCAATGGGCTGAGCCCTCACCCAGCTATCTGCTCTCTCTCTCCTGCAAGGTGGTGAAGGGGGTCTACTTTAGCTCTGCTCACCCAGCCCAGGGGGTAGAGGTAGAACTTTCTGGAACAGAGGTGTGCTTCACAGAGTCAGCCAGTGAGCAACTGAGACATGGCTGCAGAAGTGCAGGGTTGAGGGTGGAACAATGTTGTGAATCACATCCTCACGTGTAGCAGGGAAGGAACTGGGGGCCCAGGGTTGAAGAAATATTGAAGCAAATACTGCCTTGATGTAAAAATAATTGTTGTGTTAGAGTGGATAGAGAATTATGCTTTCCCTGTGAGAAATTTTATTGAATGTTTTCTTCAGCTCAGCCTTTTTAAAAACTTTTTTTAATTCTGAATTTTTTTTTTTTAATGAAAGTACTGGGGAATGAATCCAGGACCTTACGCATGCTAAGCTGCTCTCTACCACTGAGGTATACCTTCCCCGCTAAATGTTTTCTCAAATTAGTATTTCCATAAAAAGTGAAGAAAGAATGAAACTGGCTCATTGGAACCCAGCATGTGTGTGTTTTAGAGAAATCATCAGAATGTCTACTTTGCTCACATGGACCAAACTCGTCATCATCATCGTCATCGTCTGTCTTCTGAATCACTCACCTTAGCCAACCTGACCATTTCCCGGCCAGGACAGGTTACTTAATTTGCTGGGCCTATTGCGAAATGAAAAATATGGGGCCTCTGGTTCAAAAAGCATGCTCCATTTTTGCATTGACTTCATTTAGGAAATATAGATTCAAAAATAAAATTCTTAAGAACTTCAAGATGGCAACAGTAACGCCTTAAACAAAGTGCGGGGTCCTTCCAAGCTTGGATCCCTGCAGCTGCACACGTCACATGCCTGTTCTTGAACTTCATGGTCCATTGTGACTTGCTTTTGCCCTGTTTATGGCTCTGACCTGGGCTACATATTGTATTTGTAGATCTGCCTTGACTAGGTTGATTACTTTTAACCCAGCTTCTCTGGGTGTCTGTTCAAAGGTTAGGTCGTGTTTGGTCATGTCCAAAAAGTCCTTGATATTTGATCATACATGGTCCTGTCTAAAACATTCATGGAGACATCAAGTCTGCACCAAAAGGTTATATTTGGTCCTGTTAAAAACATCCAGGCTCCATGCCAAAGGGTCCTTGATATTTGGTTATAGTTTGTCTTGTCCAATATGTTCATGAAGACATCCTGTCCATGCCGAAAGGCCCCTGATAGTGGTCCTGTCCAAGACCATTTTGCATGGAGCAAATATCACGGACATTTTGAATAGGGTAAAATTTCAAGGACCTTTTGGCGTGGACCAAATGTCTTATGGAACAAATGTCTTATGTAGATCTTGGCCAGGACCAAATGTCCTTCAAAGCCATTGAAAGGTTTTAGACAGTCTCACAGGGCTCCCACCTGGCCAAGATATGCATGGGCATCAGACTCACCAGCTGTTTTCTCAAGTGGAACCAAGACTTTATCATTAACTGTCAACCCACACCTGACATTTCACCAACATTTTAGCCATCTTTTCATTGACTGACTTTTTTCTTTTCCTTCCCAGCCACTCATGCAACTCCTTCTCTTTCTTTTTCAACATATGAGTTCCAACAAATATCCACAAGACTAATGGAAGTCCCAGTGTGTTTCTGTTTGTGCTTCTCACCCTTTGGGGAAGATGCACACGGGCCGTGAAATGGCCCGTGGGCAGCAGGGGAGAGGACCAGCAGAAGCCTGAGTCTTGGATCATCACCAGTTGTCAACTAGTAGGTAAACTGCTGAAGGACCGGTGCCCAAATTGTCCCTGTATCCAGTGTGACAGGGTATGTCACATCAGAGATAATTCTCTCAGTTAATGACCATTCTCTCCCAAACTCCTCTGGGGTAATAAAAACATGTTTAAGTTTTGTTCATGTTTATTTTTTAATTTGGGGGAAAATGTAATCATTTAAAGATGTGCTTGTTGTCACGCCTTTAGGAAAGTCCTTCAAAATCTTGTCAAAATACCCAATACATGAGCGAGTACGTTACCCTGTCATCCCCGTGTTGTATTCAAACTTTGATCTGTTATTTTCTCACATGATGCTTCTACAACTTTCAGAATGCCTTGTAAATTTGCAGAAAGCCAATCGGTCTTTCCTGTCAGGGTGGCATCAGGCAATCCCCACGAGGAAAGTGCTCATTAGTAGCTATTGCTTTGATGACATCACCAGAAATTTGCCTCATTCACTTTCCAACATGCTGTAATTGTGCTTTGAAAATGCTGCCCATAATAAAGAGTTATTGGCAAAGGCTTTGAACTCCCACATTTCAAGTATGTTACGATTTAACTCTTCCAACACTGATAATTTCCTGCCAGTCTGCAGCTTGGGGGAATGCCGGCAGTGTCTGAGGATGCTGTGTGTGTGCAAGTGTCATCTCTTTGGTTCCACGGTTTCAGACTGTGCCAGCCTCCCTCAGGACCCAGTCATCTGCCAACGTATGAAGTTTAAAGCAATAATTGGGGGGTGAGAAGGACACACAGTTTTGAATCAGGTGATCCATACCAAGCCTGGATGGAGGCCTGGACAAGTCACTTTACGTCTTCCGGTCTCAGTTCCCATCTTCCCACTATGACTGTGCTAATCACACAAGAGCATTTACCTGCAGGTGATTTGTAAACCTTTTAAAAATTAATCGAAGTGTAACAAATACAGTTAGGTGTAAAATCATGCGCGTGTTTCTTAGTGAATTTTTCTAAGGAAACAAACCTGTGTTAACAACCACAGAAATCAGGAGATGGGACGTTATCAGGGCCCCAGGGGCAGGCCTCTCGCCTCACAGAGTTACTGTGACACTTCCCCCTCCAAACCTTGACTCTTTCATTGTTATTATAGTTAGGTTTTGCTTGTTTATTCATCTATGTTGTCTCATGCAGTAGTTAAAACTTTGTCATAGCAGCATAGTATTCGATTGTGTGATTTTATAACAATGAATAGACCATGGAAGGATGTTTGTGTCGTTTCCATCTTGGAGCTATCATGAGAAAACGTTCCAAGTAGTATTCTTGTGCGGTCTTTTGACGGATATGTGTGTGTTGTTTTCTTTGGGGCATAAATTTCTAAGTGTGAAATTGATCCATCAAAGGGTACATATATGTTGAGTTGTAGGTGACACTATCCAAAACCTTTCTGAAGTTTTTGTGCAAATTCACACTTCTACCGACAATATTGAGAGTTGTTCCACATCCTCACCATGGCTCAGCCTTCATAGGTTTGTTTGTTTGCTTTTTTCTTTCGTTCTTTCTTTTTTTTTAACTCAGTCTTTCAGATAGTGGTGTCTAGTTGTAGTTTTAAGGAGCAGCTTTTGATAACTGTGATAGCTGAGTTTTGCTCACATCAAGATTTTTGATAAAACTAGTATTTTCTGTATTGCTATGAAGGGAGGAGTCAACCCATTTGTTTTCATTCCTCTCACGAAGTACAAGTAGTATCAACATAAGTGGAAGGAAAGATAATAAAAATGGGATCCGATTTTAGGGAGATGGAAAACAGACCAAAATAGAAAGAAGAATCAAAATGGACATTTTTGTGGCAATTGATAAAATTAATAAATTCTCAAAAAGACTGCTGAAGACACAAACACACACACACACACACATATACACACATACACACACACACACACACACACATACACAGATTTCCACAACTAGAATGAAGAGACCCCAGGGGACTACACAGGTCATGTGCCTGTTCTTGACCTTCATGGTCCATCGTCATTTGCTTTCTGTCCAGTTGATGTCTCTGCCCTTGCAATTCTAGTCCAAGGCTAACATGTTAGCGTTTCTGATCTTCCCTGCGTTTGTTTTGTAGCAACACGTTGGCTACGTTTTATCCAACTTCTTAGGCTAACCCATAGATGCCTAGCCCCAAGACGCTTAACAGTCCTTAACAGAATCATAAGGGAAAACAGAACATATAGATATTAACATAAATAAAAATATTGTAGGAAAATAAATAGCAACATTTTTTACTAATAAATTTACCTAAGAACTTATAGTAAAATTCACTACCTAAATAAATTCACCTCCTTTTCCATTTCAATTGAGAAATAGTATTTCTTACAATGAAATCATTACACATTTAATTTGTTCATCATGATTTTTATGCTGATGAGCAATTTCAAGCATACCTCATTTTACTGTGCTTCGCAGATATTACATTATTTACGAAACGAAGGTTTGCAGCAGCCCTGCGTCAAGCATTTGTTCATTTCATGTTTCTGTGTCACATTTTGATAATTCTTGAAATATCTCAAACCCTCCACCAGCAAAAAGATTGTGATTTGCTGGAAGTGCAGATGATAGTTAGCATTTTTAGCAATAAAGCATTTGTCAATTAAGGTATGTTCATTTTTTTAGATATTATGGTATTGCACACATAGACTATTACATAATATAAACATAACGTTTACATGCACTGGGAAATTTAAAAAATTCTGCGCTTGCTTTATTGCAGTATTCACTCTACTACAGTGGTCTGGTGGACCAAACCTCCAGTATCTCTGAGGTGTGCCTGTAGATTGTCTCTAGAATTTTCCACTGGGAAGCAGCGTAATGATGATGTCTATACATGACTTCCTGTTCCATGGGCAAGCCCTTCTCTGGAGCACTCGTCTAAAACTGAAAGGTCTTGGTTAAAGGGTGTGTTCAGCATACCCTTCAACTAATTGTTATCTAGCGTGGTTGAACAATTTACACTCACATGAGCAGCACGCAAGAAATCCCTTTCTACATTCCTTATACCTGGTATTATAACCCTTCTTTAAAAAAAATCTGATGGCTGTGATATTTATGACATTTTATTTATGTTGCTGACTAGCAAAAAATTAAATAGCTTTCCATATTATTTTTAGCAATTCAGATTTCTTTTCCTGAAAATTGTTTTTTCGCATTGAGTTATCTACTTTTTCAGCAATGCATTTTGCTAATATCTTGCATATCCAATGGACATCAATCATACATTGGTTATATGAATGGCAAATACCTCTGCCATTCTTTAACTTTAAAAAAAAGAGCTACACTGTCTTCAAACAGAATTGCTCATTTTAAGGTAACGTTATCAATAGTTTTCATTACAAATTGTGTTTGTTGTGTTTTATTTAAGAAGTTCTTCATTGTCAAATCCAGTCTTAATTTGCAACCTTTTCACTAGGTGATTTAAAGGTTGGTGGGTTTTCAGGTTTTAATCACCTGATGTATATTTATTTTGTACGGTTTTGGGTGGAGATAAAATTTTTCCCTATAAAAGGAGCAGATTTTTGCAGCACCACTTGCTGGATATTTATTTCCCTCTGTCATTTGAATGTTACTTCTCATTTGACAAGTTTCTACACGTGTCAATCTGTCTCTGGATTCCATACATTAAATGAATCTTTTTCTTTTATTGAACTAGCACCCCAGTTTTAATTATTATAAAAGTCAATTATTTTTTAGGGTACATCTTCCCACTTTATTTTCTTTCAGATATAAATGGCCATTCTTAGCTATTTATTCTATCTTAGAAATTTGGGGTTCAGTTTAATAGGTTATAGAAAAAAACACTTGGGACTTAAAAAAAGAAAAGCTTTACTGAAGTATAATCTAAATACCATAAAATTCAGTGTTATAGTATGGACCATGTTGTGTTCTTTGGTGTATTCAGAGATGTACAATCATCACTACTATTTAATTTTAAAATCTTTCCATCATCCTCCAAAGAAACCCTGTACCCATTAGCAGTCACTCCCCATTCCACCCACCCCTCAGTCTCTGATAGCTACTTAACTTACTTTCTGCCTCTCTGTATTTGCCTCTATGTATTTCTTGACATTTCATATAATGGGCTCACCCAGTCCATGCTCTTCGTACCTCGCCTCTTTCACGTGCCATAATACTTTCCAGGTTCCTACACATTACAGGGTATGGCAGGTTTTTTATTCTTTTTATGGCAAAATAATATTCCATTATGATAGATATTTGGGGATTTTAGCTTGTAGGTTATAAATGAATAATACTGCTTTGACCGTTTGTATCTGAGTTTCTGTGTGAATGCATGTACAGCTAGGTGTGGAATTGCTGGGTCATGTTGTACCTGCACATTCACATTTTGAGGATATCAACCTGGGTCACCTTTGAGGTTGTCTCTATGAATTGTCTTTTCTCTTGAGAATGGATCACATTTTCCACATTCTTTGTATGCCAAGTACTTCTGGACTACAATCGAAGGTATTTGCCACCCATATAACACATCTGCAGAATACGTACTGTGTATTTAAATGCAGTGCTGCAGAGCCACAGCGGACTGGATTAGAGGTCGAATTTACTTACCCTTCTCCGAAGACTGCTGGTTATTTCTTAAAAAGGATTTAGCTCGCCTGGACTCAAGCAGGTTTCACTTGATTGGACTTAAATAGTGAAATCTAGCTCTTGAGTGGCAGCTCAAGTCTCATTTCAGATCCTCTTCCTTTATCCTGGATTTCATCCCATATATGCATAGGTCAGGGATTAGCAAAACATTTAGGGAGTCTTTAATGCAAAATTTGATTTCAAATTTATTTTTGGTCTTCTGTCTCCTGAAAATAAAAAACTGAAAAATATGTAAAATATTTTAATACTTGTTAATTCTAGGATATAAATATATATGATTTTCTTATTAGAGCCAGTAAATACTGGTAACATCCATCCTGAAATGCGGCAGGAAGTAGTCAGCATTAAATTATAATGTTGACCTTTGATTTGATTTTTTCTTTCTTAGCAACAAAAGGAATTAACTCTTTCATTACTATAGTTAGTATTTTTATAATTAGGATGCTTTTGATCTTTTGAACAGTTCTGGTACTCCTGGACTAAACCTCACCGTGGAACACACATATCAACATTTATGTATATGTGTAGATTCATGTGTATTTAATATATGCTGTATGTTGTACATGTGTGTAAACGGCACACATAGTTTACACGTGAATATGCAGTCAAGTGTGTGGATAAAATTGAATGCATATGTACACCTACATATCTATGGGAATGTATATTTGTATTATATGTGTTTATGTACATAAACACATTATATATACATATGAATATTATATATAATTGTGCACACACATTTTTATACATGACTGCAGAATTATATTTCTGACATTTTATTTGGACTTGAATGTTCTTAAGTGACATCCATCAGTAGTTTTCTTTGCGCTCTTGGTTTCAGATTTTGGTTTTAATCTCACACTGATGTGGCAGAAAGAATTAATAAAATGTCCTCCTCTGTAGCTTGAACAATTTAAACACATAGTTCTCAAAAATTTAAAAAGCATTTGTCCGGGAAACACCTTTTCATGCTTGTTGTGGCTGTGTCTACGGCACACGTGTATGAGTACATGTTTTGTGTGTAGGTTGTGGGAGATTGTCCAGTACTCTTAAAAAAAAAAAAGATTTGTCTGTGGCATTAATACGTTTGGGTTTATAAGATCTTTTTTGGAATGTATTACAATCACATATTTTCCTGGAAATTCATCCTTTCGGGGGAGGGAAGGTCACAAATTTATGTACACAGAATTTAATGACACAACATTTTGGCAGCAATTAGCAGTAGCAAATATGTATTTTCCCATTAACCAAGCAATTTCCTTTTGCTTAGAATAAAGCAAAGATAAAGGTAAACAAAGAGGGCATTTGGCCAAAAAATTGCATTTTGCAGGATAATACAGTGTGATTCTGTTTCTAGAAATGTTGAAAGACTTCATTTCAACATATACTTCCCAAACATGAATGTATACATTGTTCATGGAAACGGATGCTCTTTACAATTTTGTTCAAAAGATACATATTGAGTTCATGAAAGTGACCACCTCAAAGAAGAGTCAAAGGAAAAGAAAAGAACAAAGAGCTAAGAAGACTGATTATATCTGTGATGTTTTATTTCATTCTTAAAACATGCCTTGAAATAAATATAACACTGTGAAAAACTTCATTCAGAATAATAGCTATGCAGTAGATTGTTAATTTATTCCGCATACTAGTCTGTATTTCTATTTTTTTCTCAATCAAAGCAAACAAAATAAATAAAAAAGAGAAAAGAACATAGGTCCCCCCTCTGCATCCCATGCCCTCCACACATTCCCGCTGCCTGGGAGGCATCTCTGTTCACAGCCCCGCACCCAGACCATCCTTGATAAGTGCAGAAACATGCATTTCAACTCTTCCAAAAACACTGAATTACGGCAAACATTTGCTTTTGTTTTTAATTTGCATTTTCATACAACTTGAAAATATTTTGCCTTTTGTTAGTTTTTCTACTGTTTACCTTCATATGAAATAACTTTTTCCCATAAACCTGCCCTCTCTTGACTTTCCACTATGAAAGTAGGAAAACAGGAAACTTAGAAATTCTCCTCTTTCTCCCTACTTCCTGGTATTTGTTATAAAATGTCTTCCATGCTCCATCCTGATTTCTTCCTGAAGAAAAAATGTAATTCCTTCTAAGTTTTATAACATAATGTATATTTTAGGTAAGGATAGTTGCCTCAATTCCTTCACCGCAGTTTTATATTTAAACAGTTTAGCGCTCTGCTGGTCCTTTCATGTCAGGCTTTTCTATTTTGTGAGTTTGATTTTTTTTTTTTAACTCTGTAAATTGCTTGTTTTCTTCAGTGAGCTTTCTCAGGAAGGTTTTAGTCTCTGTGTCCTAGTATTTTTCAGAATGCCAGTTAATTTTCTTTGTACCTGAATGACTATCAGGTTCTCTGTGACATTTCTGGATCATGGTTTCCCACTCCTTGTGCCTCTGTTGACATTACTGCGTTGTCTTCGAATAATGCCCTGCAGATACCTGGGTGCCATGTGGTTCTTTTCCTCTTATAGGATTAGTTCTTGTCCCCTAATGTTCAGGAACTTGGCCAAGAGCCAAACAATAGCTAGTAATTATAAAGAATTTCCCCTGTACCTAAGTACATTGCATATTTACTTCTATAATTCTCACTCACAGCAAATCATGAAGCTGGTGTTTTTAATATTCCCATTTTACAGATTAGTCACCAGTCTGAGAAACCTGTCCAAAGTCACCGAGCTGCCCATGGATGGAGCCAAGAATCACATCAGCCAGACTCTTATACAAACCTCCATGTGGATGGTTTTCGTATTTGACGATTCAGCAACTACCTTCTCGGAGAACATTTCTTTCCATTTCTGAGTGTTCTTTTTCTGTTCCGTTATTTCAAGGACACAGGTGTCCACACACTGCTTCTTTGATGTGTAACGTCCACATCTGCTACCTTCACTTAACTGTTGACCCGCTGTGCTTTCCAATGACCGTTTATTTCTGTAATGATCTCAATTCTCTCTTCCGCATCCCAGATTTGATTTGCAGTTAGAATCCATTCTCTTCTTCATCCTCTAAAGTATACAGTTTTATAGTGATGTGGTTTGACATTCAACTTCATTTCCTTGCTTTTGCAAATTCATTGGGTGATCTTATATTTCAGATTTAATTTTTCTTTTATGGCAATCGATTCATCTTAATATTAGTTTTTTGGTTTTTGTAAGTCCTTTTGAAGTGTTTTATACAAATATGTGGTCTATTATTTGGCGTGTCCTCTTCCTCCAGAAGATACTGTTTTTTTTTTACTTCATATGCTCTCCTTCCTACATCTTCCACCTTTTCCTTCCTTTGTGATTTCTAACAGTTGCATGACATGTGTTTTTCATTTTACTCCTCTTTCATGTTGGCTGCACTGTCTGGACACTTTCTTTGTCCAAACATAGCAGCACATGCCGATTCTTCCTGGTTACCTGCCTAGCAGAGTGGACGCATCCTTGGAGGTCCACTTGGTGAACTGGTTATTACTGGTGTTTGCTTTCTTAAGGAGCCTCAGATGCAGCTGTGACTGCTCTGACTGATGGCTGTTTTCTTACAATTTTACATAATTGTTTTATTACAGCCGGGTTTATGCTGACTGGTCCAGGCTGTATCATTCTTCTGCGGGCAGAGAAATTGATGTTTATGTTGGACTGACAGCCTGACAGAGACACAGCTTCACCCCACCATTCCCTTGGGCTCGCCTCGCCGGGGACCCCTCCTCCTCCCCAGCCAGAGGAGGGGAACATGAGGGGAAGTCATTGTTTGAACAAAGCGCTACAGGACAAAAGACCACATAGAATGCCTTCTACTTCCTTCTGCCCTATTTCCTTTCTCAAGGGATAACCCAGTCCCATCAAGTTTCATCTTATTTTATTGTTGTTTTTTAGTGGAAGTAGTTGTGATCCCTCTGTCTCCATGCCTGCTTCCTCTAAGTTTAGAGGGGAGGGGGGGAATTGATAAGAAATAACAGTTTTTCCCTTCTTTGGAAAATTTCCCATCTATGGTGTTGAGAAAAGGCTTCTCAGTTGGAGGAGACATTCACAAAATTACTCAGGATGGTCCTCCAAATTGTAAGACATAAGGAGACTTCTGCAGGATTTTGCCGACAGGTGTCCTCTAAAACCCCGTACCGCTTCTTGAGGAAAAGGAAAAGTGCTTTCACTTCGTTTTCTAGATTCCTCTGTTATTCTACTTCAAGATTACCTTCTTCAAAATAAGAGACAATAAACGAGGCTCCATCTATTTTGTGCGCTCTTGGAGAACTGATTTTTTTTTCATCTTCTATCTCATTTCTGTTTATCTTGTTAAGTGTAGGGTTGGGAGGTTTGTGACCCTACTTTGAACGATGCTATTTTCCCAAAATCCCCCATCTTTTTTCAATCTGCCTCCCAAGTCATCTTACTCACCTCTGATTTCCATATTTCCATATAAAATATTCAAATATCTTCCTTTAATACATTTACTGTCTCTTACAATGGATGATCCGTTTTGTTTCCTTCTGTTTCGTTTTACAATGACTTTTCTCTGAGTAGCCGTCTGTCTTTCTCATTTGTTACATGTTGACTTGATTGTGACGTTTTCCAGCCTAACATTCCCTCTTTAAATTTTTATTACCTACCCTAGTGCCCCACCTCTATTGTGCCATACAAAATCATCCCAAGCTAGTGATTTTAAAGTAACAATAATCATATTATCACTGCTTCTCCCAGCTCAGCTGGATGGCTGAGCTCATGTAGGTGGTTCTTCCCTGAGGCTCCTTATTTCGCTGTAGTCGGACAGCGGGTGAGGCCAGAATCATCTGACGGTTTGCCCACCCACGTCTGACTGGGCTGGGAAGAGGCAAACAGCTGACAGTTACATCAGCTGAGCTCCTGGGCCTCTCTCTCCATCACTTCATGGTCCTACCATGGGGTTTTTCTGGCGTGATGGCTTTGAGGACCAGGCAGTGACAAAGTCTTGCCCACATTCAATGGGTCAGTAAAGAGGCTCTACTTCTTGACTGGAGGATCGCAGTTCTTGAAGAGCATGTTAGACTGTACTGGTTAATGTGGCTATTTTCAGAAAAAAAAAAATCAACAATCTGTTAGCTCTCCTTCTGGCCACAATAGTCCACTTTCCTTACACGTGAAAAATAGCCCACCCCTTACCCTCAAGACCCTCCAGAGTCTTATCCTACGATGGTACCAGGCTCAGGCTTTAGATCCAGAATCTCAGCATCTAAATTAATTTGAGATGTGATGACGTTCCTGGGGTGCAGTTTCTCAACTACACAACTTGCCAATGGTTCCTCTCCATCTGAAGACTTGTGATGGGAAGAGAAAACTCACGTGCCCCCCCTGCCCCCCACCCCTTACATCTAACACAGGACAGTGCATCAAGCATAGGACAGCCACTGGAAGAGGCACACGGGGGTGCACGCAGAAGGTACAGGCCCGTGGGATTCCTGAAAGCAAGCCTGGCATGTGCTGTCAGTTCTTGATTAAAGCTCAGCTCTAATGCCTGGAAACGATTCTCCATGGGACATAGCTCTACCCTTTGAATGTCCTTCCTTCTCCTTAAAATGCAGCACACGTTCACAACTTTTTCATAGCCTTCTTCCCACCTGTAGATGTAATGGGTCCAGAGGCCTCTTTTAATTTATTTGCATCCTATCCCTTTTGGTGTAAGCTAATATCATTCCTTTAAGAACTTTTTTTTCTTTTTTTTCCCCACCTTTTTCAGTTTTATTAGGTATAAATTCCTTTAAGAACTTTGTGGGTTTCTGATTAATCGATTTACAATTTACCCTATTAGATAAAAGACACACTCGCAACTTTCTTTCAGACAAGCCTGCTGTACTGTGGACCCTCTGAGCAACTGCTGTGCGGCAGGGACCCTGAGGTTTTCAGGAGACCCACTGTTTGAAGGATAGACTCTGCATGCTGTGTCCTCATGATCTTTAGAAGGACTTTTGTTTACTGAAAGGGTCTGTTAGACAACATCTAAAATTGTTCTGTTATTTTAACAAAGTGCTTTACTTCCATAGCCTCGGCTTCTCCTTTAGACCATATGTTCCTGAAATTGTATTGATTTCGCTTTCTGTCTAGAAGTCATTTCTGAATTTCAGCACTGTTTGCCCACTGGTAAGGTGACAATGAGAAATAGTTTGGCTTCCAAACTAGCAAGTCCTAGGCTCCTTTATATTTATGTTCTTTAGATTCTTTATCTCCTTTTACATTTTGCTATTTGCATTAAGGAGCAGCTACATAGCACCATCTACACTCTGCCTAGAAATCTCCTTACTTAGATTATCCAGGATCTTAGGTGGATGGCTAGTTTTCCGTGCTACAGTTGGCAATAGCAATGCTCACTTTTCTACCACTCTGTAAGAACATCCCTTTTCTCTGGCTCCTACTAACCATTTTCCTCACTTTCCTTTAGGTCTTCTCCAAAGATCTTCTTGGAGATCATTAAGCTCCCACTAGCCATTTTTTCATGGCTCTTCTAATTTTTGCTCGAGTCCTTAGTTTCAATATCTCTGAGTCACTTAATCTCAAACTTCATTTAATGGTACCAGTAGGTGTTGCAGTTATCCACTGCTGTGTAACAAATCATCCTATAACTCAGTGGCCTTAAACAGCAGCATTCTTTTTTTTTTTTTCACATTTCTGGGTGTTGACTGCACTCAGTGGGGCACTTCTCAGGGATCTCACCCATGCCTTTCCTGTAGGTGTTGTCCAGTGTGGCTGGAGCTGAAATCATGTGTGTCTGCTCTCCGATAGGTATGGTGACAGTGTTGGAAGATTCTAATTACTGGGGGCTGGCATACCTAAAACACTTGGATGTTTCTATCTCTACGTGATATCCAGACTTGGCCTTTCTAGCATGAAGGCTTCAGGTTATTTGGAATTCTTATATAATGGATCAAGTCTCTAAAGTGAGTTTGCCAAGAGAAATAGAGACAGAGGCAGAAAGAGAGGCAGGATCTGTACACCTGCTGTAATCTGGCTTCAGAAGTCACACATGTCACTTCCACCATCTTCTACTTGTTCGACCAGCCATAAATGCCTGCCAAGACTCAAAGTGAGGGTATGTGTGCTCTGTTCCTTAATAAGAAGATTCTGAAAGAACAAGTGGGACCAGAATTATTGCTGTGGCCATTTTTTGGAGACTGTAATCTGCCACACTGAGTCCTAACCATTATTTCAGGAATTCCATTTTTCTAGAGGTAAAACACCGTGGCACAAGCAGACTGAAAGTAAGATGGGGATGGCGGCGTGCACCCCATCGTGAAAGACAGGGACAACCCTGAGACCCTCTCGGAAGGGAGTCAGGGATCCAGGCCGGGGATTACGGCTGTAAAAGCCTCAAACACCTCTGAAACTTTACCACCTCCTCTGCGTGTCGCCATTACAGATGACTGGCCTTGGACTTGACTTCAAGAGAAACGAGGAAGAGTGTTAGCTGCAGACAGATTCCACCCTGCAGCTATTTATAGACATATGTCCTCAAAGGAGATCAAGAGGGGCACCTGCTCTCCAAGGGGGTGCAAACAGCAAAACCCTGGGTCTTGCAGCACAGACTAGGAATGCAGGATGGCGGCCAGCTGGGGCAGGACGCAGCTATGAAGTGGCGACTAGCGGGGCACGCTCTTCCGTTGCGCGGTTTCATCTTCACAGCAACCCTGGGAGATGGCCTCTGTGTTATGGACGAGAAGACTGAGGCGCCCACGTTTGATCACCTTCACACAGCTATGAAGCAGAAATCTAGGACACGAAAACACACAAGTCTGTCCCCAAAGGCTGCAACCTTTCACAGCAGTGCCCTGGGGCGGGTGACCAAGAAGGCCACGGTCTCTCCACTCTTCAAGGGCATGCTCTCCCTCCCTCCTTGAGCACAAGGGAGCAGAGACTGGCAAAGACTCGGAGAGGCTGGTCGAAGAGAAGGGGCATTGACTCCTCCCTTCATGTAATTACTTCTTTCCAGCTATTCTGTGAGCTGAGGGAGGGGACTTTCTGCAGTTGGTTAGTTTCTCTACTGTTAGCAAAACACAGAAGTCAGTTACCCTACAGGAACGAAACTGGTCCACCCATTGCTGTCGTGCCCCTCACCCATGCTAGGTGCCTCAACTTCCTTACTGAACATCTCACAGCACCTATTTAAGGCAGTGGTTATCTGTGCATTTTTCCAGCAGAGGAAGCTAAGTCTCAGAAAGGTTAATCATCTTTCCAATGTCACATTGGCAGTAAGTGGAAGAGTCAAGACCTCAGCCAAAGTCGTCAGCTGGAAACTTACTTTCGGGGTCTCTGAATGTGCACTGAGACACTGGGCAGCCTAGCTGGGGAGAGACAAGGATCTCTTGTCATCCGGGGAAATATTGGATGGGCCCGGGCCCCTTGAACTCTTCTGCTGCACTAAATGTTTCAGGGGATCGTAGCCAAAAGTAAACATGGCTTTCAACCATCCTTATGAAGCTGGGGTTATGCAACAAGCCAGACAGACACTCATCTGAGTGTGCTAACTAGGGATTTAGAAACCTCTGTCCAGATTGGTTTCCGTCCAACGTTTTAAGGCGAATGATTGTGAATCATTATTTAATGTTACATCTATAAACTGATATATCAAGCTAAGTGCTTAACGCACTCAGTATTGGTTCATCCTGCAGTGGCTCTGTGATGTGGCTCGTTGTCCTCAGGCTACAGGTGTGAACACTAAGGGCCAGAGAACTTCAGGAAGCTCCAACCTTCTGGGCTGGCACAGCTCACTCCGGGGGAGCCAGAATTAAGATACAAGTTTGTTTAACTCTGAAACCTGTGCTCCTTCTGTTTTAGCACTGTTCCATTGGGAAGCGTCCTTCCTGCACACCCTTCATATTTAGAGGATAACACTTCTGGCTTCTGCCGTCCTTTCCCTGGAGGGTCTTATTCAGAAATCCATTTGCCTTTGCTTCTTGGCAGCTGCTTCCTCCTGACTCATGACTCAAGTTTTTTCAGATCCTTTGCCCTCAGGACCCTCATTAGGGAATGCAGGGTGGGGAGCGTTCTGGGTACAGTTAAAAAGCTTTTTTTCTTTTCCCTTCTTCCTATTTCTGCTTTTATTTTTAACTGCACTTCTTTCTGACAGGAACTTTGTTTGTCCTGACTTGAGTCTGACATTATGAGTCACTGGGGAGATATAATATGCTGATTGCTGAACCAGGTTATCATTTTTTTCTTTTTCTATGACTCATTCCCCTCAAAATCTCTAATTTATGATAAAAGTCTGTAAGATGTAAGCACAGAAAATGTTTCTAACGGGTTGTCTCATTATGTTCGGGCCCATTTTGTCTTTTTTAGCTCTTGGGGAACTATGTAAATCAGCGGTCAGTAACTGTCCCTGCAGCCTGGCCAGACAGGGCAGCCTCTGAGCAGCAATGGAGCTGGATTCAGAGGATGAGTTCAACCCACAGCCCTTGTTGAAAGATGAAGAGACAGCCTTTAATGAGATGTTATTAATGTTCCCATGTATGTGCAACCAAAAGGCAAAGCGTCATGAAGACAATGTTGATGTACAATGTTTCCAGTGAAGGACACCTGTAAGCTGCCATCCTCTTCAAATGCCACTGAAAAAGGAAGCGAAGTCAGATACAAAATAGGAGCATGGGTCACAGGATTAGAGTGTAAACCAAGATGTACTCGGGTGTGGAAAGAGGCGGGAAGTTTTTTTCTGGTCCATTTTACTACATAAACAAAGAATCAGACTAGGAGGTCAGAACAGGATTTTGAAGGTCTCACCCAATACACAGCCACCTCCCACGGCCCCCTTGGACAGAGATGCAGCCTCCGCATGAACGTCTCCTGCTATGGGAAATTCACTACGTACTCGGGTAAACCACCATCTGAAATTCACTGACTGCTGATTGACACTTACTCTGTGACCTCTGTGTCTCTGAGCTGCCTCAGTCTTCGGGGGACAAGCTCCATACTCAGCCCCCACCTGTTTCCCTGGCTCCCCAGCCTTGCTCTCAGCCTCTTCCTTCAGTCTTGCAGCAGCCAGAGCATGAGACTGAGGCAGCGCCTAAGAAGCCACAGACATGGCCTTTTGTCCCCTGGGCTGCTTATTGGACCAGCCTTTATTAGGAGACATGTCTTATCAGTGCCATAGTCTGGGAGTTTCCTGGAAGTCCCAGGACAAGCATCCCTTCCAGATGCATGACGCAGGAGCTGGATGGCCTGTGTCCCTCTTTCAATTTAAGTGGCCTCCTCCTGTTATGGAATGAATTATATCACCCCCAGCTCTCATGTTGAAGCCTTAAACCCCAATGTGACTGTATTTGGAAATAGGGCATTTAAGGAAGTAATTCAGGTTAATGAGGTCACAGGAGTGGGGCCCTGATCTGATTGGACTGGTGTTTTCAGAAGAAGAGGAAGAGACACCAGGAGCATCCACACATTGAGGGAAGGCCATGTGAGCTAGACTGGAAGGGTAAGTAAGAGTCCGGGGATGGAGGAGAGAGAGAAAAGTGTCCCAGTGGGAGGTGGTGTGTGAGGCCGTGGGGAGACGTGTGGGGAAGGGCGACGTGTCTGGGGAAGGGCCAGTGGGCTTGTGTGGTTACACCCTATGGTTCTGGCTTAGGAGGGGAAGAGCTGTGGTCAGTGGCATCACACAGGATGTGATTACTGCAGATTTACTGGCACAATTAGCAAGCTGTCCTCCGGATGGGTAAGGAGCAGTTCCTGGCTCCTTTGAGCCCATGTGTCCTCTGAGATACTCTTTCTAGGTGACAGATGAACGGCATAATGTTTTCTCACCAGCAACCTACCTGGAGTAAGGGAGGGAGTCCTGGGTAAAACCCAGTCCCTCCCCATTCCCACTCCTAAGGGTACGTTTGTTGAAATGGCACCAAAAATAAAGAACTTAAACTCTGCCTTCCATTGATACACTCTCACTGACAATTCCACCAGCAACTGAAGACTTTTCAAGATCACTCATCTGGTAAATGACAGAACATGGATTTAGCCTCAGATCTTTATGGTCCCAGAGGTGTTCCTCAGCCATCACGTTCCTTTCCTTGATGTTGAATTTCTATGGAGAAATAAAAACAATTCAGTGTACTATGATGATTTATTTTTCCAACCTTAGGAGAATGTTTGCCTAAATTACCTATGGAATTGGAATAACAACTGCCTACATCACCTATGGAGTAAACACTTCTGCTTTGGACTTGACTCCGTCCTTCCTGAGCAAGTGAAGTGAATTCCTTTAAAGGGAAAATGCATGTTTACATCTTGAAAAACAATGCACATAAGGTGATTAGGCCAGTACCTTATAGATAGTAATCACTCAGTAAATGCTGGCTATTATGAATAGGAATAAATGACAATATTTTCCTAATTGTGTGGGTAATAGTAGATAAATAGGAATTTAACACAAAGCAATGTTCTTAATGCGCTGATACCACTTGTTCGTCTCTTCATTCAGCCAACACTCCTTGGGCAGCAATATTCTCTAGACCTTTTGGAGCAGAGTTCACATCTTTCATGAGTTTGCATCTTTGCAGTCCAAAAGGAGCTGTGACTCAATTAGCCTTTGTCAGCAAAACAATACGGCAAATGGTATGATCTTCGATAGCTTCTTCGTGTGACAATGACTTTGTAATATTTTCTATAAAGAGAAGAGGAAGATAATGCAGTCTTTCCTCTCACAGAGTTGATTGATTATCTTAGTTATTAATAGACCAGAAAAACTTCTTTCAGCAGCATAACTCTTCATCAACCATACTGTGAAAATGTATATTATTGTCAAATTTGGAAAAGCCACCATCACATTTCTTTTACTGAAAGGCTATACAATTTGGGGCCATTTCAAGTTTTCTTACGCAATAACTATTCTTAAAAACTTTGATTAGACAACATTCATTAGGCAGCTTGTCACAGTGTCTTTGTTACAATGGCATATTATGGGCTAGTTATCTTTGTTAATGTCAGTATTTTCAGTCAAATCAGCAAGAACTTAAAGAGTCATTTTAATAATTCCATTTCTTCTGATTTTCTTCTAAAAATGTGTGATATTTTAATTGTACATGCTGCATTGTCAAGTGTATTCTTGGAAGGATTGAACTCCTGTTTCAAATTATCTGCTAATAATTTTGTATATTTGATGATTGGGAGGATTTTCCACAGATTCGCCTCTGGCTGCATGCATTTTGAGACCCGTTTCTCCTCCACTCCTCCCCACACATTTCCGGGGTTGTGGGGAAAGTCTACACTGGGAGTTAACCTCTGGCCCTGCACCTCTGGGTCACAGCACTGGGTGGCAGGAATATTTCTAGGCTCCATTCCTACACAGAAATGGTTAGCAATAACTCAGTTGCTCTAGGGGTGACTGTGAGACATAAATTCATTTCAATAAACCCAAACTAACCCCCACTCAAGTTCTTCCGAGTTAGACCCTAAAAATTCCCACGGCCACTGTAACATTACCCAAAGTTTGACGGAGAAAATGAAATAGACAGAGACAGCAGTCTTGATTGATGGTGGTTAAAGAATCTTAACTTTTGCAAATTTTATAAAACCATATAACTATCTCAAAAAGCTGCCAGAGCCTTCTAAGGGCCTTTGGAGGGGCCATGCCCACAAGGATGCTGAAATTTAAGTTCCATTAAATTCATGGAAAACACATGACTGGCTCCAGGTCTGGATACTTTACAGAGTAAACGACATTTCATTTATAGGTTTGTATCATTCTGAAAAGCAAAGAATAGGATTACCAGAATATATGCTAGGCCCCAGACCATGCCCCAGGACCAAGACCTTTTTATGAAAATAGACACATCTTACGATCATGATTCTTATCAGAGCCAGGACATAAAAGTCATCTCTCTTTCCATGTACTTTTTGGTACCCAAACTATTGACTTATAGCTGTGGTCATTTAAATGGTTCCGGGTAAAGAATTACAGCTTTGTACCCTAAATCAGTCTGCCAGGATGCAACTAAACCCTCTCCTGCAGTTCCTCAATAGTGTAATCTAATCAAAAGCAAAGACTTCAAGAAATCATGCCCCCGAAGTGTCCCAAGCTGACTGCAAAATAATCAGATGTCAGGAGGAAAGAGTGAGTCGGGTTCTGACTACACACGGGTCTGAATGGCTGGAAAGAGGGATGTGCAGAGTTTCAGCCGAATGCTCCAAGGAACTGTTCCCTTGAGGGTGGTGCTCGCCTGGTTTCCTTGGAGATCCATCCTCCACACTCCTACAACCAGGGTGGTTTTCAAGAAAATAAAATATGACCATTTCACTCCTCTCCCTTAAAAGTAGCATTAGTTCCAATGAATCTTAGAATAAAGTTGGAATCTAGGGTCTTCATTATCTGGCCTTTGCCTGACAACAGTATAATCTCACATTGCAGTCACCATCGCCTCTATACCAGGGGTTTCCGGGGAAACAGACCCAGGAGACTATCTACATCTCTATCACATATCTTGTATCTATCTATCTATCCATCTATCTAGATTTAAATTAATCATCACGATTCGCTTCCTAGTTTGGTCCATAACACCTGTTTCTATTTTTGCCCATATCACATTGCTCTGTGCTTTGAGCCTCATTAGGGAATCTGCAAACTTCTTTAAGGTTCTACTAGTCAGTGCCCAGTAACAAACCACTTCAGGTGTTCCGAGCAGAGAGAATTTAATACAGGGAAGGTGTTATAAGGGCGGGAAGAACAGAAGAGAAAATAAAAGGTGAAGGAGCAAAAGGGTGAATGGTATTATCCAGGGCTCAAAGTACGTTGGCATCCTTGAGCAGCGGTCCATAGGACTATACCCGCCTGGGGCTTTTGGAGACACGATCACAGCCGATCCTGACCCCGCCTAAGGGGCGTGGCTTGGGCCAGGGCTGCAGCTACAAACAGCCGTAACTTCTGATCAGGCCCCTGGAGTCTGCAGTCCGCTTACGTTCACGGCCAGCTACGTCCATCAACTTCCACCCTGTCAGAGGCACAGACCTCCAGCTTCTCTCCCCGTCCTGGGATCCGCAACCAGCCCCTGCTATCAGCAAGCGAGTACGGAAAAGTAGTTTACAAGCTCCGAGCTTTAGCATACAGGCAAGTGTCTCTGCTACTTTGGAGGGTCTCTGGGAGCTTCTGATCTGGAAGATTTCACTGTTGTCTTCACTTGTCTCTTCTCAGCCTCTTTGTCAAAGCAGCAGTGAAAGTTTAAATAAGTTAATCTGTTGCCAAGCAACTCACTTTTGTGCCCGCACACTTATTGCCAGAGGTGGCTTTTTTCTATTTCTTCCCTGACAAGGCACTGGCAGGTTTTAAGAAATTATACATACACCTACGATACTCAGAGTGTTTCTTTTCTCTTTTCTAAAACAGTGCTGATTTTTATTGCTTTAGATAGAGACCTCTATGAAGCTGAAGAGTGAAGTGTATCTCTTCTCAAAATTGCGTGCACTTTCAAGAGACGTTGGTCGCACCACATACATTTGTAGGCTATTCACTTCCTTGTTTTGAAAATGAAGTAGATTTACTGTCTTAGACAAATCCATGGCCTTTCCATCTTATCTTCTTTTCTTGATGTTTTTCTGTTGAGCATTAATCATATTCCAGATTTGCCTTTGCTTCTTGAGGAAAAAGAATGTTCAAAACTAGATGATGAATCAGAGATTTTGGACACCACAATTCAGCTGTTATTTGGCCTTTCAATTTTAAAAGTTTCAGTTTATTCTTAACTGGGAAAAATTCATACACATACACATACAAATTAATGTGCATTTTTTTCACATCTACCTTCCACCTTGTATTAGTGGAAGGGGAGGGGTTGACATTTGTTAAGTACCCTGTTGCTGACAGGCGCTGTTCCTAGTTTCAGCCCTGTGTGGGTAGATGTTTTCCCCTTAGGTCTTCTTCTGCCCATTTTACAGATGAAGAAGGGAGGAGCAGTTAAGTAACCTGCCCAAGTCACACCAGTCATTGTCAGAGAAGGAATCCAGCCCAGGCATGTTGGTGTCATGGTCTCACATCACAGGGGTAAGCCTGGTGCTGGCTTCAGTGTCCACAGACTCAGCTAAAAGTGGCTGTATCTTTAACTCTAGCCTGTCTCTTATTCGTATTCTTTGCTTTGCTGCCACAGCCTCACGTTTTGAGAGCAATAGTTAAAATAGGAATATTTTCTTCTGTTTTTTTTTACTTAATGGGCGGACCAAGACTTAGGAGACAGGCAAAGCAAGACCATCTTTTGGTCAAGGTAGCTGTCCCACTCTTGGCTCAAAAGGGAAGTGGCTGCACTTGGTCGGAGTGACATCGGATGCTGCGTTCCCTCCCTCTGATTGACAATACACCCCAAAGCTGATTACACTCTGTAACAGCAAAAACAATCTGCAGATGACAAGCACCTAGAGCAGGAGGAACAGTCGCAGTCTCTCTGCCTGAGAAGCCGTTCACTGGCCATGTGGAACCACTTTAGGTTGCTCAATCACTGGAGCTCGGAAATAGTTTAAAATTCCGAGCCATGTGTTACCACATACTAAATACGGGTTCAGCAAACCATCCGCAGCGGCATTCTCATGGAATCACGGTCTAAGGGTTGTCAGAGGCTCTGAATCTGCAAACCAGAAAGAGCAACACTTCATCAGGGCTTTGGGAAGGTCCCCAGGGAAGGGGAGGCATTCCTGCTCTTCTTTCTTCCCTTCTCTGTAAGCGCCCCAAACACTTACTTCAGACACCTGGGTAATCGATTGTTATCGGTGAGTTTCTCCTACACTGAGCTTCGTAAGAATCACATTAAATTCTCTGGCTGGAAGAGCTTGAGAAGAGGTGGAGGATGAAAGCAAGTCAGAACTGTGGGGGCAGGCTGTCCTGGGGGTGGCCCCCACTCAGACTGAGAAGGCTGACTGCCTGCTGGACCAGGGAAGCCGACATTCACACCGGAGAATAGGGTTCCCTTATGTCAATGTGTTTATTTAAGGCTGCGCCAGTCCTAACACAGATGCTTTAAAAAACTGTATCCCTCTGCACGAGCAGATCCTTCTTCCTAAAACAATGTCCCCACATGTATCCGTTCAGCTGATTTTTTCTCACCCTTGATATTCAGCTCAAATGTCACCTCAGAAAACCTCATTCATTCCACATCGCATGTCCCTCTCCTGTGTACACGTTAAGCACACACCTCATGCACACCTTTGTCAGGCGGAGCTGTAATTTCCCTACTAGACTGTCAACTCCACGGGGCAATGACTGTCTTAGTGATTTCTGAAACCCCAGGAGCCAGCATTGTACCTGGAAAAGAGTATTCACCCTGGAATTATTAACTGAATAAGTTTGTGGATGATAGTCACAACTGAAACATTATTACCTACATGAATATTTCTGGTGTATAGTGTAACTCCATAATAGTTTTGTCCAACTTATTCAGATTTTTCAGTATCACAGTATCTAAGGGTTTCCAAATCCTCGTGAAATTAAGGATCAGAAGCATGGACTGCATTTGAAACTATGGATCAAATTGTCACATCTTCACCCGCCTCATAGGATTAAGATTTGAATAAATTTCTTCTCAAGCTTGGATACTATGTGTCTGGGATTTTTAAATTATTTTGAAATGTAGCTTATATAGAAGAGTATACATAATGTTTACATATGACTTAAAGGATAACACTCGTATAAAAGAATAAAAATAAAATAAACACTCGTGAACCTCCTACCTAGCTTAAGAAATAATGAACTATGGCCTTTACCAATCTGGAAATGAAATGTGAGCACATGGCTATGTCTGTGCGATAAGCACAGTTTATGAAAAGCTTAGTGTGTTTGGTGAACATGTTTAACGTTGGCAAAATATAGAATCATTTAAGACTAAGACCTAGAGCCAATTCAATGCTCTTGTAATGTCTGTGATACTTGCTGTATTTCATGCTTTTCTCCTTGCTTTCCCGGTGTTGGATCCCTCTCAGCTGTGTGTGTGTGCATGTATACACACGCGTGCATGTATGCGTTTGGACATGCGATTGTTGTAATCACCAGTCCAGCGTTTTCCCTGCACTGTATACCTGCGTGTGTTTAACTCTCTAACAGACATCTGTATTTGTATGTGCCCTAGGTCCTCAAATACAATGTAAGTAAAACTGTATTCCTTACATTCTCTCAGTTCCTCCCGTCACCTAATCCTTCTCTCTTTCCTAGTCTGGTCACTAGCTCTCTCACACTATACACTTGGCATTGCAACGAATGTTCCCCTCCCTTTTGAAAAACACAGTGTATCATGAAATCCTCAAGCAAAGCTTTCCTATTCGTGGCTCGGGACCATCCCAAGATATCTTGCACAGAATTTCCACGATGTTTTTAAAAGCAGATCTCTGGTCAGTCATTCCTCTGTTTACACAATAAACAGACAATAACTCTGAGGCATCTCCGTGGCCTGTGATCTGGAGACCAAGGTTCCATGGTGTTACCTCGGGAGCCATCAGGATGGAAGCCCAGCGAGGAAGGGCATGGTTCCCTAACCTCACCCTCCAGGTCACCCAAGACCCATAGAATATTCACGTGGGTCCAGCTACTGCAGAAAGCAGAGAGGCAGACACGCTTCTGCGTGGGAAGAACGGGCGATGGCTGGTGAGGACCATGGACTTGAGGAAAACAGATCATGGGGCCAACCCAACCACACTCCAGTGTAGCACGTATTTGTCAACATATCGCTCCTTTTTATTCCAGAAAATCTAATCTTAATCGTATACGAAATGTCCAGAACCTTCTCATTCAAATTTAAAGAAGGCCTATTTGCTCTGCATGCCTGCTGCAATTTCAAAGTGCCAGAGTGACTCTGCAAAGATGTCAAAGCTCCTTGAGGAGCTTTGTGGGAATAAAGTTTCTATTTATAATTAAATGACTGATCCGTGCCTGCCCAACCAACCTGACCATTCCAGGATCACAGGTAGGAACCTGTAAAGGCCCCTGGGCCTTCTAGAGGGTTCTACAGTTTGCTGGGATGTTTCCGGTACATCAGCTCCCTATGTGCCTCCAAGAAAAGCAGAGTCCAGAGGATTATCTCTGTTTAGCAGAATTTCCAAGAGAAATGGAGGCTTCCATTGGGTGAATGTTTTGGCCAGTACGACTTGGCCAGCGTGCAAGACCATCCAAATGAGAAGCCAGTTCTGCTGCTCTCGACTGGACCCACTCTTTGCCACCTGGTGTTCACACTAGGATTTTTGGTTCTTTTTTTCTAATGCAATGGATCCTGTTGTCTCCAGCCCTACATTTCACGTCAGACAGAATTGTTTATTAGGAAGTGTGAGGGGTTTTAAAAGCTGAGTCAAAGTCACACTCTTGGGACATATTTGCTACGTGACACTGGATGATTTATTTGGCACCACTGAACTTCAATTTTCTCATCTGTGAAAGAGAGACACTACAGTCTGCATCCGGGGCTGTGGTGAGCGGTACGCAGGCCGCCGTGATGGCACGTGCAAGCACCACGTGTGTTAGGCGTGCAGTTAACTACCGCCGCCGTGAGGCCAGCCCCCAGCCACGGCCACAGGGCATCACTGCCCAGCCTGGCCTGGTTTCCTGGCTTCTGCTCTCCCTTTGGGCCTCAGACAGTAGAACTCAGTGCCTTGAAAGGGGCTTCCAAGTGCTGTCCGCTCTGGGGCTGCCATATGTAGATGGTACACCATTAAACTTAAGCTTTCCTGGGGGACTCTTTTTTTTTTTTTTTACTAGATGTCATTAGAAGTCATGAATGGTGTTATAATTATGCATATAACTGTTTGATTTGACAATTATTCACCGAACATCATAGTTTACGTATATAAGGATTTAAAAAGGCAAAGCAGTCAGGAGGCAAACATGTAAATAATTTCTTAACAGTGTGACAAATACTAAATGTGCAGACAAAGGGCTATGAGGACCAGGGGAGGACAGAACAGGTGGCTTGGTCAGCGGGTGAATTTAGGGAAAGCCACAGGGAAGGGACAGCCTCGGACTAGGGCCCTGGAAGCAGAGAGCGCGTTGCTCGGGCAGAAAAGTGGAAAAGAAAACGTTACAGGCCAAGAGAACAGCACCTAAATTACCAAGCAACGTGTTTTGACTGGTTCCAGTTCTCACTCCTTAGCACCCATTTCGCCTTGGGTAAATTACTACTATCACTGAGTCTTATCCGTAAATCGATTCTAATAACATCTACCAAAAGGGTCTCGATGTAGATGAAACGATGCTGCGGAATTTCACTCACAGAGCACCGGGCAGGCAGGCGGTGGTCCGTAAGTTTCAGGCTGACTCACGGAACACGAAGAGCTTGATGAGGCAGCAGAGATGGGCGTTTTAAAGAAGGGCCTGAGGTTCACGTCTCTGGGAAAGGAATAGTGTGGGTGTTTGGCAAAACGCCAAGGCAGGTGAGAGCCGCCATGGCCAGGTTTTGCTGTTGTGTGTCTGCCCCTCGTTAAGGCCATCAAACTGAATTACGGGGGCTCACGCCGCCCCCCTCCCCAGAGGACCGTTCCCTGTCCTTGCCTCTGAGGGCTTTGTCGGGCAGCTCAGCGCCGAGATCCCGGAGTCTGTCGGTGGGGCGGTCTTAACTTTCTCAGCGACACAGCAGCGGCGGCAGTGCTGCTGTCACTGGCTCTACAGCTGCACAGACGGAAAAGCTCTCCAGCTGAGGACCGTCTACCCTGGGTTAATGTTTTACGCGACTGAGGTTATATTAATGAAGCCAAATTCCCAGAGGAATGAATTATGCACAACCGTTTCTAAACACAGTCTGTCCAAACTTCCATCCTGGACTCGCCTCCTGCTCCAACCTGCCTCCATCACGTGTACCCGGTGCAGGACGGTACCCCAACCCCATAGACGATCAACCAGAGACAGCACGTGAAATCAGCACCTCCCCAGGTGCACATGGAAGACCAGTGAGCAGCCCGCGTTGCCTGTACAGCTATCTTTTTTTAAGTTCTCCTGAGCAGGAAGAGGGCCATGGTGCAAACTTCCCAAATTCACGGTATTACGTTACTGTTAATACTGCTGCCTTCACACCACCGCGCGGTGGACTGACCCACGGGTTTGCGGTTCTGTTTTCTAACTCCAAGCTCAGGTTGGGAGCAGTACGGTGAACCACCTGAAACAACAACATTCGCCTCATCTGGAATGATCTATTTCCCCGGCGAAGATTGCTTGCTGTGTTATTTTTATTTTTAAGGGGCGTTAACATTTACCGGGCACATTAACGCGGGCCCGTCTCCTTGAATGGGTCCGTTTGTCTCAGCCTGACCCTCTGCCACGCCGCCCGCCCGGCTCTGCTCCACACTCTGGAAGCTCTGAATATTAACGAGGGCCAAAGACTCAGGCCCTTGGTGACTCCTTCTCCACCACACACTCCATTAAACACAATTTCCGAAGGCATTTTATGACTTGGAAAGCCTGACAGGGAAGAGTGTAGCACTGCGTTACAACTATGCAGGAAGGTGTGTTTTTAAATGTCACTTATGTGAAGGAATGGGTGGCCTGATGGGTGTCTGGCCGGTGGTTAATATGAAGCAGCGCAGAAGATTTGCAGAGACGAGTGATGTTCTAAGCGCGGTCTCCAGGTCAGCAGCAGCCGCTCTGCCTAGGAAACAGGTGGGAAACGCAAGCTGCCGGGCCCTACCCACAGCCTGCTGAGCCAGAAACTCATTGGAAATGGTGGCATGGAGCCCAGGGCTGATCTGACAACCACCGGGTGGACCTTGTCTTCCTACCTGTGGAACCATCATAATAAGGGTTAAAGAAACACAAGCATCCTTTAGGGTGTGTGGGATTGGGGCCAACGTTCTATCTGGGACTCACCCCCCAACCCCAGCCTACCTCCATCATGTGTACCCAGCTCAGGATGGTACCCCTGGCCCCAGAAATAACCACCCACAGACAACATGTGAAATAAACACCTTCCAGCAGGTGCTAGATAGCAAACCAGTGAACTGTTCCTGTCGCCTGATTGCAGCTCAGACAGTCCTGGATCCTGTGCTCAGTTCTATCATTGACTGTATATTCATCTCAGGCATGTTCTGCCATGTACCTTAGCCTCCCTTCCTCATTTGTAAAAAGATGACAGTACAGTCTGCTCTGTTTAACTCCTTAATTATTGATTAGAGCATTAATAATAAATAGTACACTTAAAATTTTATTTTCAATGATAGAATAAATGTTGGTAAAGTTCTTTGCAACTTTGAGGGTGCCTCACATAGTGCCTTACTGCAAAGACTCCAAGTTATCAGTCCCATAGGCTGTGCTCTGGGCTGTCGGAAAGCAGGACAGGTCGTCTGAGCACAGAGCAATATTATGTCCTATCAATGATGACAGAAAAGCATTCAAGTGCTTATTAGATGGAAATATGATGGGGTATTTCAGTGGAACTGGAGGAGACTTGAAAGGTAAGTGAAACAGGCAGAAGGATCAGTATGTACTTCCTGGAGGCAAGAGAGAGCCAGGTGTGGTCACTAAGAGCAGAGGTGACGGTGCCTAGGACAAAAAGTGTGCATGAATGTGTATAAATGCTTCTGTGTATATGTGTGTGCTTGTGTGTGTGTGAGAGAGAGATAGAACAGGAGATAGAGGGGTGGAGAGGTGGAAGAGCAGAAAGAAAGAGACAAAGGAAGACAGAGAGAAAAAGGCTGAAATAGAAACTGAGAAAGAGAGAGACTGAGACTGACAGAGAAAGACAGATATAAGAAGGAGGAAGTAGAGGAGGAGGGGAGGAGGGGGAGAAGAGGGGAGGGGAAGGAGGGGGAGGGGAGGAGGGAGAGAGGATGGAGAAGAATGACATAAGGAAGAAACATCTACATGGCACCTTACAGTTTTCATGGGATTGTCAGTAGCGGCCCCTCTTTGCACCTGCCTGTACGACATTTCTGGTCTATAAAATACTGCATTCTGCCCAGTCCTCACACCCACCCTGTCGGGTTAACACAGAAGAAAACAGGCTCAGAGGGCAGTTTTCCCCCTCACCGATTCTGGCGTGAGAAAAAGCCGAGGCAGAAGCCCAAGGAATGGCCCCAGGGCCGAGGACCAGCCCGGGCCACCTGCTGCCCTGGCCCTGCCGTGAGCACTGCCCGTCAGTCCCCATGCACCTGCGCCAGGTTGGGGCGGGGTGAGCTCTCGCACATGCGCACCAGCGTCCTGGTCCCGCCACTTGCTGTTCTTACTCTGGCGAGAGGTCGAGAAGACTTTGTATTTGTGCCCCTCCATCTCCAGCTATTCTTATTGAAACAGTAATAAAACAGTGTGACTACTTAAATAAAAAATCCTCTGTATCCCCATCACCTTCAGTGGATAATACTGCTGCACAGCTTCCTTTTACCTCTTTCCCACATCTGTTTTCCACACAGTGGTGATCATAGCAGAGGCATCATTTTGTTCCTCGCTTTTTTCCTCTGTTACTGCACAATAAACAATTTTACTTGTTGCTATGGTGTTTCCACAGTGTTCATTTTAATAGCTACATAATATTTTATTCGGGGAACAGACCATAAATGATTGAATGGTTTCTGTTGTTTTATTAGTTAAGTTCCCATTTTGTGCTAAAATATTCATGTAAATATATATAATAATTCATTCCAGTTTTACTGTGCCTTTTGGCACGTGACTCATATTTATTTCCTCTTATAAGCTCGATAGAAGCTGGAAGGCAAGTCCACCATTTTTAACAGGATGCTCATGGTTATCTTAAGACATTCCGCAAACATTCCAAATACTGTGATCTTCTATTTATATCCCTCTAGTCAAACACACCAACACTGGGCTCCCTTTTATGGATTTTTGTGCACTTCAGCTCTTCTCCACTGGCTCTCCATGCCCAGTCTTCACTAGTTTAGTCTGGGGAGGTCTGACATCCCTCCTTCTTAAAAAAGAAAAAAAAATCTTGCTTCTTGTGATCTGTTTCGAATCCAACAATGAGATGAGTTAGATTGCCAGAGTTTTTCCCTTCTCTCCTCCTCACTAGGCTTTTTTTCTCTTCTTGCTCTAATAATTCTCCAGCTCATCCCATTCTCTTTAAATTTAGAGCTTGATTTCACCCCCCATATAAGCATCCTCTTCAGCAATGTTCTCTTCTGTTCTCATTATTAATGAGTTCGGGGACACTTGGGAGCTTCTGGCAGGAAAGAGCACAGCACACCAGCATGGAAGGTAGTTAAGTGCACAGGGTTGGAGGCCTCCTTCCTTACTTTGGCCTCTATTTAATGAGCCTATTTACAACCCTCAGTTTAACCCTCTTTTTTAAAGACATACATACATGTATTAAGTGCAATACTCTCGCCTCTAGCTTCACTTTTACTACCAATAATTTTACCTTTTCAAGGTCTGGACCTAATGTCTTCTTATTGGATTCTTATATATTTTATTAGGTTGCCTCAACTTACTTTTTGAAAGAAATGGAAAGATACTTGAATGAATTTCTACACAACTGGATACACTTAGATTTGAAAGTAAAAAAATCACGGGAAGACATTCTCTGAGGTGCCACATCACTTCCAAAGCCATTTGAGCAGAGGGTCATAGCAATTATTACTCATGGTGCCCAAACCCTAGTCCATGGTAGACTGGTTGAAAGTCCCATTTTTGATGCTCACTCTCTGGAAAAGGGACTCCCTGGTGAGGATCTAATACTCCAGTCCCTAGAATTGCTACCAAAAAATCTATCCTAAACGCCAACTGCATGCTGAATTCAGAGGAACTGGGACATCTGTCATGCCTTTTGAGCAGAAGAGGAGGGATGGCAAAATTGAGGATTTCTTCTTTTTTAGGCATCGGAGACTGGCTAGCTATTTACCAAATCCACTTCCTTTTCCTCCTGAGCTCATAGCAAGGAGCCATTTCCAACTGAGCTCTGTATCCAACGGTGTTATGTATGCAGCTCCAACCTTGTCCACAGAACTCTGCTACATATAACGTGCGATGATCTGTCTTTTCCAGCTTCGTTCAGATGGCTCTTGTAAATTGTTTTGAAAAATATGTATTGAAGATAGCAGAGCCACAACGTGGAAGCCGACCAGGTTTCAGAAAGTCTTCCCTACTAATGGGAAACATAAATTCTGGGGTTTATGTGAGCAAAAAATAAACTTCTACCATGTTGCTGCCTTAATACATTTTTTGTTTGTTTGTTACAAGTAGTGCTTCTCCAATAAATACACTGTCAACACAACGGCTTAAATGAGTCTCTTCATGGATCCTAGATCACTTCTTATGATTGTTGTTCAAATCCAGGCCATCCGTTGGTGTGAAAAGCTGTGTAAATGCCTTCAACATCTGAAGTCCAGAACTTGGATTGCTTCTTTTAGGTTCCACTAATAATCCGACACCGTTTTTTTCTTTTGAATGATTTTATAAGCCCTACTGCATGAAGGAAAGGGAAGAGGTCTCTAAAGTTATCGAGGCCTTTCCATCTTCCCAGGAGCCCTATAAAGTCATCATTTAAATATAAGACAGTCCGATGAAATGACATGATGCTTTCCATGAACTGACAAAAACCAATGAGAACAGAATTTTATACAATATTTGCAAGCAAATGAATACTTGCCAGAGTCAGAACAATGCATTTGAATGGAATTAGTGCACTGATCCGGCATCTCATTTTCTTTCAGTTTTTCATTGCTTCTCCCTGGCAAGTTCAGCCAAAGTACTCTTCTTTTTATAAGTAACAAGTCTGGCTTTTAAAAATGTGTATTTCTAGCTTGACATAGCGTGACTTTTTCTTTCATTTGTCGTGCATAAATGTAGCAGTTTATTTTCTTTGGAAAGGCTATATGAATCTGGGGTTTTTTGCATGTGCTGGTGGTGTGCGTGCACATGAAAGCTCAGACGTGGATCTGTGGTGGGAAGAATTCCGCGAGCCCGATGCCTTCCCCATGAGAGCAGAGAGTGGTTGATGGGAGTTGATGAGGTGTGTATTTTCCTCCGGGTTACCGACCACCAAAAGATGCCGGGAGAAGAGAGCCAGCGAAATTGGTGGGTGTTGAGCTGTTGGATATTCTGGATGCAGGGTTTTTTGGGGTTTTTTTTAATTTACAGTTTAATAAAACCCAGCTGACACCAAGTCTTTTTTTGTAAATCATGTTTATGAGATATGAGTCAGTGATGACATATCCTTAAGCGATTCCAGTGAAAGGAAAGCCTTTCGGGCAGGCGGCCATGGGTTTTGTGGGAAGCTTAATCAAGCATGTTGCTGTAGCCTGTGGGGTGGGTTTTTCCTTCATTTTAGTGAGACCAGGAAATCTTCAGAGGAAGTTCCAAGACAGATTTTTTTTCTTCCCTGTTGGAAGGCGAAGTCAGAGACCGATTCTGTTTGTCCGTCATCACGCCGACCCTCCAAGCTGTCAAAGCAAAGACTTGGCTGTGAATGATCACCTTGAGGGTGAGGTACTCTCAGCAGTCAGTGGGTCTGTGTCAGTGTTTTTGCTTTTTTAATCTGTAACATTTGGAAGTCTAGTGTGGTCTTGTGTCATCAAGGAAGATGCTTTTGCAAAAAACCAAAGACACTTTCCTTATACAGCCATCTAATTGCTGCCATGTGTATTTGCCCTCATTAGCCCTCTCTCTCTCCTGTGCCATCAAAGATGATCTCATGGTCCTTTAACCACTTTATTGTTTTATTAAATATTGTATTGGAAATATTTACACAGTTATGAAGCTAAGGAGATAGTAAACTGTCCTCATATACATCAACTGAGCATTTCACAGGAGGAAAAGTAGTGTAGGTATTCACCTTAAGGAAGAGAATACACTGTCTAAACATTGAAACCTTTTATCTTAGTTTTTTTTTTAAAAAAAATCTCCTAATTCCCTTAGAAACTGGAAACAAAGTCAGTTTTCTCTTTGCACCTGAAACTATGGAGTGACCAACACAACAATCAATGGATGTTCAAATAAGTTTTTTTTTTTTAATAAAAATGTATCTTTGTACTGTAGGGTTCAGCTTGACTCAACTGCAAAAAAATTTTTGTCTTGATTAGATCCTATATGGCATCACTAACAGTCTAACCTGCACGGGAGCAGTACGATTCAAACATATCATCAATAACGTGGCTAGAACCCAGGTTTTAAGCAGGTGAAGCTACTTTCAGGAAAGTTCTTTCCAAGTAGAATACTTATAAAAGGGTTTAAAATCTGTATTTAGTGAATTTTATTATTCAGAAGGCTGGCTTCCCCCAATTCAGTTATATAAAAAAAGCAACTATAAATAGAGGGGTTTAAGAGAGAGAGGGATAGAAAAATAGAAGAGGATGAACATAGAGAAGAGGACGAAAAGTAAGAGGAGAAGGAGAGGGAGGGAGAATGGAAGGGAGGAAGAAAATAAGGAGGAGGAAGAAGAGGAGGAGACAGAGAGAAGGAGAGAAAGATGTGCTTCTGACAGGGGCATCTGCTGTAATGTCACCTTTGCATTTTATGTCATAGGAAAGCCCAGGAGCTCGTCTTGACCTGGTGCCATATTGACCCACCCCAAGGCATAATCACAACGTATTAAGACACTGGGACACATCACTGGAGATGAACGCTGCTACTTTCTGTATTAACTCCCTCCACCATGTACATCAAGCGCATCCTACTCGGCTCTGAGCATAACAGTGAGAAAGCAGGACTGACAAATAGGAGTTTATCCAAAGGAGAGCAACTAGCATGTATACGAAGTATCATAAGGCCAGAAAACCGCTTCAAATGAGTTAACAGTGTTGAAAGAAAATTCATTTAGCTGAAGAAAGTAAACCCAGTGGGGACTCTAATTCCTTTTCCTCTGTAGCACCCAGAGAAAGACCATTTTGACTCACTCTGGGTAGCTTCATTAGGCAGACAATTAAGAGAAGGAGATTTCAGCCAAATAGGATAATCAATAATCAGAGAGCAAATGATCTGTCTTGTAAGTTCCTTATCACTGGAAGTGATCAACAAGAGATGCTTGATAACCCTGACAAGGAAACTACAGGTGAAATTTGCAATGGGTGCGTGTGATCAGGTAATTTTTGTTTCCTTTCCCCTTCAACCTTCTATGGCTTTATGAACAATCTTTTTTTTTTAAGACGACCTTATTGAATTGATGGAAAAGGCTTCAAGGTCTATACTTTAGGCCAAGAAAGGCCCATTAATAGATTTACTGACATGTGGTATTTGCATGATAGAAGAAGAAGAATAAAAATAAGAATTCTCTTTTCTCATTAGCTCCTAATAATGACCATGCCCAAGTTTCTTTGCGTAACCAGCTAAACTATCCTGAGCATTTACTTCTCCACAGAGATGTCTTATTAAAAGAAGACTGACTACCATCTAGATAGAAAAATATTATTTTCTACATCTCATCTAAAATGCTATGTGTACAGTACATGGAATACAATCACTACTTTGTAATAACTTTGTATGGTGTGCAATCTATAAAAATATCAAATCACTATGCTATACTCCCAAAACATATAGTACTATGCTTCGACTATACTTCAATGAATTAAATAAGTAGATAAATAAAGTGCTATAGCCAACTCACACATACATTTCTCACTTAAATTTTACAAACAAAAAAAAGCATATCTAGTAGTTACCATCTCTTTTTTACAAATGAAAAAGTGATTCCCAGAGGAATTGGGGCTTGTCTTCCTATAGGTATTTTGATATAGAAAATACTTTGGAGTGGTATATAACAAATATTTTGGAGAAAGGAAGATTTTCCTGTGTTTGATAATGTTGATTCATCAAATCTATTGCTTACCTACTCTGTATCGCTGGCTCAGTAGATTCTGTGGGGAATTTGTAACTTTGTAGCTGGTCTAACGGCAAGAAAATGGCTGGAAAAGTAAGATTAAGACAACAATGCTGCATGGGCATGACAGAAAAGGTTCCTCTTTACCCAGACTCCTTTTGCCTTCCTCCTCAGAAAATCATCTGTAATAAATCGAAGTCTCATTTTTGAATTTTGAAAATGCTTGAACATCAAACTATGAAATACTTCAAGATAAATCCAGAGAAAGATGTGTAAGCCTTGAATACTGAGAACTATAAAACACCGCTGAGAAAAATTAAAGAAGATTTAAAGAAATGGAGCAGCTCACCATGTTCATTGATGGGAAGCCTCAATATTTTGGTGTGAAGTATATTCAACCAAATTGATCTGTATCCTCTGCACAGTCTGGGTAAAAATCAAGTCAGGCTTTTTCCTAGACATTGACAACCTAACTGTAAGACTCACGGAGGCACTGAAGCCACCTGGGGGGTCAGAGGTGATGGCAGGGCTGCAGGTGTTGAATTCAGCCCTTTCTTCTCATCCGTGTGTTTCCAAACCCGGTATAGTGTGTGCCTCCCCACAAGTGATCAGTAAGTGTTCAATGAATGAGTCCATGTTTTTGTTTTTGTTTTTTTCCAAGAGGTTAGATTAGATGGCTAACAACTGGACTCAGGTACCATCCGTCCTCTGACGGCTTGGAAGTTAGTCATGAATACGCAGTAGAAATACATGGGGACATTTTCGTCAGGACGGCTGTGTCCAACATTCACAAGATGCAAAGCATGTCACTGGTGATGGGAGGAAGTGACATCTAATGCTTCTTCTAGAAACAATGGAGTGCTCACATATTAAGCAGTGGAGAGAGGGAACGTACAGGCAGCAAAATGCTGAAGGCAGAGTTTGGGTCACAACCTGAGTTTTCAGTGTCCTGATGAACTCAGTATCGTTGATCAATGAGTGCATCCCCAGGCCGGGCCCCAGGAAGAACCCGTTTCAGACATCCTTATTCGTCGTCTCAACTTGGGCCTCTCATCTAGAGCCCATTCTTGGCTCCTACACGTATCTCTTTTAGATCTTACTATATATAGCACTGGCTCTCTTCTCACCTTTTTTAGTTTAATTTCCTGGAAATGAATTGAGAAAAGAACCTGTATATAATTATCTAGTGGGTTTTAAAAAGTTTTCCCTTTTGATTTCTGTTTTGTATGAAGATTGCATCCATTATCTGGTATTAGGGGCTGAATTGTGTTCCTCCAAAATTTAAATGTTGAAATCCTAACCCCCAATATCTCAGAATGGGCTATATTTGGAGATGAGGCCTTTAAAGAGATAATTAAAGTAAAATGGGGTCATATGAGTTGGTCTCTAATTCAATGAGTGGTGTCTTTGTAAGAAGTGGAGATTTCGTGGATCAAGTTCTGAATAACCTTATTAACCAACTCCAAAATAGTTTGGCTTACTTTTGGTAGCTTTTCCCTTCCATGTACAGTTAAATTCAGCTTTGCCAGATTTATGATATATACTTTGGATATTTTTACTTGTCTTTAATTTGTTACTTTAGAAATAATTGGCACTTTTCCCTTGAGAATGCTTACACGAAATTTTTTAAGTTCTTTATTAAATTTTCTTTACTGGCTGTAAATAAAGTTATATAGTTTTTTTTTTTTTCCCTCAAAGTCTCATGAACAGTGATTATTCAGATTCATTCCTTGGTAACATACCTTTTTCTTGGTATAGTGTTATAACTGGTATCATTTTAAATTTTAAGTTTCCATTGTATTCTGATGATATATAAGAAAATTATTTTTGACCTCTAACCTATTCAAATTGCTGAACTCTCTTATAATTTTACTTAGGTTTCTTTAGGTAGATAATCACAGCAACTATAAAAAAAATTATAATGGTTTTGCTCTTCATTTGCAGTCCAGATGCATTCTGTTTATTTTTCTTCGTTTGTTGCAACATCTAGGGCTGCCCTGTCCAATGGAAACAAATAAAAGCCACATGTTTAAACTTACATTTTTTAGTAGCCATACAAAAAAGTAATAAACAAGTTAAATTGAATTAATAATATATTTAGACATTACATCTTGAATATTGCCACTTCAACATTTAATCAAGAGAAAATGACAGGAGAGATATTTCATACCAAGTCTTTGAAATCTAGTGTGCATGTTACTTGTGTCCATTGGACCCATTCCATTGCTAGTGTCAATAGTCACGTGTGACTTGTGGCTACAGTACTGACAGCACAGTGTAAGACCTCCAGTGTAATATCAGGCAGAAGAGGTCACATTGGACTTCCTCTTCCCTTCTCTGATTGTAAAGGGAATATTTGGGGGAAAAAAAAATTCCTAGCATTAAGTGCAGTATTTGTAGTATATCTTTGGTTCAAAGGTTTAATCAAGATTAAAGAAGTTGCTTCTATCTTAGCTTCAGATTTTTAAGATCATGAATAAATTTTAAATTTTATTGACGATTATTCTCCAACTAGTGAGATGAACATATGTTTTAGAACTAATTTATTCATATGACTCATCCCATTAATAAACGTCTAATATTAATACATCCTTGCTTTCTTAGGCTAAACCCAACCTGCACATGAATTTTTTCTTAATCTACAAATTATTTAGAAGTCTTTGTTTTAACATTAAAGAGAGAGATTAAGCTTGAGTTTTCCTTTGTTATGCAATTCTTCTCTGGTCTTACTGTCAAGATAATAAGATGATTTGGGCATAATTACCTAATTTTCTGTTCTGTGGATCAAAGTGAGTAATATTGGAAATGATCTTTTGTGGAACTAATCCTGAAATCAGAATGGACCTCATGGAAGTAGATTCCAACAACTGCACTTATAATTACATTTGGATTTAATTTGTATTTTGCTGGCGTCAAAATTTAAATAATCATCTGAAATAGTAATCACCACACATTCAGAAGACTTGGATATTTTAAAACATCTTTATTTCACTTTTCTTTAAGCAATTTTTTTGATAGGCTTCTAAAACTTTCCCTGTTTGTGTAAGTTCTGGTTGATAATTTTCGAAAAAACTTTGTTATCAAAGTAACTTGCAAACGGTTCATTCATTCTATGTACTATGACTGATCATACGTCTTTAGTTGTGTACCCCTTTTCATGCTGAAAACTGTTTATTTGTGCCTTACCTTTTATTTACCCACATGCCCAACAAGCTTTTCTGCTCTTAGCACTTTCAGAGACACAATTTTTGTCATTACGATTCCTTTCTATTGTATCTTTTAACTGCTCTATGTGAGTTTCTATTTCAATATTTGGTTTCTCCTTTCTCATACATTCTTTCCATTAATTCATATTTTTTTCTTGCTTTTTAATAAACACAGCTCATAAATATTTCAACCTTTCTCTCCTCCTTTTGTTTTACTAATATGTTTATTTGAGGCCGCTACACTCCCTGGATTACACTGCTTTATCTGGATCTCATAGGTTTTGATAAGTGGTACTTCATATGTTATAGATTCATATATTTTAAAATTTCCAACACGGTGATTTATCTGATCTACAAATTTAACATGTATTCTCCTTAGGGTTTTGGTGGGGGTTTGGGGTTTTTGTTTTTTGGTTTTTGTTTGTTTGTTTGTTTTTTGTCAACAGCTAGTGCTATCCTGCTCTGACTCTTGCAAGACTTTTTTTTTTTAATGAAGGATTGTTTCGTTTGTCTTTAATCTGCATTTGTCTGATTGCTGAAAGTTTTGACCGTCTCTTCCTATGCTCATCAGCCTTCAGTTTTTTCTCTTCTGTAAACGGCCAGGAGCTGTTGCACTGACTTCTTTGCCCCAACACTCTTTCTTATATCCAAGTATTCCTCTTTCTTGGATTGAATTTATATTTCGCTGGAGTCCAAATTTGAATAAAACTTTCAGAGCTAGCCCGTGAGCACTTTATAGTTTGAGGCCTTTGTTATATAAAACCTTTTTCCTTTGCTTTTACATGTGAATGATGGATGGATTTATTGGGAATCAAATTCAAAATTCTTCATTACTTTTCTCAAAATTAAACACAAATCTCCATCACCGTTATCCACCTGGATGGCCAATGATAACTTCCTAGGAAAACCTTGTTTTCTTGATTGTAATCTGAATTTTCTCTGTAGTTCTTAGACATTTTTTGAAAACATGTCATGCCAGGACTAACTGATGTCAGCATCATTTCGTCTTCTCTGTCATTTCCTTGTTTCTTTCATTCTGAAGACTTGAATTTTTTTCCTCTTGCTTTGACTATTTCTTCTACTATATTTTATATATGTGAAATGCTTATTAAAAAGATGCTGGAATTTCTGGATCTCTACTTTCTGTTTCTAACCTTTTTCTATACGACTTCATACCTCTCAGTCCTTCTGGGCTGCACTCTGGAGAAATTCCGTGGCTCAAACGCCCAGTTTGTTCATTTTTTTCTTGAGGACTCTCCTGTCTACCATCCAGCCCCAGCACCTTTGGCTTAAACATCACACTTTTAATGCCTATGATCTCAAAAACTCTCTTTCTTAAGTAATTTTGTTTTTGTTTATCTGAAACTGTTAATGATTGCAATTCTCTGTCTCTCTTTTCCGACATTCATTCTCATTTCTTTAGGTGTAACATGTTTGTTTTGAGTTTTGTGTCCCTCTTTTATTAGCTTATTTTCCTAAAATATTAGTTTATTCTTACTTCTCTATTCACAATATTTGAGAATCTCTATTTGACTGTAAATATCAGTATTTCAAGAATTTTTTTGTTTAAAAATCATGGTGCTCTTCCTTGCTTTTTAGGGCTGCTATTATTTTATTAATTTTTACATGTTTCTATACTTTTTTTTTTTCCTGTAATCTCTAGGGATCTGGGACAAAAGGCAAGTAGTATGCGTACTTTAACCAACAGGTTGATTCCGTCTCCTCTCCCGTGTCTTCCAACTGAGGAAGTTTTAGTTTAAAACTCATAGCATGAGTTTCAGACAGTGTTTTTATTCTTTTTCTAGAGTTGAGTTATGAGAACAAAGACCAATTTCTGTTTAGATATGAGGGGCTGAGCCATCTAGTAAATCCATGCAAGAACTGTTATTCTGAAAAACATATCTTGCAGGCTGGAGGGGTTTCAGAGAGAGACTAGGGTGGTCTACCAGATTGGAGACATGTAATCCTACTATCGGGCTAGCTTCACTTAAAATGTACCATTCATGACAATCTAGGTGTCTCTCTCTCCAACTTTCAATACCCTCACATCTCATAGCATGTTACCTACATGACAGAGACCTCTGAAAGGTTTACAGGAACAACTAGCCTTCCTAAATTAATCATTTAAAATTCTAATTTAATTCTGGAGTTCCTGAAAAGACAAATCATGCTTCGATTGTAAACACAAAAATTATAGCGGGACTAGGGAAGAATCATTCAGAAAGAAGTCCACGTAATCAGTGTATATGTGCCACACAATTACAAACTGGGGCCCTCAAGTAGTAAGAGACGTAGCATCCCATTGGAAAGTTACCAAGTCATAACCTGAGGATTTCTTATTCTGAGACATCCTTTGATAAGATAATTGAACAGTTCAGGCTACAACTGATGGTCTGTAAGAACGTGTAGCGGGGCGTGAGGCACGCACAGAGCAGGGTGCCAGCTCATAGACGGTCTCAATGCCAGGTTACCAGGCCAGGGCTTTTGCACTTCAATGTATCAGCAGTGAGAAAGCATTGAACACATCTGACATAGCAAATAAGTCTGCCCATGATTTGACTGTGCCCGAGGAAGATAATTCTGGTATCTCATGTCAGGCAGATGTGCACAGGGGCTGAGGGGGCAGGGAAGAGGACGTTGTAAGTAACACAATGAAAGAATTGAGGAGATGGAGGAGTCAAGCTATAACCTTCTCTGGGAGATCGTTGTCTGTTTTGAAATGGTTTGCAGACAGTCCTCAACCACACCTACAAGTGCTAACCAGTGGTAGAATCATATCCTACGTGATCGAAGTGAACATCATTACAAGTACCATACTGGTTGTTATAATTTATGTTTTATTTTATCCAAAGGAGTTACCTCCTTTGCGATTTGAACTAGTTTCTCTAATTATATTGTGGGCTCAGACCATCACAGCGGTGAGTGAAATCAGGGAACTTCAAGGTTACGAGCAGGGAGGAGCTTATTCACAGCTTCCTGGACCATCGTGACCATCAGTTGAGAGAAGCTGTATATGTGGTCCCCACGGTACTAGAACTCAAACTAACCGAGTTATGAACTTTCAGTTTAAGAGAGAGAACCAACAGGATGGAAAAGACACACAAACACGAGCACAGACACATACAGGCACAGAGGCTTATGGATGTAAAACAGTAAAAATAAAAATTCAGACGAACTTTTTCTACGTCTCTTAAAAGCAATGAAGAGTGGTAGAAAGAGCATAGAATTTTGTCTCCACTACAACTGAATTCCATCCTGACTGTGTGACACTAGGCAAGTGACTTAATGAGCCTCAGTTTATCTATCACTATGTAAGTCTGCTGTGCTATTTTTTGGAAAGAAAAGTTCTTCACAGCAAAGACGTGGGGTTCCTCCAGGAGCCCTGTGATGTGCTAGGCATTCTGTTCATCACAGACTTTCCAGCAAACACCTTTAAGCCAACACATGGGAGGAGGGTGGGATCAGCCAGGGGACAGTGAGCGCTTGGTGTCTTGGTGAAGTGAACAGGAGAGGCTCCTTGGCTGGATAAACTTGACCTCAGCTTGAAAAGTGTATCTTTGACCTGAAGCCCGTCACTTGCTTTCTCTGATCCTCAGATCTTTTGTCTCTAAAAAGAATTACAGTAGGTAGATTATCAGGATTGAATACATTTATGACGTCTGCACATAGTAGGTATTCAACTCTAGTCTCTCTTTGTCCAGACACCCCTGCAGCTGCTAGGAGCTTTCTCTTGTGGCCTCCTTTATGAGCCGGCTCTCACATTTGCCTTCGGCACTTCGAGTGGGTTCTGATGTTATCTCATTCAGCAGAGATAGCTGCTGCGAGCTGACCTTCATCTGTAACTGTCAGTTTCCTCTGAACACTTATCCCTCAGAACATTACAGTTTATTGAAACCAAGCCGAACAAGAGAGGCACCACCCAGCCAGCCGCACGGGGTGTGATGCTTGATCGTATTTCTCGGTTTGGAGGTTATTTGCTGACAACTTATGGAATTTAACTGAGGGGAGCATAAAGAAGGAAGAAAAAAAGAAACACACACACACACACACACACACTCACGCACACTGCATTCCTCATCTGTTACAAGAGTACATCTTCTGGAGAAGAGACTGAATGCTCTGTCTCTGCGTCAATTAAAGTGTTTTCGGCACTCCTGAAGGATATCCCACGCTTTGGTGATTAAACCCTTTCTAGTAAAAGTGATGGATTCCGTGAAACCTCAAGCCAGATTTTGGTACCACATCCCCATGCTGAAGGGCCCTGGAGAGCTCAGTTCTGATCACGAGTCCCCTCCATCACACACCCCTTGAGAAGAAACAACATTTTGAGCCTGTCTGCCTGCATGAATCTGATTGAGGTCAGATTTCAAATCTTATTTCTGGTTTTCTTCTTTTAAGAAGCTGAGCTGTTCTGGTGCTGCCTCCTCTCTTTGGTGATTCATTTCAGCATCCCCAGCTGACTCTGAGGACTAGCAGTTCACCCTCCATTTGAATCGAGGCTCTTCTAGTTGAAAATCTGGGCCAAATGCAGAAGCTTTGGACAGAGTTTTTTTTTTTTTTTTTTGTGGATCTGGACCACACACGCGCTCCCTGGCATTTGTTAACGTGATGCCACATTTCAGTGGTTAGAACAACAACAACGAATGTTTCCATTTGTTTCAGTCGGCAAACTGTGATGCGGGCTTACTGGGTATCAGACCCTGTGCTAAGTTCTGTGGTAGCGGGAAGAAAACAGGTACAATGGTAACTATCTACATTCCTTGCCCTGCAGGAGTTTATATTTTAAGCCTTGTGACCAGTGCTGGAGATCCAATGGTGTCCCTACCCTCCTCGGAGCTTACAGCATAACGAGGACATAATGAGAGGCAATTAAATAAGCACATGTGACGAGTGCTCCAGTAGGGGAGGCGCTCTGGGACCATTACAGCGAGGTGTGGACATAATGTCAGGAGCCCGCAGAACGACACCTGGAAGAACTGACATTTAAGCTGAGACTCAAAATGCTAAGTCAGCAGGAAGCAAGCCAAAGGAAGAGGTCCAGCACAGTACAGGGAACAGTGTGTGAAGGACAGAGGGTGAGAGAGAGCTTGAGACGATTACAAAATGGAGAGGACAGATAAGCTGCACTTGAGGGAGGGGAAAAAATGACAGTACCATCTGAGACTAGAGAAATCAGCGGGCACCAGATCACGAAGAGCCTTATGAACAGTGAAGACGCTTTTGATCAAGACGTCATTGCTATTAGGTTTTAGAAAGGCTTATCTGGCTACTGTGTGGAGAATGGATTGGAGGGAGGAGAAAGAGTGGTATGGATGTATGGTAGAGCGGGCAAGGGACACAAACGGCCAGAAGGAGCTGGTGGTTTTCAGGACACAAGAAAGTAAGTGGATTTGAGGACGAGTTAGGAGGTAGAGACAATAGGATTTTCTGATTCGCTACATGTAGAGGCTGAGGTCAAAGTAAATTGTGTAGGCATGATGCAAGTGGATGCTACTGTGAATTAAATGGAATGGAAACCAAGTGTTCTGGCGTCACCATGCGGTCTGGGGACAGCCTCAAACCAGGCCGTCTAGTAAGGATGCCGTATTGTCTTGGAATAAGTGGTATTTCTCCTTTCCGACTGCTGGACAGAGCTGGCAGCAGTCGTCAGTTGAGCGTGACACCTCTGTAGGTGTTTACTGTCTCAGGAGGCCATCCGTATAGACGTAATTGTCCCTGGGATTTGGCCCAGGGACACTGAAACCAACTTCTGAGTTTGTCCTCAGCGCTGTGGGTCCAGGATGATCACAGCCCTACTACAGAAATACCCCGAGCAGAGCTGACCATGGGCACAGCTCAGATTTGCACAACTTGAAATGCCTTTGGGGGAAGGGCTTAGCACTTTGATAGCCAGGACTTGAGGGCCTGAACCCCACTTCTAGCTCTTGCTAATCCATGGATTTTACCATCTTGGTCAAAGATTTGCCCTTCCTAGATTTATTTGCCCCTTTTGAAACTGAGGGGTTTGATTAAATAACATCGCAGCACCTCTGCCAATCGGATTGCCTTTGTTTTTATTTGATAATTAACAGACAACAGGAAGATCTTGTTTATTACCACAGGTCTGACTCTGAAGGTTGAATCTGTGTACTTAGCTGCATTGGAGGCTTAGTGAATGTGTACACAGAGATGCTCTAGAAAGCCAACTGAGTGGTAGGCAAAGGATAGAGTCTGTTGAACAATTGACCATCAGTAGTCATGATTTCAAAGCTTAGGGACAAACGCTGGAGGAAATGAAATCTTCAGGGATGAAGTAGCTTCTCTGTTGGTTTGTTTGCTTGCTATAAGGAGTAATCACGTCTTTCAAACCAAAATTTGGGACATCATATCACATTATTCAATAATGAGGCAAACATTTGCTCTTTGGACTATTCTTCAAGCATCTGGAATATATTATTTATACTTTCAGAGTTGTTAGCATTGTAATAAGAACCTACTCTGGGCCATTCAGTCTTCTAAATATTTGAACAGTTTTATTTAATCTATAGGGCAAACACTATTTTCAGTACACAGTTGAGGAAATTGAGACTCACAGGGGTGCTATGACCTGCCTGAGGTCTCACAGTCACTTCATACCAGAACTGCTCTTTGAAGACGGTCCCTTTGAGACCAAAGCCCACCATGTTTCTTCTGGAAAATTCAGAGTCAGGGAGGACAGCACTAGAGGTCTCTGCTTATTCTGATGAATGAATTCTCAGTATCTGAAAAAAAATGTTTTCATAAACAACAAACAATAAATGGAGAGATGGAAAAAAAGAAACCTTACCTAATTGAGTGATATCAAAAGAAGTAAAGGCAAATGTCTCTTGTTGGAATCAACTGGAATAATCAAGTGTCAGGCTGTGGTTCACCCCAGGAAGAGGTCTGCGAAGTTGTTCCAGACAGAAGGTTTGGTTCTGATGCTACTCTGCAGACACAGCCTAAGGAGTAAACGATTCTGTTGCATTCGGTCAACGACAAGTACCTGTCTAAGTAGTTAAAACCAAGCAAAACCTCTTTCTCAGTAGCTAATTTGAAGCCAAATCAGGTTGTTAACGGTCTGTGCAATCTCACCATCCTCATCTCTAAAGAGGGGATGATACAGGAGGGTTACGCACATTGCATGAGAACGAATAAGCAGAACTACTCTGTGCAGTGTATTCATACCAGCTGTTATTGTTTGGCTTTAAGAAAGACCAAGGGTAAGTAGCAGATAGCTGATTCAAGACTCTCCAGAAGAGGTGATTCTCAAGCTGGGACTCAAAGGCATGCCATGTGAAGGTGGCAGGGGTGGCTTCAGCCCACACTGCCTCCTTTCCCCACCAGAGGTGTCCGTCGCAGAGCCCTTCTGTGCCCCCGCATACATGTGGCTGGGCGTTCTGATGCATTATATTCAAGGTGGAAAACCCTGACAAAGCAGGGCTCAGGGTAAGAGAGATGAAGACTGGCTTGTTGAAAATCACCAACTATGGAAGAACAGATGACACCTGGATGGTTTGAACAAGCAGTTTAAACTTTTTGAATCGGAGTTTCTGTGCATGTAGAGAGGGGACAACAGTGATAGTAATGTGTAAACATTAGTAATTATTACAGCCTCTCAGCAGGAAGTTAGCTGCAGTGTGTTTGTAAGAAAAGGTCAGTTTCTCACCCGCTAATGTAATCGTTTCCCAAAAAACACAAAGGTAACAAGGCATCTCTGATAAGATGCATGAGAACAGCTGGAAGGGAGTGCATCAAAGTCCTAGGCATTGGATTCTAACTCACATCTAAGGATGGTTTGTTCTAGTCATAGCTCTTGAATTCAAATGTAGACTCTATGCATTTCCTCCTCTCTGTTCAGCCCTGGCCTCTAGGTTCCAAGGATTTGTTAAAAGCATACTCCCTTTTGGCTCTTGTGATGTGTGCCTAGTACATAAGCTTCCCTGTGTAGCCTAAGACTGACTAAAATTGGGTCCTTGAACATAGGGATCTAAGATTTTCTGACCCTTAAGCTGATAACGTATTTCAAAGTGATGGGAAGCCAAGCTGTGTGTTGAGAAAGACCAGATTCTCAGTAAGGAGTTGTTTTTTTTTTTTTCCCCAGCATAAAAATAATCTTGTTTCTCTGCTCATTCTTTGATACCATGTCTTGTCATGGATATTAACAAAGTAGCATTCACTTATTTAGGCACGTGCTATCCAACATGGTAGCCATTAGTACAAGTTTTTTTAATTAACTCAGTTCTTTCAGTGTCTAATGTTTTAGACACAATTCGAGTGCTCAACAGATGTATGTGACAAGTAGTTAGCATAGTGTATTGTGCAGATGTAGGACATTTTCATCACAGTGGGGGGGGTGGTCCTTTCAGTGAGCACTGATCTAGGCCAAAACCTGAAGTCATAAGAAATCATGGAGAGAGTAATTTTTAAAAGTAATGATGTCACTTCTGTGACATTCCGCCTTTTAAGCCAATATCTTTGAGTTCACCTATAAAATGGTCCCTTGGAACCTGGACTCTGGTTTATAACTTACTAGCCAAAAAAAATCTTGGGCAAATTACCTAACCCTTTTGTAATTCCTGGTTTTGTTTTCTAAATAATTGGAAGGATAATATGCACTTATTGAATGAAATAGTGCAAATGAGAATCATTTTTTAAACTTGTTTCTTCACTTGATAGTCTCTGAAAGCAAGAAAACAGCTGCCTTCCTTTCAGCTGTGTTCCCAGCAAGAAGCACCAAACCAGGCACACAGTACACACTCAGTGAATAAGCACTGAATTCATAAATTCAGTGAATCAATAAGTAAAATAACATATTCCTTAAGTTACTAAGAGTATGTTCTGTGCCAGGTACAAGCCTCTACAGTGGGACTATAGGATAAAAGTAAGAGTTCCAGCTTCAAGGAGTTCGTAATATGTCTGGAAGCAAATAACAGCAACAACAAAAAACAGATAATCAAAACTGATCTTGAGATACGTTACAATAGAGGTGCCAAAAGGGTACCTTACTCAGCCTCGGAGGACGTGTTGGGGGGTAGAGAGAGCATCACAGAAGGACGTTGGCTTTTGATCTGTAAAATGACTACATTTCAAGTAAATAAATACATATAAATATAAACAAACAAACAAATAAATACATAAAAACAAAAAAGAAATTCATATAGTTAATGAAAACAACAGTCATGGAAAATCAACTGCCCCCCACTGATACTCCATTAAGCAAAGTGCTTCCCTTTTCAACAATCTGGGATAACCTTATGGTTCAAGCTGAAGATGCCATTGCTCTTAAGTCAAGGATTTTTATCTCTCAGCTATAAGCAGAAGCATCAGATCACAACCAGAATAAAATCCATATTCCCTCAGGGCGAGCTGAAAAGTGAAAAACAGTATATTAGAATGCGTGAAAAATTCACAAGGTGAAAAATTAAGGATGGGAGTATAGGAGAATGTTTCCAGATCTGAAGACTGGTCATCCCAACATTTTTTCCTTCTCCCTTTTCCCCAAAGTCACATTCTGGGGAATCATTGCATGACATTTCGTCTCTGTAAATTCCTCACCTGGCTCGTAAATTCACTGATGACTCAGGGAGGTTGAGAACATAAGTCCTCTACAGTCAGACTCGTGGTTTCCTTTCAGGCTCATTTAGCCTTTCATTGCAAAAGCAATGCATCTGCTAACCACAGGGACATGGCTGGCGCACACTGGAGACAAAAAAGCTCAGTGTCATTGCCTCTGAGAGATGGCTGTGGACTAGGAGGCACAGTTAACGTGGGAGGAGGCGGGATAATGAAGCATCACTTTTGTGGCTTCTGAGGAGCATTCCTCTGGCAGGAAGCATTGAGTTTGCCCCCCAGCCCGTTTCTCTGCATCTACTTGGCCAGCAGTCAGGGGAAGACTTTCTTGAAATTAGTACAATATGTACTGTTTAGTGATTTAAAAGGCAGCAGAAGGACCCCTCACTACCATACTAGAACATCACAAATCCTATCATATGCGACTCCATCAACTCAGATTGTCTGAAGGTCTTAGATTAGCTTAACCTGCAAATGTACTCTCAGGTAGGGCAGTGTAATTAGGACCTCTTCAAAATAAGAACACCCCACCGGGGAATTCAATGAAGCAAGGCTCTTTGGAATTAAACTGGTCAGGTATGAGACCTTTATGTCCCTAGTCTTGTGAACTCTGATCAGGGCACCACCTCGAGGCGTTCTCCCAGCATCTTTGAGTAACATCCTAGTGCATCTGCTGGGCTCTTGTTCTCCATTTATTTGCCTCCCTTATTAGACTAGAAGCTCCTAAAGGCAGTGACTTTATACAGATCTCTGAATATGTAGGCTCAGGATCTGATACTGAGCGAGCACTTTGACAATGGCTTAGGGAAAAAGAGAGAGGGGCAGGGAATGAAGGAGATGAAGGAAACTTTGGATGGATCAGTAAGTGCTCTCAGTCAATGTCCCAAAATATAATTTTTCATGTATTTTTTTATGTCAAGAGGGAAGCAACAACAGATGAGTACAGTGATCGGAAAGCGAGTTTTGGAAAACTGATGTTTGAATTAGAATTCAGCCCCTCCTCCCCTAATGCTATTAAGCAAGACTTTGAAGTTCTTTGAATACCATTCAAATGTTTGCAGTCTGGGTCCAAATTATGACCTCAAACTTATTTCCTACCATTCCCCACCATCATACCCCTGAAGCAATACCCAAGTTAAAATTCTTATTATTATCTGGTCCTTGTGATGGGAACAGCATTTTGCTTCTGCCTATAATGTGTCCTCACTGGGAGTCATTATTTATCCTTCAAAATTTGTCTTAAACATTGCTTCCACCTTGAAAGCTTCCCGAAGCACAATTCATTTCATTTTCCCTGTATTTGAATTGCTTTCTGTGTCCACCTTTATTACAGTACTTGTCAACCTGTTTTAATCATTTATTTTCCTAGCTTCTCTCCTCAGCAGTGTGTAAGTTTTTATAGGACAAATCCTATGTTTGATTTATGTCTAGATCTCCAGTGTCCAGAATTTGGGTGGCCCCTAACACAAAGCAGGCACTTGGGAAAATGTTGACTAAATAAATATTTAACAATGATTATCTTGGACAGATTCCCCAAAAAAGATGCTAGAGGAATCCAAATGAGGACACTGAATAACAAGAAAAGTGCTGGACCTGGACTGCATTGAGATGGAGTCAACTCCTCTCTGGGGTAAGACGTGTCCCCAGAAGTCCCCTTGCAAGTCACCAAAGATAGCAATGAGCAAGGTTTGAAGGAGAGAAAAAAATCCGGGGAGCCTAGTTCACGACCTTGAAGGTGATACTTGAGACTCATACTACTTCTGGATGGAATCCTGGAAAAGACCTTGGACTAGTCTTTAGAGTAACTGTGTTGAAATCCTAGCTCCGGTCTCTACCTGTTATGCAGGGAACTCAAGATGATTATGACAGGAACTATCAGGCGTTCATCTAAACCACCAAAACCAATTTGTTCTTCCTCCTGAGCACACGGTTAGGTTGCCTATCCCAGCCGCCGTACGCCAGGTATGACTATGTGCCCAAATTCAGGCTGCGGGACCCCTGAGCAGAAGCTACATTTTCTGCTCCCAGGCTTGGACCATGCAAACCTCTCATGGGATCCTGCACGTATGGTTTCTTCCTTCATCTGCTAGACAGGGTTGGCAGAGGGCTCCACGGCCTCGGGTGTCGCAGACCTGCAGAGGCAAGGAGCCAGGACCTCTGCAGGCGTGGAGAGGAACTCTCTCCGCCTTCCTGCTGCCAGCCCGCACCATGGGACTAATGAGAATGATAAAGACCGCGCCCCTCAGTGGCTTCACGTATTCAAGGTTTCCTCTTGTAGCCATTTGCCTCCAGTACTGACAGATGCTTCATCCTGTCCCTTGTCTGACAAATGGAGACCCTAATTCCTGCACTGCCTTCTTCACGGGGTTAATGTAAAGACCCAGATAAGGTTTTGTCAACTGTAACATCCTTAACCCATGTCGCCTGACTTTATTGCTGCCCTTTCTCACAGGAAGTTGAGCAGGGAAAGGAAATGATGTCAGGGGAGTTAATATTCCACTGCGGGAGGCCAATGGAGAAAGTGCATGTCTGGTCCAGGGTGAGTTGGACAAACCTTCTTTTAATGAAGCCTTGGGCTGAATATTCTGTGCTTTGGAAGTGCTACCTCTGAAATCTGTTCCATTTGGTCTTGGGATCTGGTAAAGCTGCTTCAGGAAACTACCCTCAACCCGGCGGGCATTTGCTACTCCGTGTGCGGTCCTGGGTAACAGGGCCTTGCTTTGGGCCGCAAAGTCATTATGCATAAAACGAAGGGTTGACCAGAGGCCTCTGGGCCTCTTTGTCTTGTTAAGCATCCTTAGAAGTGGTCGGCTCTCTGTCCCTGGGCGTGTCTGAGGAGGGTACAGAATATTTGGAAGACAGATAGAGGAGATCCCAGCCTCGGGGAGGATCGCCTGACCTGTTGTCCTTTAGGTCTTTTTTCAAGCCTGAGATTTCGGAGATGACTTTGTGACTAGGAGGACGATGAGTCACAGGTCTCTAAATCTATTTCAGGAAACCCGTGGGAGGTAGCGTGGTGTGGTGGAAAAGAATAAGGGCACTGGAGTCACCCAGACCCGGGTTTGAAATCTGACTCTAAAACTCACAAGCAATGTGAGGTGGAAACATTGGGCTGATGCCCTGAACCTCAGTTCCCTTCTCTGTACAATGGGCGCAATCGCCCGCCCTCCCGAGTGGTGGTGAGTGCTTACAGGGGAGGCGTGAGACAGCAGCAGAATGGGGTCTGGCACACTGAGCGCACACAGCACACCCCCTCTGGTTCATATTCCTAAGAAATATCATGACAACTTTCCTGAACCTTCTACAGGTTCCAAATATGGGATGAACACCATCTTTTTTCTGACATAGTAAGATCACCTTGGTCAGTGTTTCTACAGTACACAGATATATTTATATTCACAGTTCAAAGCCACCAAAAGTATTATTCAGAGAAATATATTTCAAGTATATTCCAGCACAGCCTCAGTTTCCTCATGGAGATAATAGAAATAATATCTGTCATCGGTGTTTTGGGAGAGTTAAATAAACTATGACGTACAGCACCAAGTTCATGGGCTGTCAGTGGGATTTAAATCATTTGGAGATCAAACAGTGATTATGTACTTCCTGTATGTCCTGTGCTGTGTTCCTTGATGGGGTTCAGGAAGATATGGATCAGAGCTCTCGTGATCGTAACTAGCATTTACTGAGTGTTCGATGTGTATCTGGCACTGCGCTAAGTGCTTTCAGTGTATTTTCTTACTTATCCTTCAAAACAAAGTAATGAGCAGGTAGGACTGGTTTCATTTTAAAGTTGAGAAAATAGCTATTTAGGCAGTTGACGTAACTTTCCAGGTGACTAAATTCTAGAACCAGAATTCCAACCCAAGATCTTTAGGTACAAAGTCTGTTCCTTAACCCTGTCTGAATAGCATGGCTGAGCGGGTGGGGGCTCCTCTCCTTTAGGTGGGACCTTCATGGGGAGAGTTTGTACGGGGGAGATCAGTTCAGGTCACCCCATGATGAGGACACAGTGCCACTGGGACACCCAGGTGGAGATGCCCTGCAAGGACTTCTATGCCTGAGTTTCTCAGATCAGAGGACTGACAGCAGAGATTTGAACGTTAAAGCCTCTTCTCTTTCGTGAAATACTTCATGCGCAGGAACGGAAAAAACACATCACTCACAACAGAAGGAACAGCAGCTGGCTTTGCAGCGCAGCCTTCAGGTGTTAAGAGAAGTTTCCTACTGAGGCTTCTGAGAATTTGGAGGATGATTCTTTACTGAAAAACAACAATGGCCACCATGCTATGTATTTTTGTTGAATCATTGAACGAAACCACGATCTAGAGGGTACAATTAAAATATTTTAAACCCCAGGCATCTGTTTCCTTTTCCCTGGATTTTTGGGTGATTCTTTTGACAACTCTGGGTTCCACCGGCTTAGCCTTGCGGTTTTGGAGCTATCGCTGGTGAACCTCAAACCAGATGTTTCACGTGGGAAGTAGCAGCTGTCGGGGGAGGCAAGGGTGGCATTTAGGTGCACAGACAGAAAAATTGAATCAGCAAAGATTTCTGGGCTTTCTTCTCACATTCAGATACAAAGTGCAGAGCGGTAGAAAGAGAGGAGGGCCAGGAATGAGGAAAGCCAACTGCCGGTGCTTTTGTGGCTGTGCGACCGAGCTGGCCGCTTACTCCCCCCACCTCCGGCTCCGCGTCTTTGATTTTAGAGCTCTCCACCCTTTGCTAATTCTTAGATCCTCTTTGCAATTCCAAATTTTCTGGTTTCCACTTCCTGTTCCGTTTGTCCCCTCCCAGAATATTTGACATCCACTTAAGTCTGCTAACACATTTCTTGAATTTTTGAGGTCATACGTTTGCAGATACAAGTTCTCTCATGAGTGGTGTCTCCCTAAATTCTGAGCCCACCCATTCGTCAAGGTTCAATTACCACTTCCCTCAAGGAAGAGACCCTAAATGACTCACGCTCATGTTCTAATTTACCACTCTGGATTTTGATTCTCTCAGAAACCTGGATTCAGCAAATGTGCACGGGCCTCAAAACCCCCCTAATTTTACCCATGGAGTAACTGAGGACTGCATAGAACTGATACCTAATAGAGAGTCCAGAATTTTTTTCAATTGTGTTGACTATTTCTAGACTTTAATAGAAACCATCTATTTAGAATTTCCCTCTAAGAAATAACTTCTTTCTCTTTCTTGGCACTCCCTCTTTACCACTAGAGTCCACGGCAGCTGTGAAAAAGTCCAGATGTTGGTGAAACCCATGCCCACACCTCCACGTGGACCGTAGTAGCAGAGAGGGGTAAACACACTGAGATTAAAGCCCCAGGCTCTGCTCCCAGCTTTCATCTGCCGTGTGGCCTTAGGAAGATCAATTCCTTTTGTAGGAACAAGGTCTCTTGTTTCCTTACCCCTACTTTCCTGTTCCAGGTGAGAAACTCCTGAGTAAAATTTATGAAAGCTCGGTGTAAACCATAAGGAACTGCACAAATGCAAAGTACCTCTGAGACTCAGAGAGGCTGGGACCCTGCCTAGGGTAGCATTTGTCTATGTGCACGTGGGGAGGAGGATGTTGAATTTTTTGGGTAACAGCTTTATTGAGCTGTAATTCGTATACTGTACAAATCCTCGATGTAAAGTAGATTTTGACTGACTGAGATGTGTACTTCTGCCCAGTGACCTGTCTCTGCATCACCTTCGTATTTATTTTATTGTTGTGTATGTGTGTGTGTGTGTGTGTGTGTGTGCAGTTGGTTTTCCCTAGGCTTAGAGAGGCAGCAGCCCTGCCGGGTGACCTTGATTTTCAGGGCTCCGAGTCCCTTGGCTTTCGGTATGAGTCGTCCTGACCTTCTCTTGCTTGTTCAACCAGCAGAGGGGCAGGAAGGGGAAGGGTGGAGGGAGCTCCCACCCTTTCCTGCATAACAGCAGAGACCTCAAACCTCCACCAGCGACCAGGCCAGCGAACAAAGAGCAAGGCTTTTGTGCATTTTACGTCTCTTTCCCCTGCTACCCAACTTGAGACCATCTCTTCCCCTTCTTAAATGGTCCTCTTCTCTTTTTCCTTTTTTTTTTTTCTATTATTTTAACAGATCAAAAGTGTCTGATGACTTGGGAGGGCATATCAGGAATACAAAAACACTACCAGGGAAGAACATTGCATCAATAATTATTGGCATCCTGCTCAGCTTTAGACAATGATGGTTAAAATTACCCGTCTCCACTGACTGAACACGTTATCTGTGACACGAAGTAACTTTTCTCCCCCCGAGTCAAAACTGTATTCCGACTGGTCTTGACAGGTCTTTGGACACTGCATTATATTTTTTTTAAAAATAACCTTGTTGATCACATTTAAAGTGGCTCCAGACCCAAAAATAAGAGAGCTGCCAATGGATGAATCATTGACACTGCCGGGTGCGAAGCAGCTCAGAGTGGCCTCTGCCTGGGGACGTCGGTGCAGCCAGGGCAGCGGGTGGGATGGGGAGGCAGGGCGGGAAGGAGCCCTGGGTTAGGAGCCGGGAGCCCAACCTTCTAGTCTTTCTGTTCCTTTAATTCTTTCCAGCTTAGACTATTCACTGCCTTCTTGGGGCCTCGATTTTCTCACCTGCACATCCAAAGGGAGTTAAGAGTCCCTTAAGTGGCCCTAGAGCTATGGAGACGCACATTTCTACAATTCTAAGATCCAGCTTAAGAAGAAAAAGCATGACCCCTCTGTTTCTATAGAAGAACGAATCCCCTGTAGGCGCGAGGTGTCAGACATGTCAGAACTTCTCTCCTTCCTTCTCTTTCACTTTGTTGTAGAAATCCAAGGAAAATCCCCAGGTTTTCTGCAGAGAAATCAAGAAAGCAGTGAAGTTTGTCCTTTAGCCTGCTTGACTCGCACCTCACTGCCGTGGGCCCCCTCCGTCCCTCCCCCAGATTTCACTTACCATTAACGAGTGACCAAATCTACACCAGAAGCAGCTACTGCAAGTCTGTTGTGTGGATATAAAGCTGACTCATGCTCTCTGACCTTGAGCAGTAAGTCCGAAAAAAAAGATTTTTTTTTTCCCACGGTGAAGAAAGGCATTTTTACATCACTTATTTTATTAGATCTTTACTACAGCTTTGTGAGGTTATTATCAACAAGTGAATGGAGGTTCAAAAGTGGGGGTGACTAGAGGGAGGTGACTGGAGCAGGGGGCAGGCTCACGGACTCCTGGGTGCAGTGTTCTTTCCAAAATACCCTCCCTCCTTCAGAGGATCAAGAAAGCAACTAAGACACAGGGCGGATGGTAAATAGAAAGTGAGGGCTCTGAGAGGGCGGCCCAACCCAGAAGTTTCCTCTCAAGGACAATGAATGTCCCTGCAGTTGCGTCTTTATCTACAGAATGTGGACAGCACCTGACGCTGGGAGCCGCACAAGTGTCTGCTGGGCAGGTGATGAGCATGTGGCGGGGAGGGGGAGGCTTTAGGAAGGAGCCACACCGTGGAGCTGGGTCCTCAGGGGCAGGGATGGACCCTCCATGGGTGGAAAGTGATCCCGTGTATCTGGAGCATTGGGGTTATACAGGGGAGATGAAGAAGAAAGGGCTAAGGTTATAGTCGTCGGGAAACATGAGTGTAAAGGAGAAATTCGAACCCTGTGCTCTAGGCAATGGAGATCCTAAAACTGCTTTGAGTGATGTGATAACAGGCTCATGTGAACAAATAAAGGCTAATTACAATAATCAGGCATCTAAACGAGCATGTGGATGGTGCACTGCCATCAATCTCCAAACTCGTGCTCCCCTGGGGCTACCACTCTCTTGACGGTAAGAAAAGCCCCCGTTTTTGGCTTGCTGACTCGGTTTTGGGGCTCCCAGGAGAAGCTCTTTCTCCTGGCCTCTTTTCTATCCCATTTTCCAGCACAGCTGCTGATGACACAGTGACCGACTCATCTTGGTTCCCCTGAAATATTCCTGGTTTTAGCACGGAAAGCCATGCTTCCCAGAAAACCGTTCAGCCCCGGATACATTTATTATGTGCATGTGGGCATCTCTCAGATTGTGGGGCCCAGCCCAGTCTTCTCTTCTGGAGTCCATACCCATATGTCCAACAATGTTCAGGCAACTTCACGTGGGTGACTCAGAGTTAATTAAAACCTAGTGTATCGCCTACTGATCTCATGATTTCCTGCTAATTAAAACCTAGTGTATCGCCTACTGATCTCATGATTTCCTGCTATCCAGAACAGCAGCTCAGCCTCTGTTCCAGCACAGTCCACCCAGGTGCTCAGTCTAGAAATGCATGGTATCACAGAACCCCTCTCTCCGACTCTTCCCACTCCCAGCCACTCTCCTCTTGAGGACCTCCCAGACTACCGCTCTTCTCCGTCCCACTGCCACTCCCCCAGACCAAGCCACCACCAGCCCTTCCCTAAATTTTTGTAACAAAATCTTAATTTGTCCTCTTGCTCCTCTGACAGGTTTTTTTTTAAAATCATAACAAGAGCCATGACTTAAAAATACAAATCTATGTGTTTAACTATGCTCTTCAGTAATTACCAGTGATTTGTATCCGAACTCCTTGACCCAGCTCACAAAGTCCATTATATCTGAGCCATGCAGACATTGGCAGGATACCCAGAGATGCTCTCCCACTGATTCATGTTGGGGAGGGAAGTCAGGGGCACAGAGTTAAAGGGTGAAGACTTTTCTACTTCTCTTCCTTAATAACATAAACTCTGGAAAATAATTTCCACTTCTTCTCCTTGTGGGATGTGATTTAAAATAAAGCTACCAACTTCCATTTCCCCAAAGGGAGACAGTTTGTTAACCTGATGGGTAAGGACTTGAACTTGTCAGCCCATGTCTTGCTAGTAGACAGGGTCTCTTTGGTCAAAGCAGCTCTTGCTTGGGATCCTGGCATCCCCAAAGGCAGGTGTGTTCTTGTCTTCTGTACTATCTCAAATTTAAATCAGGGCTCTCTCCCTTTCCCCTTCTTTCTTTCCAGACCTCAGGCGCACCTGCGTACATAGATCTAAAATTTTAGATTCAGAGACCAAAGCCCAAACTGAACCTCTAGCCTAAACCACAGTTGCTAATCCAGGCTTTACCAAGGCTCTGTTTTTGAAGTATCAAATGCTTGCCTGGTTAACCATAAACACTATTTTCCTAGTTGACTATCACTCTGTTTGTTCAAACCACGTCAGCCCCTTGGGGTTGGGAGCAGAGTCCTGAAATTCTACGAGACTCTACATATGCTTTGAGGTTGGATTTAAATGTGATTTTCTCAGTTTTTCTGTCCATAACCATCACGACTAGAGCTCCTTCTGATATTTTCCTATACCAACTCTTCCTTCTCTAAAAGAAATCATAATTCCTTGTTCAGAATTCCTTCCTCACTAGAATATTGGCTCCAAGAGGACAATGATCACAATAGGATATTTCACTTCTGTATCCTTGGTTCTAGGTAAAGAGTTGAGTGCACATTATTACTCAGCAAATATTTGTGAAGTTAATACAGAAAACAACTTCTGCCCATCTTTTCCTCAATTCTGCTGGAATATCATTGAGAATTAAAGGAGATTAAGAATGTGAAAGGGCTTTGAAAGTCTAATGAACTGCATTCCTAGACACTGAAATTTTTTTTGAATATTCATCTGTGTACCAGCACCTGCCCTCATCAAGTCTGCCCCATAGGGCAGAAGGTATTTTTCGTTTACCCAACTTTTACCATCTTTAGTTCTAGAAGAGATCCCCTGTCATTGAAGAATTAATGCATGTCTGAGTTGTTCTTTGACCAACTTTGCCCTGTGTAAGTACGAGGACATTCTATATCTCAGATTTTGACCCCAGATTAACTCTACTTTCAATGGAATATAAGAAGATCTTTCTCAGCAACAGAGAAGCAAATACTATCTGTTTCTTGGAAAGTCCTTTTCTCTCTCAACAGATTTATTATTAATAGGTTTTTAAAAATGGCCAGACAATTGGCAAAATGAAGTAACCATATTCTAAGAGATTAGACTGATGACAAGAGCAGCAGTATTCTCCCCACTTAGACGCTTTGCTTCCAAGAGAGCTGTTGGGATGGATGGAAGGGCTGGTCTCAGGGCATAAATCCTCTTGAGGGACAAAAAGAAAAATTGAACTATTTTGGAAAAGTGTCACTCATAAAATCTGGTTGTAAGGAAGCTCTCTCAGGAAATCAGGGAACTAATATTGCTTTTGATGTCAATAAAAAAAAACTCCAATGAGTCACTACACTCTGCTATACCAACATGTGTACAAACACACACACACACACACACACACACACACACACACACGGGGACCACATTATATAGGAAGACAATATTCTAAAATTATGCAGATAAAGCAAAAAACACATATACTCAAAATGACCCTGGTCATCCTTTCTTTGATTGGGCCCCTAATTCAGTAGTTGCATGGGTTCCAGGGCCTGTGTGCGTGTGTGTGTGTGTGAAAGAAATGGGCATAGAGGGACTCGCAGCTTAGCGAGGGCTCCAACTCTACAGCCCCACCCACCCAAGCTCTAAGCCATGGAGACGTCTGCACATATTCACTTCCCATCTCATGCTCATCCTGGGACATCAACTCACTAAGGATAATGGTGGGCAGGTTCCCCCAGCCTCTGTATTCAGTCAGAGTTCTCCAGAGAAAATGAACCAGTAAGCTCCATCTAAAATCACATGGGCTAATTCCTTGTGAAGGTTGACAGATCTCAAGATCTGCAGTCAGCAAGCCAGAGACCCAGGAAAACTGATGGAGTTCGTTCTATCCCAGCCTGAGTCTGAAGGCAGAAGAAGTCCTACATCCCAGATCTAAGACAGTCGGGCAGAGAGAGGAGTCTTTCTTACCCCAACCTCTTGTTCCCTTCAGGCCTTCGGTGGATTGGATGAAGCCCATCCACATTAAAAGAGGCCCTCTGCTTTACTCGATCCACTGACGCCAAAGCTAATCTCATGTGGAAACAGCCTCACGGACACATCAAGAAAAATGCTGAACCCAGTATCTGGAAGCCCCATGTCCCAGTCAAGTTGACACATAAAATTAACACCCCCCTCCTTTTTCTTCTCTCTTTCCTCCTCCTTTTCCCTCTCCCTTTCCTCCTCCTTTTCCCCTCCCATTTCCCTCCCTCTCCTCCTCCTCCTCCTCCTTTTTCTTTTTCTTCTTCTTCTTCCTCTCCCTCTCTCTCATCATCATTTTTAGATGAGGGTACATAGTTGAATTAATGTTAGGACCTGTAGTGCAAAATGTACACAATCTACTTAGGGAGCCAAGAGAAGGAAGCCATTAACACTGTCCCAGTTTGGAGCAGTGTCAGGGAAGACATCTCAGAAGGTTCATTGTAAAGTACACCTTGAAGGATGAGTCTTTCAGATGGAAAGTTTGGGGCGGAGACCGCAGCACAGCCAGTCCTAGGAGAGACGTGCTTCAGTGTGATTTCAATGAAATGAGAGACGGACGACATGATACTCTTAGAATGGTTTATTCTTTCTTCAGACACTGTTTCCCTTTTTCTTATCTGTCTCAGTTTCTCTCTAAAAACGGCCTAAGAACCTCAGGAATAAATTAGTGCCTTACAAAAGAAAAATGTGTTGGTTTAGGAGTCAGAGAACCTAGTTCCAAGTGGATGACTTCAGGCAAATTACTTCCTGTGTAAGCCTCTGCCTCCCGATATGTCAAAAAGGACTAAAACTCTCTATAGTATTCAATATTGATGTGATTTAAACAAACACACAAGACAAAGAACCAGCCAGACCCCAGCCCAGAGAGTGCTTAGGAAAGGCCGCCTCCTCTCCATCCTTTGTGCTTCTGTGGGTGCTGTCCCCACGTGGGACCAGGGGGTCCCAGCCAAGGGCAGAACCATCAGCGAGGGCCAGAGATGAGGCCGCCCGGCTTACACAAGAGATGAGAAAGATGTGGAATGTGTTTTCTGAAGGCCACCTGCAGTGTGACAAGGAAAGGAAGCCAGGAGTGGAATGAAGCAGACTGTCTGCCAAACTCCCGGGAGGGGAATGTTCTACAAGCATATCCATCGGTGAGTACCGTGGAGAGACTCCCCCATTGACTTCGCGGCATTGCCATGTCCTCTTGTTCATGAAAGGCTGGGAAGGGGAGGAAACTCGCCTCCTGATTAGAGGATGACACCCGGCAAGTGAGAGCACAGAGGCTTTGAAGTGCTGAGGGGCGGTCCCTGGGCTGGGGGCATGGGTCTCCCCTTGACTTGTGGGCAACTCAGCACAAGAGTAGAAGATAAAAATCATTTCTCTTTGATGCTACACTAAAACTTGATATGTGGTAGTTTCTTTCCTTTTTTTTAAATTGAAGTAGAGTTGATTTATAATGTTGTGCTGGTTTCTGGTGTACAGCATACTGATTTAGTTATATGTTCATATATATGCTTTTTCAGATTCTTTTTCGTTATGACTTTTACAACCTATTGACTATAGTTCCACGTGCTGTACAGTAGGACCTCATTGTTTATCTATTATATATAATAGTTTGTATCTGCTAATCCCAAACTCCTAATGTAGTCCTCCCTGCCCCTTCCGTTTGGTAACCATAAATTTGTTTTCTATGTCTGCAAATCTGTTTCTGTTTTGTAAGTAAGTTCATTTGCATCATTTTTTAGATTCCACATATAAGTGATATCATATGATATTTGTCTTCCTCCATCTGACTTACTGCACTTTTTGTGATAATCTCTAAGTCCATCCATGTTGCTGCAAATGGCATTATTTTATTTTTTATAGCTTAGTAATATTCTATTATATAAATATACCACATCTTCTTTATCCTGTCATCTGTTGATGGATATTTAGGTTGCTTGCAAGTCTTGGCTATCGTAAGTAGGGCTGCTATGAACACTGGACTGCATGTATCTTTTCAAATTAGACTTTTCTCTGGATATATGCCCAGGAGTAGGATTTCTCCATCATATGGTAAGTCTAATTTTGGTTCTTAAGGAATCTCCATACTGTTTCCACAGTGGCTGCCCCAAATTACATTCCCATCAACAGTGTGTTGGCATCTTTTTCTCCACACCCTCTCCAGCATTTACCATTTGTGGACTTTTTAATGATGGCCATTCTGACTGATGTGAAGTGATACTTAACTGTAGTTTTGATTTTCATTTCTCTGACAATTGGTGATATTGAGCATCTTTTCATGTGCTTACTGGCCATCTGTATATCTTCACTGGAGAAAGGTCTGTTTAGGTCTCCCACCCATTTTTGGATTGGGTTGTTTGTTTCTTTGTTATTGGGTTGTGTGAAATGTTTCTATATTCTGGAAATGAAGCCCTTGTCAGTTGCATCATTTGCAAATATCTTCTCCCAGTCTGTAGGCTGTCTCTTCATTTAGTTTACGATTTCCTTTGCTGTGCAAAGGCTTATAAATTTGATTAGGTCCCACTTGTTTATTTTTGCTTTTATTTCTATTGGGTTGGGAGACTGCGGAAGGTCTCCTCTTGTAACTCAGTACTCGGTGTATCACAGGTATCCTCTCAAGGCCTCAAAAGTTCCATTCTGAGCAGCCGCATTCCTCCTGGCAACACCCTGAGAAGCAGAACCTTCTCTTCCTCCCCATTCTGATGCTTGAGGTCTAGGTGCAGCTCCTGCCTGGGACAGCGGGGGCCCCTGGGCTCGGAAGAAAGGAGCCAACATGGCCGAGCAGAGGGGGCGCCAGCCTTGTGGGCAGTGAGGAGCCCGCTCCTGTCCTGAGGAGGCTCTCCTCTCGCAGAACCAGTTCTAACCCATTGAGTCTGTGCTGGAAACTGGAATCCTCTCCATAACAGTCAGGCCACCTCTGGAGCCTGTCAATCAAGCTGAGCATCCCCGTCCTGCACAACTCTCTCCATCCATGTAAGGGAGCCTTTCCAGATTACTGCCCACATAGAACTTCCCTGAGCAGCCTGATCTCTAAGCTTTTGTTCCTGCTGGTGCTCTTTTCTCCTTCCTGATTTATCGGGGATCTATTTATCTTTCAGGACCCAATTCCAATGCCTCCTTCAGCCTCCAGTCGTCCCTGAAACCCATCACTGTGCTTGGTTGGGCTCCTTCAGCTGACTTCACACTTCATTTATGCCTGTTTCTATCACGACCATTCAGTCTACCTGGCTGAAAAAACAGAAAACTGTTAACAAGTTTATCTCCCCCATTGGATTGGTGCCCCTTGAGGAAAAGGAGCTCAGAGGAGGGGGAAACTGTGCTGAGGTCATTAGGGGAGTTTCCAGGCAGGAGTGGGATAGGTGGAGACAGAGAAATCACTCATCCTGGGTGAAACATTTGAGTGAGTACACAGCCAAGAAAACCCCAAAACTAAAAATACCCCCCCAAAAAAAACCCTCCAAAGTCAAGATAATATTTGAATGCAATTTTTTTTAAAAAATCGACAAAAATTCAAAAATTGTTGATGAACAAAATATTAAAGTTTAAAGAATGGCAGGCTGTTGTCATGTGTTTGCTGTGTGACCCCACGTCATTGTGCAATGTGATGGCGGGAGTCCTTGCCAATCAGCCTGTGGTTCCAAAGCTGTGCAGCACAGCTGGGGAGGTTACGAGGGTTAATCACGAAGTGAAAAACAGATTGGGCGACAGGGTTTTACGTGGGGTCAGTTTTTTCCTATATGTTGTCAGTCTTCCTTAGATTTTTCTACTTGGATCGAAAGATAAGAGACTATTTTGATAAGCATGTATAAAGGTGCACGTCTGTACATTTTCCTTCAGTCTCAGACTCCAGCACGGCTCGGCAAGGCTCCGGTTCCCGGAGGAAGTAGCATTTGCTCCAGGATCAAGGCGTGGGGAAGATTTAGTTAAGTTGGAAAGGACTCTGAGGACTCCTCCCCACCTCCTGCCCATGAGGGGGTCTCCATCCGGGAAGCCTGACGGCACGGAAACCTGCATAGTCCTTCCCTGGGTCTCAGATCACAATTCCCACCCTAGTCAGATCAGAAATCCCTGGAAATATCAACCCCTCCTCTTTTTAAGTTAGAAATAAATTAGTTTTAATAATTGCTTCCTAATGGCTTCTTTATGTCATCTTTTGTTTATCTTTGTTTATAAGCAAAACAGGACAATTTTTTTTCAGTCTATATTTTTCAGTTATTTCAAAGAGTATGTACTCTGAACAGACCCTGGGCTACATGCTGGTCATTCAGAAGCAGATAAACAAAATCCTGCCTCAGTTGGCTGACAATGTCACGTGCTTGCGTGTGTGTTATCGGGAGGGGAGGGGAGGGTGCCGGAGATAAAGAGATAGAAAGTGAAAACACAACCATAATTGATGTCATAAGTGTAATAGCAGACTTAAACTTAAGCTCAGAGACTCCGGGAACATAGAGCAGAAAGGTAGGAATTCGGCCTTCCTAGGTGGAGGGCAGGCTGGCGAGGCCAGTGATGCCAGAGTGAGGCGGGCAGCTGGGCTTGTCAGCAGAGCAGGCACACGGGGAGAAGAACGCGGACTGGAGGTGGTCCTCCTGACATGCACAAGGGGAAGGTATTCCTGGAAAAGGCGGCAGCCTGTGGGAAGCTCGGAGTAGGAAGAGGCCGAGTGCATTCAGGGGAGTAAGCTGGCTCAGCGTAGCTGGCCGTTGAGCTACAAGAATGAAGCCCTGGACCTTATGATCCCCACCCAGGACGTGTGTGCGGAGGGGCAGAACTCTGAGGGATTTCAGGCCCCGAGAGTGACGTGGCCGGTTCTGTGCTGCCAAGTTCAGGCTGCTGCGGGTGTGAGAGGGAGTGGGTTCAGCCCGCGGTGGAGAGAGGAGAGAGGCAGATGGGCCCGGCCCGGCGGAGACGTGCTCATGGTAATGAGAGGAAATAGAAAATGTCATTAACGTGTCTGCCACCAGAAATGAGAGCGAGATCTATGCCTCTCCTCCTCCCCTCTTCTATTATGAATTATTGTGTTTCAATTATGATTTTGAAAGTATTTCCTTGAGGAAATCTGTCAGGGTTCCACAATGGGAAAGAAGGAAATGGAGCCATGAAAGTTTAATTTATTGCAGTGACTGCATTTTTTTTTAAAAAAGGAAGAAGAAAATGAAAGAGAACAGAGAGGCCGAAAAATTGAGAGTAGGGCCGACGGGGTCACCTGCTGTGAGCCGGCCAGAGCAGCCTGAGGTGTCTGCATATTTATGGAGTCATTTTATGGGATGTGATGAGGGGAGAAGAGCGAGGAAGTCCTATCCTTGTCAGGCAAGGTCGCCTTTTCTTCCTCTGGGCTCCTATTAGTCAGCTCTGTGTTCCCCAAGGACACTTTAAAGAAGGGAACGGGGCTTTTCTGAGGGAAAATGATGGTCTGGCTCCAGTCCCACACCAGCCACCGGGGTAGGAGGTGCGGGAACCTGTAAGATGTGGCCTCGCCCTCTCTAAGCTTGCCATCTAGTATACAAGGGGCAGGAGGCTGACAGAACGTGAAAGTAAGTGTGGACAAAAGAGCGTCTACTTTGGGCTGAAAGGGCAAAACCACACTAATCAAAATGTGGGGAAGCCAGGGCATGAAATAAAGGGTGACCAGGCCTTGATTGACACGCCAGTCAACGATGCTCTCAAGGGAGCACCTCTCAGTGGTCTTTGGAAAGGACAGATGCCGTCAAAGTGCTTTCCTTTATTTACCCACTCCCTTACCATGGCACTGAGAATTCAACCAAGAGTAAGCCCTGGCCTTTTCCTTGCAGGGGCTCCTCGGGGGACTGCCACATCAGGAAACAACTAGAAAGCAAGGAGGTCTGAGCTCAGGGAGCGAAATGTGTCCGGTGTTATAGGATCTCAGATGCAGAGCAGTGAATCCTGTCTAGGAAGAAACCAAAGCAAAGCTCTGAAGTGAGTCTTAAAGGAGAGCAGGGGTTTCCTAGCAGATGGAGGAGCAAAAGTGGACAGAGATGGTGTCCCAGTAAAAGCCACAGCATGTGTCAAGTGAGGCAGGGAGGCGGGAAGCAGCGTGGTGACCTCAGGAGGGCCAGGGCTGATGTGGGAGTGACAGGACGGGAGGCTGGAGAGTCACACCTCGCAGAAGCCAGGTCCGCCACCACATGTGGGCCGTGCCAGGGACTAGGGTTGACCTAGGAGACTCATGGGTGTATTTAAGCATGTGAATAACACTTGGGTTCTAGGGAGACCACTTGGGAAGGGTGGCAGATGGCCTTGATGGAGGATGGCCGGAAGGGAAGAGAAACTGGAGCTCTGGAGCTGAGGCTGGAACCCCCAGCAGTCATGAGACAGTCCCATGGGCAGGTCTGAGCCAGGGCAGTGGCCTTGCAGCCTGATGAGAGGACCGCCTAGCGGCTGTGAGGGAAAAATAAGCCCAGAGATGCTGAATGGAAATCAGAAGAAACTTTTGCCTGGAGATGTTCTGCTATAATCAGTAGAATTTTGGAGGGTGGGAACACATTATTTCTTAAGTGAAATCTGTGTCATAATTATATCTCAATCCTATTTGTTTTCATTTTCACCTATTGATCTTATTTGATCCCCAAAATAGTCCTGCAAGACAAGGGAGCTTTTTCGCCCCCCACCCCCTCCACCCACCACCACCCCGCACCTTTTCCCAACAGGGAAGCTACACCCCGGAGAAGTTCAACAGTTTGCTTCAGGTTTTACATGAAGTGCATAGTGGAGATGGATATAGCATTCACGTCTTTCTCACTCCAGAACCAGGACAGATTTCCCCTGCCACTCTTCCCTCCCCTCCTATCCTCTGTCTCAGCCTCCCTTGTCACCATCAGGCTGATGTGGGCTTTGAAGATAAGGAGTCTGGAAGACACAGGACCTGGGCTCCAGGAAACCAGCGTGTAACGGGAGAGAAGCGTTGAACAGGCTGCCGCGGGAGGTGCTGTGATGGGGGATGTTGGTCTATAGAGGCAGGAGCATCTCCCTCTGCCTGGGGACTCAGGTGAGGCTCCGGGAAGGAGAGGACGTCTGCTTTGAGTGTGAACGGGAACCCTGTAGTCACAGAGGGCTCCCCTAAGCTCAGCGCTACCACAAAAGTAAATTAGCAGAAGAATCTACCTTGACCCGCGATGAGTCAGACTAGAATTCCCTTTTATCTGTGGCTAGTCTGTCGGGTTGCCGGCTAAAACTCTTCCTGGTGACCCCCTCTTCTCTCTTTGACATACTTCCTCCCGAACACTCCACCTTGCGGGAAAAGCCCACATGGAGCCCACGCAGGTCCCCGCATGAGGCCCCCCCCCCGGGAGCAGGTGGATGTGCTGAGTGGTGTGGCCCGGGATCCGGAAGCCTTTCTGCACTCATCCCTCGGGGGCTGGAGGTAAAGCCCTTTAAGAAGAGTGGACCACGTAAGTTAATTTCAGTCCTTTTCTGAGCAGCAGCTGGAGGGGTGACTCCCTGTTCGTGGAGAAACAGCCCAGCATTGTAAAAGGATGCAGATGAATAATTAAGTCACTGTTTACAAGAAATCCTAATCTTAGGGCAGTTCAAGGTAAAGACGGACAGCAGCCAAGAACAGTCAAGAACAACATTGCCAGAACACACGGAGACAGAGGCCTCCAGCCAGACGGTGTTTTTTCTCTAAATAATGTCACCAAAAAACTCAGTCAAAATCTCCATTCCCTGGGCACCCGCCACGTATCAGTAATAATAATAGTAAAAATAATTAACTGTGATATTGGATTGCCTACTCTGTTTTAGACATTTGTCTATATTATTTTATTTTAAACCTCACCCTCCTCCCTGCTGCCCCCACAAATCTAAGTAAGTGTTATTACCGAACAGGAAACAGAGAGGTTGAGTAATTGGTTGAAGTCACACAGTTAATAAGTAACAGGGTTAACTGAGGTCTAGGATGTGAAATTAAGTTTCACTGCTTTTCAGATTTATACTTTATTTTGCCAAGTGGGGAAAATGGATCTGCAGACTAAGGTTTTATTTTTTCCAAATCTCCTACCTCTCTCCCAAAGCACCTCGAGCATCCGGGGTTATGGGGTTCTTTCTTAAAACGTGGAAAATAAAGCTTGATTTCCCCCTAAAATCGCACCTGTGCACAAGGAAAGTTTTGCATAAAATTTGTAGACTTCTTTTGAAAACCACCTGTGAACTGCAGGTTAAGAAACTCTGAGGACAGACACTCTTGTGCAAATTGATGTAGGATCGGAGTTTCAAACCCTAGGGCACAGCGGGGCTCTGTGACCCGCCTCTGCCCCTCCCTCCCTTCCACCGCCTCCTCCCCCCCCACACACACACACCAAAGGAGGGCCTTCTAGTCAGACGCTGCTCTACACAGGGCAGGACAGACTCCCAGAAGGGACACAGATGGTGCTAAGAGGTTGATGGAGGTTATTTACTGTATACATCTTTTTATATTTGAGACATTTTACTTCTGACATCACCTGTGGCTTATTCAACTGTCCCAGAGGTCAGGGGAAGCCCTGTAATGCGCACAGCCTCTTTTAACCCTACTGATGGCAGAGATGAAGTGACAATGACTGTGTACCTTCTCACTATTTCCCAAATACACCTTGCTCTCGCTAGCTCCAGGCCTTTGGGTAGTCTTTTTCTCTGCCTGGAGCGTTTGTTCCTCTTCTAGCGAAGGCCCAGACATCCCAGACAAGCTGAGTATCACTTCCTTTTGGATGGATGCCTTCCCTGGTCAATCTGCATCCCACCTGCACGTGGCTAGTCATTTTCTCTCCTCCACCTCCAGTCACCGCCACCACCCCACCCCACCCCCCGCCCAGGGCGCACTGAAATGAACGATGTCTGCATCCCCAGATCATCCGTAGGAAGTTGAGTAACTTAGATAAACAGCAGATGCATTAAAGGGCAGCGTGAATGGATGAAGGCAGTTGGGGAAAATTCCTTTGAGGCAAAACACTGACAGATTTAGGAGCTCCCTTAAACTGCTATTCCCTTAAAGAATATTGATGGATATTAGGCCATCGTCATGTTAACCTCAATGAATGTGATTTTTCAGTAAGGTTTTTTCGGTCTGTTTTTGTCTTTTTGCAGTGTCGTACTTTTGGACCTGAGTCCAGAGAAACGGTTTTGTTCCTTTCTGCTCGGAGTCGTTGGAATGGAACATCAGGATGGTTATCAGGAGAGGCTATTTTTGAGTCAAATATTCCTTTTGAGCTATGCTCAAATTGGAAAGTCTATTTAAGATGGGAAATTTGCCCTGGAGATGTGTGTGTGTGTGCATGTCTGTGTTCAAAGAAGAATCTGGGGTCATCTGTCTTTGATATTTAAAAGTATCTTTCAAATATTTTCCCAGGCCTTTCCTACTATCCTTTATCAGCAGTGACTCCTATCCTTTGTTTTATGGTCCAAGAAGAGAACATAATATAAATCAGAAGCTGCATTTCATGTTGTTTTAAATTTTATACAACATCTTGGGGAAAGGCTTCAAGCAGCTTGTCTGGCTCAGTTTTTTGGGTTTTTTTTTTTTTTCTTTTGAAAGCATTCTCCCTCATTCTTTCTTACTCTCCCTCTCTCTCACGTTAATGAAAGGCCCTAGGTTTGATGCTATTATAGGAGGAAGAATCAGACCAACCTCTCAGAGCTGTAACACTGTCTGCCAGTTGCGAGAGCTATCGCTGCCTTAAGTGAGATACATTGTAGCAATCAGTTCAGAGTGTGGACCTTATCTGCCTGGAAGTCTTTGAGCTCTTTCTCAGGGGAGCCACATGGTCAAAAGCATTTTCATAATAATCTGAGCACGTGATTTGTCATTTTCACTGTGTTAATATTTCAACTGATGGTGTAAAGGCAACTGTGGGTAAAAGTGCAGATTCCTCCATGTGAATCAAGGAAGTGGCACCCAGCTGAAGCTGCAGTCATCATTCTTCATCATCACACATTCTCGATAAAACAAAGCAGGTGGACAAACAACCGGAAAAAAAAAATACCAACTTCATCTGCAAATGTCCTTGATAAAGCAATGAAAATTCTTAATTAAATCCCACTCTTTGAGTCCCCATCTTCTTAACCTGCTGTGTGGTGAAATGAGAGGCACTCATGCTGGTGGGTGTGGGTTCTCTCGAGGAAAACACACATGTATCTGAGTTGCCAGCTAAACTTGCTGCTCTTTGCACTGAAGGCCAATTTCACTTGAAAGAACAACTGACAGACACACAATGGTTTTTTTTTCCAGATTTGGATATTTGAAAGACATTTTCTCAAATTTAAGCTAAGTAAGCCTGTCCCTTCAAAGGACCCAAATAGCATTAATGGTTCCAAGGATACAATTCAAGCTTTTAAGCAGAAATTCAAGTGGAAATCAAAGGTTAGAAAACTTGTATCTGCTACCATGAGCTTGACTTTCGCTTAAAGCATGTGACGAAATCGAGCTTCAGATAGCTATTTAGTTGGGGAAGGGCAGATTTTAATAGCCTTTTTAGATAATTGGATAATTCAGATAATAATTTAAGAGATACTAATTATTCCCCTTTGATACTACACTAAAACTTGATGTGTGGTTGTTTCTTTCTTTCTTTTATTAAATTGGAGTTGAGTTGACTTACAACATTGTGTTTGTTTCTGGTGTACAACATGGTGATTCAGTTATACACGTACGTATAATCTTTTTCATATTCTTTTTCATTATAGGCTATTACTTGGTATTGAATATAGTTTCCTGTTCTACAAGTAGGACCTGGTTGTTTGTCTATTCTGTATATAGTAGTTTTTATCTGCTAATTTCAAACTCCTAATTTATCCCTCCCTCGCCCTCCTTTGTAACTGTACGTTTGTTTTCTATGTCTGTAAGTCTCTTTCTGTTTTGTAAATAAGTTCTTTTGTGTCATCATTTTTAGATTCTACACATAAGTGATATTATATGATATTTGTCTTTCTCTGACTTACTTCATTTATTATAATAATCTCTGTCCATCCGTGTTGCTGCAGATGGCATTATTTCATTCTTTTTTTAAGCTGAGTAGAATTCCATTGGGTGCATACACGAATATATATGTGTGTGTGTGTGTGTGTATATATACATATATGTATACCACAACTTGTTTGCTCAATTATCTATCAATGGACATTAGGTTGCCTCCATGTCTTGACTATTGTAAATAATGCTGCTATGAACACTGAGGTGTTTGTATCTTTTTTAATTGGAGTTTTATCCAGATATACGCCCAGGAGTGGGATTGCTAGATCATATGGTGGGTCTATGTTTAGTTTTTTAAAGAATCTCCATACTGTTTTCCATAGTGGCTGCACCAAATTACATTCCCAACATGTGGTAGTTTCTTAAACAGTCTTCATGATGTAGAATCTGAGACCATATGATTCATTCTACTATGTTACTTCACGTACTTCAGTCAAAACAACACATTGCATCAGATTAAGGGCAAAAGCAGGTATGAAAACCTAGCCATCTTATAGTAAGCCAGACAGTAAAAAAAGATTCACAAAACTATAAAACAATAGCTCTCCACTCACTCAGTATCTTTATTTTAAAAATAGTTATTTTATTAAAATACGTTATTTATGTGAATAAGTAATTGATTTATGGTTATATTTGCATGAATTAATACATTTTTAACTTTCTCAGTTTTAATTTCTAAGATAAATATTAATAGACATATCTCATACAAACAGAAGCTCTTTGAGGTTCGTAATAAGTGTAAAGACATCGAAAAGTTTGAAAACCACTGCACTATAGCGATCTCCCAGCTTGGAAAAAAAATCTCCAAAAGCCATTATTAGCATGGAATGAATGGGTGAGACGGCCCAGTCCTATTACCTAATACCATTCAGCCCCGCTCCTGTGGTGACTCAGGGATGTGTGGCTGGTAGGCAGGGGCTGAAGCCTAAGGAGCCAGTGGTCATGTGTCTACAGTCCGGTCCTAGATGGCCAAAGCCAGTGAGTGCGCCTCTGTCCTGTAAGCCCAGGGCCCCGTTATTAGGGCGTTGGACTGCATCCCTCGTCCACAGCATCAACCCAAACTCTCAGTGCAGGTAGCATGACATCTTCTACAAGAGACAGCTGCTCCCTGGAGCCCTGGGCTTAGAGATAAGAACATTAACCAACTGTGTGACCAGGGAAGTCTGTCCCCCTCTCTGGGCCTCGGTGTCCTTATCCACAAAGACTCTGATGAGTGGACCAGACTCTCACTAAGAGATTTTTCAAATTTTGACATTCTATAAGTCTCTTTGGAGGAATATTGGAAAGACAGTAAAAATAACAAATGACTTCTTTCTGGTGCTTTTTCATAGTTGACAACTCCCTTCCCATCCATGTTTTCGCTTGGTGCCATTTTCATTATGAATACACTATGGCAATTATGATGGAAGATTCTAGAGGGAAGTTGCTGGCACTGAGTCTTGTTTCACTAACCAGCTCTGTCAGCCTTGGGTAAATTATTCTATGCTTCATGGAATTACTGAATTCATTCGATAAATTAAGGCGAGACATTTAGAATAGACTCTGGCCTATGCTATGTGATCAGCGACTTCTTATTAGCTCCTGATTCATTGTGCTGTAATTGTATGTTCGCGTGACTGACTCCCTTCCTAGACTGGACTCCTTGCTGACTCGGACCACATCTGGTTCATCACTGTATGCTCAGCCTCTAAAGTAGTGCCTCAGACATAATCAGCATCCGTAATGGGTAAATGCTTCTTAAATGAATGACTGATTGACTGAGGTCATAGTTTAGATCATTAGCCAGCAGATAATCAGTCCCAGACCTCTCCTCCTTTGGGCAGAGTATAATTTTTCCCATGATTTTGGGTGACCCACTGGATTTCAGAGGCCACCAGTGGGCTTGTATCTATCTTTTGGCTTGTGTGGTGTGCTCTGATGGTGGTGGTGGCGGCGGCGGTGGTAAGCCATGAGAAGAACAGGCCCCAGGCAGCCACTGTCTCTTTAGCCTGAGCCCACAATGAACCAGCCCTAACAGGCTTCCATCCACAGCCAAGAGGCACACCCAGGCAGCCACGCTCTCAAGCAGAGCTGTCTAACCAGCACTGCCCCTGGAAGCTCAGCAAGGTCTCTGGATAGGGACCATTTTTTTGGGGTGGGATGTGTGTGCCTGGGCTGTCAAAACAGTACGACACTGACTTAGGGTGACTCGAATTGTGAATCTAGTCAGGGCCCTGCACAAAATATTTGTCTGCCATCCATACACTCCAGGGTGACCGTGTCCCCACCGAGCCCGCCCTGAATCACCTACACTGATAACGACCTGCAGACCTAAGAGCACAGGAACTGAGGTTTACTGATGAATGACTGCGATTTAGGCGTGGTTTTTAAAACAGCATTAACGTGGCAGTAGTGAACCGATAGAAATGACCATGAGATCTACAGTACAGTAACTACCATTCTTCCCATCTTAAAAGGTGAGAAAATTACAGGTCAGTAGGGATGTCATCTAGAGTGTATTTGCCTGGAAATAACAGAAAACACAGCTCCAACTGTTATAAATGACAGTGCGGCTGAAAAGGGAGAAGTAAGTGGGGCTTCTGGGGGCGGTGGATCTGGTGGTTCCAGGTGGTCACCAAGGACCTCGCTTCTTCCTATCTGTGTATTCACATTGCTTTTCACCATGACAGCTTCACGTGAACATGACGTCATTCATGCTTTCAGGAAGGCGGGTAGCGGCACCAGCCAAAGCTATGTGCTACCTTGTGCATCTGCAGAAACAGGGAGCTACCTCCCCCCGAATCCCCACACAGGCCTCAAGAGTCACTCTGATAGACCCCGTTGGTAACATCTGGCCTTGAACTAATCACTAGTCCTTTCTCAGTTCTCTCGTCTGCTTTTTGTTATCACCCATTCATACTCACTGAGAGCCTTCTCCGCCAGGTGCTGTGTGGTGGGGATTCTGCGTTGAATGAAGTCAGCACATCCGCTGCCCACACTGAATTTACATGCTCTGTCCTGTGTATAAGAATAAGACAAATAGATTAGGTAGATTGGCAGGTAGATAACTATACAGGCAGAAACATAACCGTGACCGTCATTTGTGGAGAACAGCACCAGGCATTACATCAAATGTTTTTAACTTGCGTTTAAGTTCAACCCTCGAGACATTTTCTAAGGATTATCATCCACACGTTAGCATGAAGGAAAAGTGGACCAGCAAGGGTCAACGATTTGCTCAGATTACACAGCGAGTCAGTATGGGAGGATAAATTTGTGATCTTTTCTTTTTTTTTTTTTTCTCTTTGCTCTGTGCACTGCCTCCCATACAAGGACAGTTGGCCCTCCACATCTGCAGGTTTCTCATCCTCAGATTCAACTGACCATGTTTGGAAACTATTTCTTTTAAATGCCAGAAAGTTCTCAAAAAACGAAACTTAAATTTTTCATGTGCTGGTAACTATTTATGTAGCATTTACATTGCATTTACAACTATTTCCATAACATTTACATTGTATTAGTTATCGTAAGTAATCTAGAGATGATTGAAAGTGAACAGGGGGATGTGCATAGATTATATGCAAATATTATGCCATTTTATACTGAAATGGACTCGAGCATCTGTGGATTTTGGTATCCGCAAGGGTCCAGTCCTGGAACCGATCCCACTCAGATACCAAGGGCAGACTGGAGTCTGGTCCTCTTCGGATGAAATGCAGTTCACATACCAAATGTTTGCCAACATAGAATAAACTAACCTTTTATTAATTTCATTGTGGGGATTTAGTTAAACCCTTTAGTATACTTGGGATAAATACAATATGCTTAGAATCTCATATACTAATCAGTTTTCTACAAGTAAACAGTTGTCCATGTCCACAGACGCCACACATGTTTCTGGCTAATACTCTTACCTGGCTGATTTTAGACCCTTTCCGTAGAATGTGGTGGTGATCCTCAACATTTTGACTTATTAGTTACCCTCTTTTAACTCATTCAAAGATTAATCAATGTTTATTATAGAAAATTTGAAAAAAAGCCCCCAAGTCATTCATAATCCAACAACCCATAAGCAACAACTGTGGGCTTAGTTTTTGCTAGTTTTTTTTTTCCTTTATACCTTATTTTCACAAAAATAAGATTATATTATATATCTATAATCTTATATTTGCTCTTTCTACTCATTGTTATATCTCACATTTCATATGTTTTTACAACAGCTTTGTTAACCTTCTTTTCTATGTCGTAATTCTAGTGTATAAAATACACCATCATTTTATTAGTTGCTTTTTCACTGTCGGATGTTTAGATTGGACAATTAATAAATCTATTTTAAGTTCTTCCTATGAAGACATAAAGCATTTCTATTTATTTATTCACTTACAATTTAATTTTGCAATGGGAAATTACGTTGAGACATGCCTAGATTTTTCGCAATCTACAGGTTTAAATCTGAAACCATCAGCTTCTTTCGGGGGAAAAAAAAATCATTGTTTCTCCCATGCCTCCTCACTTGCAAAGCTAAGGACTCCTTATTTTCCAGGTTGGTCTAGCTCAGAAGTACCCAGCCAGCCTGACTCCCTGTTCCTTGGGAATTCATATCTAATCAGCCTACAAGGCCGCTCGGCCCTTTCCTCAGGGTACAGTGACATGGCATTCGAATCTTTCCCCCATTTTCAGAGTAAATATCCAAAGTCAAACTCCTTTATCTCAAGTTTTCTTTGCTTAAAAGCCAGAGTCATAACTCAAATAATTCTATATTTGTAGGTAGTAAGTTCTTGATGAAAATCGGATAAATGAATATTGAATAAGCAAATAATCACTTTTACTTTTATTGACTTTAAACATGAATATTATCCCATTCCTCCTCTAAAAGTGTGGTGAATTCAAAATGAATTGATAATAAAAACAGCAGCCAATTAAGATCTACCATGTGCCAAGCACTTTCCTAATGTTGTACAGTTTTCCTCTAACTGCTTCATACACAAAGATCAGCCTTTCGTTTCATAGAAGTGAACAGAGAAGGATAGTATGATTTGCCCTGAATCTCGCAAAATACTATGGGGGCTGGATTTTTGACTTCGGTTACCTGCCTAGGAATAGCTTCTATCACAGTGCCTAGCCTGATACACGCTGGTTAGATTAAGTCACAAAGGATGGAGCCTACAAAGTGAGCCCCAGTCATTTCATGGTTATCTGCTTTTGTTCCCATTTGGGAGCTAAGAAATGTTTATTGACAGTGAAGGTTGGGAAGCTAAGAGGTTCAAGAAAAAGGAAAATATGTTTTTCTAATGTTCTGTGAAAATATTTCCCAATAGCGTATTATCATAGTTTTATCCTTTGGCATTATCCTGAAAGCCTCAGCTTTTAGAGGGGAATATTTGCCTGGGTGGTAGTAGAGTTCATGGTCTCCAGTCTCTGGAATGGGACTGAGAGGGGCAGCACCATATTTAAGAGTTACAGGCATTGGTTTCAAGATATGTAACCTCAACTCGCATCAGTGAGACTTACTTTGTGGCACTGGGCAAGTTGTTTGACCTCCTGAAGATTTAGTTTCCTCAGAGTTGAAACAATAGTGCCTATGTCTACCTAATGGATTGTGATTTGAGAAGAATTAAGGAACAATAACTGGAAAATCACTATTACCGTGCCTGGAATATGCAACATACTGTTATGTTAATTGTGACAGCCCCAGTGACCTCCTGCTTATTCAGCAGTTATCCCTGATGGTGCAAGCTGTCGGCCACTGAGTGGTACACACTAGCTATTCATTGCATAATTAAATACATTATAGCAAAGGAAGAGTTTATAAGTAGAAGGAATAGACGTGCCAGGACATGAGGCTAAAAAGCAGTGGAGAATTGCAAGTAATTTGTTATCTTTCAACCCTCTGTCATGAACATAGTAATGGCCTTTAATGGTTTTTGCATTAAGTTAAATTTTTAATAAAGGTATCTCACTATATATATATATATATATATAGGCATTGTATATGTATATGTATATATACATATATATATATATATTGCAAACATAGGTGTTTACATACCCAATACCATAAACTTTGCCACTTCTGCTCCAATCAATGGCCATTCACACTTCCTCTTTTGCTTTTAAAATATGTTTTAGAAGACATTAATCACCTTCTGTTGTTTATAATTAAACAAAAAAGAATAGAGATTCTTGATATCTGCTTCATATTGGGCAATAGGGTAGTCTATCTCTCTAGAAGACTCCTTTTTGTATAAAATAAACCAAACTCAGGAGAAAAACAGAGTGAAAAATAATTCTTGGATAGATGGCTGGGCCAGCAAAACAAAGAAAAAGTGCAGACATTAGGAGAAGCTCAAAATCAGAAAGGTTAGAAATCTTTAGAGCTGATATTTACCCTGGCAGTGTTTCCCAACCACTGGTGAGCTAATGCTTGGGTTTCAGTGGCCACAAACGTGCATAAAGACAGGAGAACAAAGCTTGAGCCTGAGCACAAACAGAACCCCCCAAAGCTAATACTCTTAAGAGATGAAGCTGTAAGCAAATCCCCCACAGCCAACCAATAAAGAGAAGCTTAGAAATAATCAGCAGGTCCCTCTTGAGTCCTGGATGAGGGGGAAAAAAAAATCCTCATGTATTCCCTGAACTACACGCTAAGACTCACAAGGGCTTGGGATCAGTCAGTCTACACAAAAGTCACACCAGCTGTGTGGTCCTCAAGGCCCTGGAAAGCCTTCAAGTAGCTTCCACGCCAAGGTCCTGGGTCAGAAGAAGAGGCCCTTAACTGTCTTATCTGGAAGGTGATATATATCTCTTCTGCCATTTTCTATTGGCCTAAAGTAATCACTTGGCCCCATAATACCTGCAAAAGAAGCTTAGGAATATAGGATGAGAATTAGAATGTTTGGTGAATACCATTTTTGCCACATGATCTAAAATCCTTGTATTTTAGAAATAGTGAATTAAATTTGGACATTTAAAAATTCAATATGAAAGGTCAGATTTCTAGGCTAACCACAAAAAGAAGGGATATGTGTATAATTTCAGTTAGTCAAAGGAAAGAAATAGAATGAAGAGAACATTTTAAAACCTCAGTCAATTCAAAAGAAGTTAAGAAAAGAGAGAAAAAAGATACTGAGTTAAAGGGAGACGAAAGTCACAATACAAGATAGTAGAAAAAAAATCAAACATATAATTAATTTGATAAATATAAATAGGCTATACTCTCTAGTTTAAAGGCACAAATTCTGGTAAATTTTAGCAAACACTGAAGAAGAGCAAATTCCAAATTCTTCTGGAGAATTGAAAATTAAAGAACTCACCAACTCGTTCAATAAGACTATTGTATCCTTGACACTTGCATTTGTTTTCTATTGCTGTGTGACAAATTATCACAAACTTAACTGCTTTAAAAATCAATTTATTAGCTCACAAGTCTGTAAATCAGTCAGTGCAGGCTCTGCTGTGTTTTATGTTCAGGGTATCACAATGCTGAAATCAAGATGCAGGCTGGTCCGAGTCCTCATCTGGAGGCTCTAAGAAAAATCCACCTTTAAGATCATTCAGGTTGTTGGTAGATTTCAGTTTCCATAGGTTGTAGAATGAGGTCCCAATTTCCTTGCTGGTTGTTGTCTGAGAGTCTCTTTCTGTCAGGTCCTCAAGGCCACCTGCATTCTTTTCACAAGTCTTCAAGCATGCAATGATGAGCAAAATGCCCCTTGTGCTTCCAATGTCTCTGACTTTTTCTTCTACATTCAGCTATAGAAAACTCTCTGCTTTTAAAGGGGCTCATGCAATTAGATTAGAACCACTTGGATAACCTTATTTTAAAATTAGCCATGACAAAAACCCATGGAATAATCATAGAAGTGATATCTCATACAGGTTCCAGGATTAGGGAATGGTATTCTAGGGACACGAAACACCTAACATGTATACAACCGGAGTCTCCAAAGGACAAAGTGGGAGACTGAGAAGAACACATTTAAAGAAATAATGACTGAAAACTTTCTAAGTTTGAAAGAAATAAAACAAAACAAAATAAAAAAACAACTCTGCTGCAGAGATTCCATAATTTCAATAAACCTCTAGCACAACAAAAGTAAAAAAAAAAAAAAAAAAAGAACCAAACTTACACATGTTTTAGTCAACCTCTGAAAACCAACCATATGACAGCAATCAAAGGAGGGTGTTAATGGTACCATACTGTTTTAACATTATACATTTGGGAAATGTGTGCATTAAAAAGTTGGAAGTTGGAAGTGTCAGGTATGAAGTGCAGAGTACAGAGAAATAACAGTATTGACTGTAACTAAAGTAAATTTTAGGATATATATTGCTGGACTCAGAATAATTATTGTAAAACAAATAGCTAAATAATTAAAAATACATACCTTAAAGTCTACATAGAAAACAAAATATAGTACTAAGGAATATTTGACTAAGCTGAAAGAAGGCAGGAAGGAAACAAGTAGAAGGAGCAAATAGAAAGAAAATGACAAGATGGTAGACTACAACCCAATAATAATGGTTACTTTACATGTAAGTGGTTCATAAACCATGAGGCATATTGTGGGGATTCAGACCTAATGTGGGTACTGTCTTATTATAAGCAAATCTGACAGACTCTCAAGAGATCAGAAGGAAATGTCATCTAGCAATTGCTGGGAGCAGATTTGAACTTATTGATGTATTTATTCATTCATTTATTCAATTGACATAATGAGTCTTGGTATGTGAAGTGCCCTTTGCTGTCCTGTGAGAGATAATATTAACTATATAATGCAATTAACAATTATTAATTTCTTAATCCCTAACAGCTGAATTCTACCAAATATTTAAATACAAAATTCAGCATATTGACTATAGTTAGTAATACTGTATTATATACCGAAAATTTGCTAAGAGAACAAATTTCAGGTGCTCTCACCAGACACACAAACACAAAATGGTAACTTTGTGAGGAGATGGATATGGTAATTAGCTTAACTGCAGTGTCATTTTACTAGTGTATGTATATCAAAACATTATGTAGCACTCCTTGAACATAAGCATTTTTTATTAAAATAAATAAATGTTATTGGTAATCATCTCTAATATATATATTAAATTATACACATTGCATACTTAAAAATCACAATGTACAATCTAAATATATAAAATTTTATTTGTTAATCATACCTCAATAAAGCCAAAAAAGAAATAAGTAAATAGAACAGTAAATAAATAGCATGAGATGTAAAAACTAATAATAATAAAATAAAGAAAAAGTAACAACTCTACATAACCTCTTTCAGCAAATAGAAAAAGAAGGAACACTTCTCAATTAATAAGACCAACATTGCCTTGCTATCAGAAATATAAATGCAATACTAGAGAAGAGGACTACAAACCAATGTTCTTCAAGATTATGAATGCATAAAAATCATTTTAAAACTCAGTAAAACAAATTTAACTATATGTGTGTGTGTGTGTATGTGTGTGTGTGATATACCACAACTGATTAAGATTCATCCTTGGAATTTAAGGCTGGATTACTATTTCAAAATCAAACAAAGTAAGCCACCATATTAACAATATAAAAAAGAAAAGTACATGATTGTATTATTTGATGCAGAAAAATAATTGGAGAAAATTTAACACACATTCATGTAAAAACTCTTAGCAATCTAGAAGGAAACTTTCTGAATCTGATAAAAGGCATCCAAAATAGTCTGTACTTTTCTACATATCACAAAATGATGATTAAAAAAATCAAAGAAAATCTAAACAACCAGAGAGATATACAATGTTCATGGATAGCAATTCTCAACATAGTAAAAATGTCAATTTTTCTCAAACTGATATCCAAATTGAATGCAATACCAATCAGAATCAAAATCCCAACAAAATTCTAAATTAATGTGGAAATGCAAAGAAACTAATAAAAACAATTTTGAAAAAGAATGAAGTTGAAGTTTGCATTAGTTTATTCTAGCTACCATAATAAAATAGCTGGTTGACAGAAGAAAAATGTATTTCTCACAGTTCTGAAGGCTGGAAAGTCCAAGATCAAGATGCTGATCAATGCAGTTCTGGGTGAGAGCTCTCTTCCTGGTTTGCAGACAATTGCCTTCTGGATATATCCTCATGTGGCTTTTCCTTGATGTATGGGTGTTCCATGTGTCTCTTCCTCTTCTTATAAAGTCATAGGTCCTAAAAACCTCACTCTTACAAGCTTATTTGACTTTTATCGCTTAAAGATCCCATCTTTATAAGCTCATTTAAATTTTATCATCTCCTTACTGGCTCTGTCTCCAAGTAGATTCATATTGAGGGCTGGGGCTTCTACACATGATTTTGGCAGGGGGACACAATTATTTAATCCATAACAGGGGATTATAGGAATTAAGAAGGAACACAGGTTGATAGGGACAACCTGGATGAATCTTGAAGGCATTATGCTGCATGAAAGAAGCCGGTCTCCAAAGGTCATATATTATATGATTCCATTTATATGAAACTTTCTCAAAAAGACAAATCTGAATGGAGAGCAGATCAGTGGTTGCCAGGGTTTAAGAATAGGGAAAGTTGTGTCTGCAAAAGAATAGCATGAAGGAGTTGGTTGAGATGACAGGGATGTTCTATATTCTGATTGTGGTGATGGTTACATGAAGCAATATCTGTGTTAAATCTCATGGAATACTATGCCAAACTTTTTTAAACTAATTTTACTCTAAGTAAAAAATAATGAAGCATATAGCTGGTAAGAGATGAATCTCCATCACTCTCTGAGTTTCAACCTGTGCATTTTTCATGTATCTCTACAGGAGGATCAAGCAATACAGAAATCTGCAGACCGGATACCCGCAAAAGCATTTAGAAGAGAGGTCACATGATTTACACACCTCTTACACCCTCAACCACATGTCAGCAAGGAAACCTTTTAGATGCGTGGAGCTTTCGGCAGCCTGGAGGGAGAAAATTCAGGAATATTCTGCTTGGCACCGATGACTGAGGAAATCCCCCTCCAGCAATGGTTTCAAACATTTGAGTTAGTGATTTTTCAAATGTATTTATATCTTTGGCCTTGTTTAACATTTTTCACTGAGTTCCCTTTTCCTTTCAAGAAGCAGAAGCCAAAAAAAACAAAAAAAGGAGTTACGGGAGCCTCAGCAAGAAGTCTCCTGAGACACCACCGTCTGCTGGAAAATTCTCCTCAAGAGTTTACGAGACAAATATAAATATATACTAGATGAAGTTTTCAGCGACTTTTAAACTGTTTGCATTTCAAGAAGATTCCAAGAAGAGTTTCTGTCCCTGGCAGGTTCTTGGGTTTCTGGGCTTAAATTTAAAAAATCTAAATCACATCACACCTCAGGCAAAATGCCCCAGAAGCAGCATCCCTGAGGAATCTAGGCATCAAAGGACCCACTGGGTTTTAGGAAATATTTTCAATATTTTTTCTATGTGGTTCATTTAACTCCAACAGCTTTGGGGGACAGAAATTACCACTCTCATCTCACAGAGGTGGAAATGGAATCTCAGATTATGTAATTCAAAGTTACGTGCCCTGTAAGAGTCTCATATTCCTTTTGGGTAAAATGGATTTGTGTTACCTGTTTTGCAATGTTGTCACAGAATTAACATTGAAGAACATAGTAGGTGCTCAATAAATGGCTGGTGTCATCCCATGTGCGTAAAAGAAGATCCAGATCCAAGTTCTATAGATTCAAAAGAGCAGCTGCTTTCTATTCCCCACGCAGGCTCCCCTGGGGTCCAGCCTCCGCTGTCCTTTGTTCTATGGTCACAGGCACCAGAGGCTGCTTTCCTGGCTTTTTGACCTAAGGCCCCTGTTCCAAGCTGTGAATTAAGTGGACCCCTCTCACTGGAGCTCCTCTTCCTTTCTGCCTGCAAAGACAAGGGACCCTTCTTTTTCAGGACTTTGCTGTCATCCACTCTGATGACAAGCTAGTGATGACAAAAATAGCCAATATGTAGAGTCAGCTAAGGGTGCAGTGTCCTATAAAACCCTTGTGAGCTGTGATCAGGAACATCCGTCTTCTGTTCCTAGAACCTTCTTAATAGAAGGTGACAGTAGTAAATATGTTTGTTCAGTATTTATTCTGCAACATCTATGCGGAGTCCCCACCAGAATTTCCCAGGGGGTCTTGAGACAAGGACAGGGAAGTTCATTCCTCCACAATGGCTCCTCCTTCCAGCAGGAGGATCCAGTTTGGATGGATTCTCTCCGTGTTCGTCTTCTCTGGGGAGCATTTGTATTTCTAATAGTCTTGGTGAGGAGACTCACTGCCTTACACCTCTGAACCACTCATATTCAGGTACTTTATCCAAACTACAAACACGATGAAATATCATTCAATCAGATTATATGAGACAGCAAACGTTTAACATAATAAAATTCTTCACCTCAGAGAAGTTTTTGTTTTATGCTCTGTGAGTCTTTTCCCTTCTGGTTTTAAATATTAGATTATTGTTTTTGAAAAATATTTGAAAACATAGAGGAAGCAAAAGTAACAGGGAAATAATTACCTAAAGCCCTCATTTGGAGGTAAACTCAGGACTGTTAATATTGTGTGGGTTTCTTCCTGATACTTTTAGTCATCTCTCTTTTTGTGTAGGTGAGATCATAGTGTGTGTGTCCGTGTGTGTGTATGTGTGTGTGTACATGTGTGTGTACCCTTCAGTGTCCTGCTATCCTCAGCCAGCATAAACCACTAATATTTTCCCTTATCATAAAAGACAAGGAAAGACTGAGAAACTTCTATTTGGAAAAGATTAAGGAAAAATAACAGATTTATGCGAAAAAAAAAAGGCATTCTGGATAGCATCCTGGAACAGAATAGGTTCATTCATGGAAAAACAAGTGGAATTCAATTAAACTCCAGAAACACTAACTTCCCGGATCTGATCATTGTTAATTGTACTATCATTACATAAGATGCTAACATTAGGGGACACTAGCTGACAGGTATGTGGAAAGTCTGTACTCTCTTTGAAACTTCTCTGTAAGACTAAGGTTAGTTCAAGATAGAAAGTAAAAATTTTTCTCTTTATATAACAACATATTTATCACAGATCTAGTTTGTACCTATTTTTAAAGTGCTCTGTGAAAATGTGCTGCACCATTGCTGTGATGTATATACCATTCTGTTATGAGTAGCATATAAGATAACTCTTTCACAATTTTGAGAAATTTCTCAAAATAAAGCCCCAGATTGTAATTACTAGGTCACAGGGTTTCAATATACTTAACCATTTTTTAACAATTTTTTATTAAGTTATAGTCATTTTACAAATGTTGTGTCAAGTTCCAGTATAGGGCACAATTTTTCAGTTATACATGAACATACATAAATTCATTGTCACATTTTTTTCCCGCTGTGAGCTACTTAACCATTTCGATGCAAATTATCAAGTCTTTTTAAAAATGTTTTGCCAATTAACCTTCTGACCATCACTCACAGAGTGCACCTTTTATGATGAAAAAATAATTTTTACTAATCTGATAGGTGAAAATGGTTGAGACATTTTTAGACGGCATCTCTTTATACAAAAATTCAAGTTTGTGCCAGTTACTCCTTGAAATTTAGGGGTTCTCTTATTGATTCTGAATAAGGTATCTACATGTAAAATGTGACAATTCTTTACCTACCATATGTTACAGATTTTGGTTGGCTTGGAAATGTTTAAGAAACATATCCTAATTACATCAAAGAACATGACTTAATAAAAACAAGCTTCAAATATTTCTTAGTTAATATTAGTACTAAGATCTTATTAATAGGACTTAGTAATTACTAAAATTCTTAACAGTTTATTCCCCTTATTATGTAAAGAAGCTCATTTAAAAAGGCTACATACTGTATAATTAAGTTTATACGACCTCTGGAAAAAGCAAAATTACTGAGATTGCAGTGAGAAGGTTGGTGGTTTCAGGGCTTTGAGTAGACAGGAGGGTTGAATGAAGCAAAAGAGATAGTATAGGTCAGTGAAACTATTCTCTATGATACTTAAATAGTAAATATATGACACTATGTATTGTTAAAATTCACAGAAATTTACAGCACAAAGAATAAATCTTAATTTATGCCTATTTAAAAGATATTGTAGAAGTTTGGTTCAGAACCTTAGGTACAGCACAAAATACAGACTGTTGCAACATAACCTAATTGTATTTCAAATGTATGAAATAACCTCACTGAAGGGTGTGAGGAAAAAGATGCTACCCTAATTAACTTAGGAAATGAGCAAAGACTAAGAATAAAGACAAAATAAATTACATATAAGATTTATGCTGCAGCTGATAAAGTTGTTTCCCATGAGGGCAAGATGAATATTTCTGATACAGCTAACCATGTATATTGGAGCTGAACAGCTAAGTAAATGAATGGCAGATGGTCAAACCACGTTTCTCACTGTTGGGGTGGGAGGTTGCAGGTAAGAAAGGCATAAGATAATCTATGTGGCACTGGATTAGAGCTAGAGACATCAGCGTGAACTCATCTTTAGCTTAATATAGTTACAGGTAGTTAAAGAAATGCTTATAGAAATGTTAATGTAAGTGGGTTAATACACATACACATATTTCCTTAGTCAGCTGAAAGGGCCAGAAGCAGTAACACTCCAACTGAACGAGCACACCTAAGGTCCGGATTTTGGTTTCTAATACCATCCTTCAATTAAAAATATCTAGGGCTTCTTGGAGACATGGCCAGTTCTTGGGTTGAAGCAGGGATGATGCAAAGTGAGCCTGGAGCATTTTGTAATGTCAGGAAGTAAAGAAGCACTCAAAACACACGCACATGCACACACATGCATGCACACACACATGCACACATGCATGCACACACACACACATGCACACATGCATGCACACACTCACAGAGTGATGGGAATGTCAAAAGGATACAGGAACCTCTGAGAGAGCTCCCAAAGGCCAAAACTGGAGCAATTTTGACAACAAAATGAACAGAGAGTTTGGAATTACAACCAAAGTATAAAATAAATATCAAGGAATCCACATTAAGAAAAAATAATTGAGTAAGTAAATTAATAATGGGGGGATGGACACATTCCTATCTACTGTTTTTGAATGATTCACTTATATTATCAGGGACTAATGTCACCCAATAGTTTTAAATGAATAAATGAATAAATACTCCCTAAATAATTATCGTACTTTTATCAGAATTTTCCTTTCTAAGAACGACTGCACCTGAAATTCTCAGGTTCAGTTTTCAAAGTCCAATAGCAAATCTCTTCTACTGTTTCTGGAAACACAATTACTAAACTAACTTTGAGTGTAAAGTTCCATCCAGTCCTCAGATTACTGCCATTTGTGGAATGGCACCAAAGATTCTCAGTTTCTAGGTGGTGTCAGGTTTATTTTAATGGAGGCTTCATCTCAGGTTTATTTGTCCTATATAACATTTTTTGTAAATGTGTACCTATCTCTGAACTCACTTCAGGAATGGAAGACTCCACTCTGCTGAAATGTTCCAGTTTGGTTATACCCTGAGCCTTCAGGCCTATCCCAGCCACAATAAATCGCACATCTTGTGGGAAAATGTGTCATTTGCATGGCATTTGCCCTTTGAGAATATGTGTGTGTGTTTCTTGTGCCAAAGACATTTGAGAGTGTAATAGAGGGTGTGCTGAGTGAGGGAACGAGCGTGTGGCTGAGTGATGTACTTCACTTGCTGGTGGGAACTCCCAGGCAGGGCCTGGCCTCAGTTTCTCCCCTTGATCTCAGAAAAAAAGCATCCATTTTATCCAAAGTTCTAATGTTGAATCCAAACCAAACATTGGGTCCTTTTGTCTAGTTGAAAACCTACGTCTTTTGCAGCACGTGTATAATTACACACTATAACAACCTCTCACATTCACGTAATATTTGACATTTGACAAACCCACGTGCCAGTTACATCATTAAGCCTTAACCTCCTCCTCTGTGTACATTCCCTTCCACCACCCACTCTCCCCCCACCCCGAAAACTCGCAATCAAGAAGCATGGAGTGTTTGCCGTATTTTATGGATTGAGGAAATGGAAGCTTACAGAGGGTAAATGACAGCCCAAGGTTAGAGAAATACCCAGTAGAGGAACACCTGTGCAAACAGATTGTGGGCTGAGTGTTTTGTTTTTAGAAACACAGCTCAGATTCCCCAGGACCATGCCTTGCTCATAGTACATTATCAGATACAAGCCTGATTCTTGCACAGGGATTTCTGGGCTCTCTCAGTTTAGAGGAATCACTCCCTTTTCCTTCCCCGCGATACTTCCCACTCTCACGGAGACCTGGCTCCATGATCTTCTGCCATGGTGTGTATCGCAATCTGTCTTGATAGGAATCACTTTGAGGATACACCTGTTTCTGTTGTAAACTTGAGTACCATGAAAGGCAGTGCCCCAGCCTGACTCTTCTCCATATCCGTAGCCCACATGCCAGCATTGGTCTCTATCCTGGGATGGAGTGATGGCCAATAGTGGGTGTGGAATAGCACTGATTGATTATGGTGAGAAATTGAAGGATGGAGAAGGTCGAGACTTGGAGGGAAACTAGTATGTGTGGATCCCCATTGCTTGCCAGACTGTGGCCTCAGAACTTTACACCTATTCTCCATTCATTTGTGACTTAAATATTATCACCCCCATCTTCAAGATGGAGCAAGTCACACTCAGAGAGCTAGGTTATTTGTCCAAGGTCATCTAGCTAGTAAGTGTCAGCCCCAGGATCTGAACCTGGACCAGACAATCCCGTAATCAGTACTCTTTGTACTAAAAGATGACCCTGTGCAAATCGGCAGTGTTATGAGGATTTTGATTTCTCAAGCATCAAGGATTAACCCCATTTATATCCATCACATGAACATCATAGAGCAAGTACCCAAGAGAGAAATAGGATGGGAAATTGTCTACATGTATTTTATACTTTCAAGAAAGCTTGGGGTCTAATTTCATTCTTGTCTCCACATTTTTTTTTTTCTCAAACTGAGAACAGCTGGCTGTTTTCCACTTGAGTATAAATGGATGTCTGAATTGCAAAGGTGCCCAGAGCTCAGAGTTACTTAACTTTCAGTTTAGGTAACCACCCTGCATTGCACAACCATCAAGTGGGGTATGATGCAATTTTTTAAACAGACTTTGCAAAACAAGTATTGAGTAACTCGAGTCTCTCTTTATCCTTGTATGTGCCTAGCAACCTTGCAGGTCTGTTTGACAGAAAAAAAAAAATTTGCCCTTGGACAGCAGTTCAGCCAGATCCTCAAAGGCTCAGAAAAGCAAGAGACTTTGGGGTGTTGCAATCAGTCGGCCTGGCTGAGATTAACCCCAAGGAAAGTGAGGGAAGTGCTCTGGCTCCCCCCAGCCACTCCTCTCCCTGGGGATGGGCAATGGGGACAGAGGCAGAAGCTAAATGCATGGACACATTTCAGCGTTTACATGATGGACTGCGGGGCTTGCCACAGAGATGAAAAAAGTTCTAACACTTTTTTTTTTCTGTTGAAAAATGATGCATCATTACAGAAAATTTTGAAAAAAGAAAAATAAATCATTGATCATTGTATCACCCCAACAGACATGTTTTCATTCATGTTTTACACTGGGGGACAAAGTAAAGGAAATGTACCACCTACTGGGCATTACTGGATTAGAAGCTGGACTCAATGACTTATATTTATAATCAAATTTACCTATGACAAAAATCCTCCAAGTTCTCCCCAAAGATTTTCTCCCATTTTACAGATAAAAATAGAAACTAAGGAAATCTCAGTACCCAAATGAAATTGCCTGAGCAAACCATGAATCTGGGATTCCACGCCAGTTCTGTGTGAATACAAAGCTAGTGGCTCATTCTTCATCACTGTCAATCAACTTGATATCTTTCTCATCTATCAGGATATCTAAGCATGTTATTTTACTACCCATGTCTGAGGTAATATTTTAATATATACAATTGAAATATCAATAGATATATACTCATTTACTTTAGAACATTAATTTTTACAGGAGGTATAAATCTCAGGTTACAAGAAATGTGGATTTCCATTTCCAGTCTCCATTTTGCTAGGTAGTAAGAACTTAATCCCCTCAATGAGGGACTTACATGCCTGGGCCATGGCAAATTCCCAAGTGTTGTCTGTGCTCCAGGTTCTTGACTAGTGCCTGGCCTGTTGGGGAAAAGGCCTTGCTTCCGCCACTGTTGGGTTCCTATTTACAATGGATTTATTGCGTTTCTAAATGAGGCTCGCAGGAAGGCCACAGGCTATGAGATCAGTGGCAGGAACTTGTGACCACTGGGCTGAATCTTGGGATGTGTCAGGGCAGGAGAGGACACTTGAAGTGTAGCCACCTTACAGGTGACCAGTGAGCAAATGACATTTGTCTGAGTCAGATTTTTCCAAAGGAGCAGAACCAAGAAAAGAGAGCCAGTTTAAGGAATTGACTCACATGATTGTGGAGACTTGGAGAATTCAATATTTGATGGGAGAGGCCAGCAGCCTGGAATCAAGAAAAAGTTACAGTCCAAGTCCAGAGGCAGTCTACTCTAGGACCAGGAAAAGCCAATGTTGTAGATGAAGTCTGAAGGCAGTCTGCTGGAGAATTCTCTCTTGGGCCAGGGAGGTCATTCTTTTGTTCTACCAGACCCTCCACTGATTGGATGTGGCCCACCCACTGTGGAGGGCAAACTGCTTTACTTAAAGTCCACCTAATGTAAATCTCATCCAAAAACAGCTTAACAGAAACATCCAGAGGAACACTTGACAACATATCTGGGCCCTGGGACTTAGGCAAAGTGACATAAAGTTAAGCATCACAACATTCTTTGTATGAACATGTCCTATACATACGTACAGCAAAAACGAGGCCACCTCTCCAGTGCTTCTGCTGATTAGTTTAAACCAACTTCGCAACTTTTTAGGTCATTCTGAGAGAGGGCACTTTCTGAAAACCAAAAACCAAAATTAAAACAACCTATATTTACAACGTATGAATTAATTCATTTAGAAATATTGTTCTGGGCTCTGTGTTAATCTCTGCAGTCACAGGTGAATAAAACACTGTTCTTTGTCCCAAGGAATTGAGTTTTATGGAGAGATAATGAAACAAGACATTGTAAATCACTACAATAATTGCTAAAACTGTAATAATCAAGGGTGCTAAGGGACCCCGTTATGTTGGCCTTTCATAAATTTTCACCTGGGTGTTACACTACCAGCTACACCAAGGGATATTAGAAGACATAACTGTAAGAAATATGCCACTGTGTTGATGGGGTGGAGGACGATGTGCAGGATGACATTTACAGCATCCCATGGGGTCCCCTTTATGAAGACCTAGCGTGGGAAGCATCTTGATCTCAAAAACAATGCAGTTGTGCTTCCCATTAGCAACAGGTTAGCTTTTGCTTTAAGAACACAGTTAATTCTAAGTGATAATGTACTTAGTTTTTCTTTGCTTTGACTATGTAGGGGGGAAAGTCCAAAGTTGGGGACCATCTCTAGCAGCCCTTCAGGACTACACTGCATGCATTCTGTATGCTGACTATACTCCAACATACAGTCTTCCTCTTTCTTTCTTTCTTTCTTTCTTTCTTTCTTTCTTTCTTTCTTTCTTTCTTTCTTTCTTTCTTTCTTTCTTTCTTTCTTTCTTTCTTTCTTTCTTTCTTTCCTTTTCTTTCTTTCTTTCATTCTCTCTTTCTACCTCCATTTTTCCTTCACTAGATTTTTAAAATGTCTGACTGTATTTAATGTTTTGTTGATAGCCAACTCAAACCCATTTGGGAAAGACATTGGAAATTAGGGTGATGGAAAGGCAGATGGATGGATGGATGGAGAGATAAATTTTCCTTTGAGGGTGATGAGGGAAGTGCCACTGAAGCAATGACACAGCCAAGCTGGGTCTAGGAGGATAGCAGGTAAGGACAGCCTCCACTTGGGGGTAGGTAGGGCAGAGAGAAGGGGGAGTCTGGACTGCACTAATCGTTGGTGAACAGAGCTAATTAAATAAGTGACATAGTAATTGCATCATCTGTTTAATGCACTTCAGAATGCGTCCCAGATACTTTGGTCATTATGCTGATGGAAAGCTTTTTGAAAAGAAAAGAAAAAAGCCATCTCTCTATGCTCATCCTGTAATTATCCATTTCTTGCCTACCTCTTGCTGTTTTTGATAAGAACCATTGGATAATAATTACAGCCTCAGCTAATGTATTAATAACACTGTCGAAGTACACCTCTTTATGCCGCTATGAAAGACTGAAATATGTTAACCTTTTAAATGTCCTCTGTCACAGGCTGTGTCAGACTTTTATTAATGGCCTGCTTCAGCTGCCCAGACTCCAGCTAGCTGCAGACGTGTGCGATGTGTAGAAACAAAGGCTCTTCATTTTGCTCACGGTCATTTCCCTTTTTAGGAACTTGAAATAAAATACTGTGTTTATCCTGTATATCCTAAGAATGTACGTCAGCTGCAAAGCCTGAAATAGACATGGCTTTGCTGCCCTAAATATTTGATTCTTGAGTCAAGTTTTTATAATTGCTAGACATCCTTCTTTAAATATAGAAGGACAGTCAGTGGACCTGCGCATTTGAAATAAACATCGTGTTCAGATGGAGCACTGTTTTGTTTGATTTTTTCAAAAGAATATCCTCAGGCTTGATGCATGCAGGGGAATGATGAGATATTTGACTCATCTAAGGTCACGTAGCTTTGGGGAGACACGATCAAGAGGTCTTTGAGATACGAGAAGGTGCTTCTTGTAGTTAAGGGGTGTAGTTAGGCTCAGACATAAACGTCAACGTGTCCTTTTGTAAAACCATCGCTAATCAGCCATTACCCCAGCTTGCTGGCTGCTGTTTTACTGATAAGTACTTTCAGATTAAACAGCGAAGGCAAATACATTTACCACAGACAAAAGCACATACGAGGGGACCTAACTGCCTTTGAACTGTTTGATAACTTATCTTCCAGGACCAGGGCGTTAAGCTAGAGTTGCAAGGCTGCCCTGACATCGGCAGGAATAGCCTTGGGATAAAAGAATTTTCAAGTGGTCCTGTGTGGCACGTTCTCAAGTTAGAGGAAAACATTAATAAATAAGGAACTCAAAGTTCATGTGTATGTTCGGGGTGTACTTATGTGTGTGATGAGTTTCCACTGTTCATCCTTCTCATTCTTGGAATATGGGGTTCAACCTGCCTTTAGACGGTGGCTTTCAGATTCCATCGTTAATTGGGAAAGGAGCTTGATAGGGTTTGTTTCCTTGAATTAAAGTTAAGGAGGAGACATAAGTATGATTTGTTCATTTGAAAGGTCAGAGTGAAGGGAGTTTTCTAACAGATATTTTGAAGATGACGGTGAAAATTTTAGAACACATAAGATCTATCATCTCCTCTCTCTCTCTCCTTATCTCTCTCTCCCTACCTATTTATCTATCTCTCTAGAAAGCAAAGCAAGGAGAAGTAGCCCAGCTTGATAATGATTGAAGAGTTTTATCAACTTATATTCAATCCACCTAGTTTTTCTTTTTCCCACCAGTAATTAATGTAGTCAACAAATATTTGTTGAACACTTACTACCTCTCTGGTGCTCGGCAAGTTGCTGGAAAATAAAACAGATTCAAGCAGGCATCTTCCGCCCAAGTTTGCACAGACAGGTGCAGAGACGATTGAAATTTCATGAGCTAGGCGCCACGATGAAAGTGAACAGGGAGGCCTAAATGCTCAGAGAACAGACACCACCCCCAGGCTGAGTGGGGGAGAAAGAGAAGAGCGAGGATGCTTCCTGGAGAGGCTGGCTCGGCTTGTCTCTTTGTTTTGGCTACCTCTTTGTGTTTGGGGGATTTCAAAGGCAGAAGCGTGAATTAACAATATTTCTCAGTTCCTGGCTTCAGATCAGCTTGTGGATATTTGTAAAGACCTATTCTTATTTTTATTTACATATCTAGTTTTTGCTGTTTACTTATTCCTTTTCTTTTCTCACCATCCCTCACTCCCATGTCTCCTACCCAGCACCCCTCCCCACTATCAGTAACAATTCGATACTGGTCTATGTTTGTCTTTGAATGTCTTTATACACTATGTGCATTGTGGTTTTGTATGCACGTATTTTAATTTCTGCAAGTGGCATTGTTTTTCAGATCTTGTTCTATTTCTAACTCTTGTCACTGTGCACTGTGTGGTTCACATCCATCCACCGTGCCGTGTCTGACAGCTGCCTAACCATCTCCTCCACCTCCTCACCATCTTGGGTGGACCTGTAGGTGATCTCTAACTCCCTCCCATTACACGTGGATGTCCTTGTGAGGTGAACCGTTAGAGCATCCAGGATGTGTGCGTTTTTTACTTAAAAACAAATGAGTCAGTATTTTCGGACATATACCTTCTGAATAATACAAAGACGTAAAACACAACCCTTTTCCTCTATGTATTGACTCTAGAGTTGAGGAGGATGTGGGATTAAAATACTCTAATAAAATAAATACTCTACTAAAAGCAGACAAAGTAAAATAAATAACTCAGTGGAAAATAAAAGTGCTAGATCAAAGACTCTAAGATAGAAAAGAAGATAATTGGCTTCTGTTGAGAACTTACTACGGGCTAGATTTTTGGCTACAAATTTACCGAGCACTGAACAGCCTTCCTGGTAATAATGGGAGAGCGAGGGAGGGAGGGTGACTTCTGAGGGCAAAAGCTAAGGAGCTTACTTGGAAAATACAAGATGTATTCAGGGAAGATAAGACTTCTTCCAGCATAGCTGGGGGCAGAAAGAACATTATAGTCAGAGCAAATCAAAGGAATAAAGGATTGTTGTTCAAAACATGCAGGGCATTTGGGAGAACAGGAATTAGGTCCGTCTGAAGGAGACATGCAGAGCATAAGAATCGTGAATATGTTTTAGAAAATTGCAGCAGGTGATATCACTCAATGCTGTTTTAAATGATGAACAGAGATTTTTTAAATCAACTAATCCAGTAAGTATCTGTTGAACAACTTATACATGCCATGCGGTTTTCTAAAATCTGGGATTCCACAGTGAAAGAGACAAGGTCAGGTCACTATCCTCATGGAACCTACATTCTAGTGAGTGACAGTCGCCGATTAATAAGTTTAAAAATGAGCAGACAAATAAATAAGCAAACCGAACAAAACATATTCAGTAAGATGCACCAGCTCTCATGGTCTCATTGTATGAATCAGGAAAACTGCCCCCTCTGGGTGGACAAAATCAAAAAGAAAAGCACCCCTCCTTCTGTGCTGAAGGGCTTGTCCACTCCACAGCTCCTTTCACTCATGCACACGTGAGGCTCCCCTAGAACTCAGGGAGAATCTGTGGATTCGGGTCCCTCCTTCCCACCCTGCTGGCCCGGAGCCATTGCCAATGTCCGAACCACACAGCCCCAAGGCAGCCCTGGAGGGAGGGCAGTGGGTTAGAGAGAGACAGCCGTGGAGGGCGGACTCGTCAGCGCCGTCTGGGCTGGTCTCGCTGAAGTGGTGGTATTGGTCCTGTGGTCTCAACGATGATCCTTCCAGGCCGTGGAGCTGACAAAGGCAAGAGCCCCAACACAGAGCTAGCGTGCTTGTTTGTGACCCAGAAAGGCCAGAGAGTGAGGAGAGAGGAGCAGGGGGTGGAGAGAGAAAGGCAGCCCAACGACCCAAGCCACGCTCGGGAGTTTGCACGTTGCTTTAAGATGGCATTTTAAATGGTGCGTGTGTGCAGTGCGTGTGCTGTTCTAGTCGAAATTGGGAGTAGTTTCATTAAAGAATGAGGCGTGTAAGGATCTTCAGAACATCCTGGTTTCTATGCAAGATGCAATACTCTTAAATCATGACACCCTGATACATGGACTCAAGATCTAAGAAAGCTACACTTGAAAGGGATCTCGTATATCATTTAGTTCAAACTTTTTTCTTATTTAAATGGAAAAAAATGAGATGACAGAGGATAAAAAAAAAAAAATGGACCCAAGTCGCAACTATAGAAAGGCTGACAAAGTTACCCGATCCTCACTTCTGATCCCGGAAAGTTAACTGATCTGGATCCTCTTTTTCAAATGACCAAACATTTTCCACTCATACATTCTAATGAGACATCGAGCATTAATTTGAGCACATTCTCCACACCAGGAACCAGATTAGTCTCTGAGAATATTGAGATGAAAAAGCCACCAGTCCAGCTAGGGAGGCAGACAGGGAAAGTGACCATTGAGTCCAGTGTAAAAGTCTATGATAGAGACAACTCCATGACGTTATGGGTGTTAACAGAGTGATTTTTGTATGCCAAGGGAAGTTAGAGAAACTCAGAGAAAGGCTAGTATTTGAATGAGTTTTTAAAGAATGAGTAAGGATAAGCTCGGCGTGAACAAGGGGGAAATCAAGCTCAGAGTAAACAAAGTGGAAATCTAGCTCAGACTTTCCCTAACCTTTTTATGACATGAATCTCTTCAGCCGTCTAGTGAAACCTATGAACTCCATCACAGAGTAATGACTTTAAAGCATTAAAATATGGCATGATACTTAAAGGCATGAAACCAAATAAAAAAAGGAAAAATAAATAAATAGGAAGCCAATTACAGTTTAAAACTGTTATATTGAAATACAACTTAAAAACATTAAAAATTGTAATATATTGCCTCTTTCTTAGTGTATTAATAGATCTCGTTAAACACAATACTCTAGCAGTGGTCTGTTAACTATCATACTTTCAAAATAGTGGAGCATAAACAATAGTTCAAGGTCTCTACAATACTCGTAATGTGATATGGAAAAAAATTATGCTTTCTGTTAGTGACAAAATCACAAGTTTTATTTCTAATACTATTGCTGTGGTATGTTGCTAAATTCATAATGGAAGGAGATGATAAATTTCAGTGGGTGTGAGTGAGTATAAATAGGAAAAATTTCTCATCCACGTTCACAAGCCCTCTATCCGTAGAACTCTCTATCCATTGGAAATCAGTGAACACCAGATCAAGAGCCCTGTGCTAGAAAGATGACTTGTATGTGAAAACATAAGGCAGCGTAAAGGAAAATGGCGGGACTAGAGAGGAGATGAGAGCTTGGTCTGATTAAAGCTTCGTGTGCAAACAAATCAATGAAAATTGAACCAAGTTATGAAGGCTTATGTGAAGATTAAATAATTTTGACTTTACCTTTTTGACATGGAAAGCCTTCAAAAAAATTTTTGAGTAGGACATTGGCAATGTCATACGTGGGTTCTGGAAGTTAAATCTGATTATCAAAGAAGGGGCTATTTTATATAATTTTTGATTCTTTTTAAAAAAAAAGATATTGTTTGAAGATACATAGCTCAAAAGAAAATTGATCTCATTTCTGAATGTTCTTAACTCCATTCTGTTTCTATATTTAGTAAAGACGTCACAAAGATGAAGGTACGATGGCATTCGGGGGGAGGGTAGAGCTCAGTGGTAGAGTTCATGCTCAGCATGCACGAGGTCCTGGGTTCAGTCCCCAGTATCTCCATTTAAAAAAGAAGGAAAAAAAAAAAAGATGGCATTCTAGCACGGTCCATTTTGACATTTATGTAACCAAAATCCTAGAATTCTTACAGAAACTTAAGTAGTTTAAACACATCTGAGGAATGCTTCCACCTGCCTGCCAATAACTTTCTTGAACTCTCTTCTTTCCTTCTGTCAGGAAACACAAGAGCTCATGGTTGAAAGGCACATGGCAGTCATTCCAAGTTCGTTGATAATAGCAACCTCCCGAAAGATTTGTTAGACTTCTCGAAATATCTAAAAATGAGGGCCTGCATACCCTCTACCTAGATTTAAAAGTTATAAATCAACCTAAAATTTTGTTCAGTAAAATCACATTTATCTGACATCAGACTTCCTACCTTGACAAAAGCTCGTACTGACCTGGAGGGCTATGGAGAACCACCATCGCCACAGTCCACCCTCCTTCTCTCCCCTCCTGTGCATCCACCCAACCTGCATGTCCCAAGTACACCCTCTTCCAACAGTCAACTCTTGAGCATCCTTGACGTCCAAGAATATGCACACCAGGGGCACAGTCAGCCTGTGGCCAGTGGACCCCTACGCTGGTTCCAGAAGGGAGATCTGGGCAACTTGGGTAAGGAGTTGCGTGATGCCTGGTCCTAAGAGACTGAGTAGAAGGTGGGGCAAGGACTCCTCACCCATTGGGGGAGATATGAGATAGAGGAAGATTGTGTGGAGCCCTGCACAAGGACTCTCCTGTCCAAGGTGAAATTCAGTACTGGTTGTGCAAAGGTGTGAACTTTTCATCTGGGGCTCATTTTACTAAACGATGGGGAAATTTCATATCAGCACAGTGGCTATGCTGGTAGAGTAACTACTCTGCATATCTAATCACTAATTTGTCCTCCCCACACATCTAGTCAACGATTCTTACATGTTTAATACTGTATGTGACTCAACAGCCTCAGAAGAATGACATGACTTACCAATAACACACAGCTATAAAATTTAGGTCCAAGTTCAACCAAAATGTATTTAAAAGTCAGTGTTCTTACCCCTTACCCTTAGCTGTTAAGACCCAAATGGGAAACAATACTCCAAATTTGATTATTAATTTACTGTCAAAGTCTAGACAGACTATTTTGAATGTTCTTAAAGAACAGTAAATCTTCATAACTTTCAAATAATTTGTGGAGTGGCTTTCTGGAAACAGTAAAAGTTATTCAATTCCTAGCAGGCCTTATTAATACGGAAAGCCAAAGCACTCACGCCATCATACTGACCGCCTATTATGTGGCTGGTATCTTACTTTATAAAATTATTTTTCTTCCCATCTCATAAATGGGAAACTGAGTCTCAGGTCATTTCCCAGTGAAACACAATCAGGAAAGGAGGGAGATCCAAGTGTTTGAAATACCAAGTCCATTTCTCTTTCCATGAAGCTACAATGTCTCTCAAGTTGAATCATTAAGCTGGAAGATACATGGGAAGTTCACGTTCTATGAGGTGACAGTGAAGCTCATCTTGTCCACTGATATCACGCCTAGGAGAAATTGTAATTGGATAAGGAGTGTGAAATCAGAAAATGTCAGTGAGTATTGTTTGTCTAATGAACCAATTACATTGAATCAAGGGTTACATATCAAATATTTCCCTCTGGCCGCATTTCTCTGCATCTCCAGAGAAATTCATTTATTTAGAGACATTTTTATTCATTAAAAATACAGTCTATGCATATTATGTTATGAATCAGTCTGTGTGTGCTGATATCCTCCACTGAGCACTAATGCATCTTTCAAAGTTTACGCTGCTCACTGTCTCTTCCCCAACTTTCCTGGTCTATCAAATTAAAATCGATGGCTCCGTTTGTACCGCCATTGTTTCCTACAGAATCATCAGTGACAGCGCTTCTAACAAATGTTTGAATTATTTGTGTTGAGGACCGGCTTTCTCACCAAACTCAGAGGTACTTGAAGGCGGTAACGGCGCCTTTTCACCTCTGTGTTCCCCTCTCTAGCACGGCAACCAGCACAGGGAAAACACACAAGTATTTTTTAAAATACAATTTTCAATCCAATGATCATTTATTTAAAAAAAAAAAAGCCCTGTTTTGCTGATCTCATTATTACACTGAATGAAAATCGGATCCAAAACATAAAACACTATTTTCTCTGAGTCTATATCATGTGCTTTGGCCCAACGCTTTCTCCACCTCTGCTGGTTTTAATGTAGCATCTTTAGATTATTTCATCTCCTCCGGGTCAGTGTCAATCTTCTGCTTTGTGACACGTGTGCATGTGTGTCCACGTGTGGGTGCATGCATGTGTGTGTATGTGGGGTGTGTTTGTGCACACACACGGATGCACACGTATGTGTGAACCTGTGCGCATGCTTCTAACGTGAAACTGATGAGGTCTGTGTGCTGGAGGAGATACAGGTTTGTCAAGTTGGTCCTCACCTCCCTCGTTCCTCCTCACCATGACGGGAGCACCTGGAAAGCCTGTCAGTGAGCCCTGCTGAGCCGAAGATGTGGCAGTGTCTGTGCAGTTGACACCACACTCATCTTCTTGTTGATGACACTTGTTCATGACTTTGCCACACAGCCACAGCACTGAGACCGTGATTTCCTCCTTCATGGTCATGGATCTGCTCCCTGGTCTTACAGTGACCATGTTGGGCACAGCCATTCTTTTCCTATTCAAGTAGAACTGGGCGCTTGAGTCCAGCAAGTCTCTGAACAGATAGGATCCACCAGAGCAAATATTTCAGGGATGGAGATGGCTCCTCCTTAAGCCACTCTGATGTGCTACCCTTTAGCCAGATGTTGTGAATGGTAATAAATTAGACAGGATCCCTGCCCTCTAAAGCCTAACTGGGGAGACAGATGTAGAAGCGAAGTCTTTCCGGTCCCCTTGGTGGATGCAGGGGTGGAGCCGTGCACAGGAGACGAGGACCAGCAGCAGTGAGCTCTGCCCACAGGGCCCCAGAGGAGACAGGCTTGTGGGACTGACACCTGAACTGAGTGTTAAAAGTTAAGAAAAACCTCTTCTGGTGAAAGACGGGAGAAGGAAGGGGCTTAGGGGAAGCCAGACACAATAGACGTGTAGACGTGAAGACAAAGAAAGAAATGTGAAGCTGTGTAACGTGCATCGTTGGGGCCACGAACAGCTTGGAGCTGATCTTGTGAGGGGGCCGTGTTATCAGTGCTCTCTCTGCTATGCTGCGATAGCAACTTCAACAACGGCAAAGGTTAATGTTGTGCCCACGTTTTATATTGGCTGCAGTCACCATGTTGGAGCCACAGCCATGACTCGGTTCCCTGTATCTTCTTTATTTGGGGATCTGGGCTAAAGAGGCAGCTTCTATGTGGAACATGTTCACCTTCTCATGGCCGAGGGAGAAGAGGGATGTTAGAGCCAGGCCACAGCTCTTAAAGCTCCTGCACAGACACAAGGCAGATGCCGCTTCCCTCACGGCCCATTAGCCAGACTGTGTCATCTGACCAAGGCTGACATTAAGAAAGACAGGAATTCTCGTCCAACGGGAATCTCGTGGCAAAGGATGGGGATGTGCAGTCATCTGAAAGGCAAAAAGCGCCAGGGAACAATAACACAGTATTTAGAGTCTGGTGCATCTTAGACAGAAGGAGGTGGTTCTCCCGTGAAGGAAGCCCCCATGAGCAAAGGTCAGGACAAAGTCAAAGACAATCTCAGAGGCTCCTGGGACTCCGTTTCAGTCTGCTCAGGCTGCCATAAGGAAATCCCACAGCCTAGGTGGCTTAGACAACAGGGATTTGTTTTCTCACGGTTCTTGAGGGGCTGGGAGACCGAATCAAGGTTCCAGCATGTTGGGCTTCTGGTGGGGAATTTCTCTCCAGTTCAGCCACCTCCTTGTCATATCCTTCAGTGGCCAAGCACGGAGAGAGGGTGAGAGCCAGCTCTCTGGTGTCAGTAGAGGGCACTAATCCTATCAGATCGGGGCCCCACCCTTATGACGTCAGTAAACCTTGCTCACTTTCAAAGGGGCCCCTTCTCCAAATACAGCCACACTGGGGGTTAGGACTGCAGCACATGAATTTAAGCGGGGGAAGGGGAGGCACAGAAGCATTTAGTCCATAACAGATCCCCTTTTTGAAAATCGTGCCAAGTAGCTCCAGCCTTGGATGGCATCCAGAACTTGGAGTAAAGAGGCCCTTCCTCCCACACCCCATTGGTGACACTGAGAACATGGGGACAGGCTCTTGTCTCAGCCTCTGGTGGCCTTCAGGCCAGTGTTCACATCTCCAGCATTGTGAACCACTTGTAGCTCCTTGTTGGCTGTAGTTGTTCAAACATCTAAACTTTGGCCACATCATTCCAATTTTCTGAGGTTTCCTTTCTATTCTTTTTAGTTAATTTTCACCATCTTGCTATTTTTGTTTGTGTTTTAATGTAAAAAAAAGTCTATTTTGTAAAACCCAGTCAAATGTCACCCTTTTCCAACTTACCTGCTCCCTCTGCCCTCATTTACCTCTTTCTCTTTATCTGCAACTGCTTTGTGGCCACCTTCCTAATATGTGGCAATTCTTCACGTACTTGAATTTCCTCTCCCTTGAGTGTTGAACAAAGCCATTTCCGTATCCCAAGCTCTAGCACAGGTCAATGAAACAAACACACAAAAAAGAATTCATGAATGAATGAATGACATAATTGAGAAAGTGTATCCCATCTTCCTCCAAGGAAGTTTGCATGCTTCATTTTACAGTTCCTACCCTTTTTTTTGAAAAACCCCAAACAGTGCCGTTAGGAGGCTGGGAGGCATGACTTGAGGGGAGGGAGAAGAGGAAGAGGGTGAGAAGGAAGAGAAGACTTTCGAACACCTGAGGTTCCAGCCTGTGGCTTATTCATTACTGTCAACTCCATCCCACGGCCCCCCTCTGAGTCTCCACCCTTCCTGCTGCTGCCTGTGGGCCATCAAAGGGCTCCTCACAGCCGGCAATCAAATTATCGAGGCTGGAGGACCAGGGCAGGCTCACTACAGGTCGTTAAAGCTCCTGTCTCCTGCTTGGGAAATTGCTCTCCGTTTACCAGAGCTGTTCGCATTTTGCAGCTCCCAGGGGAGCAAGGGCCATGCTGGTTGAATTCCTGGCTAAGCCATTTGGCCCAGAGCCTCCATAAAACTTCAGCCCCAGCCTTCCTGGCTTGGGATTCCCTCATTAAACCTGGAGACAGGAGCCTGCTCTTGGGTCTGCAGAGGCCTGGGTGAGACGGACTCTCCTCTCCTGGGGGGGCCCAGGACTGAGACAGAAGTGAGGGTGATGGGAGAGACAGTGGAGGCTGCTGAGCAAAGGGACTGGGGTCTCACTGAAAGCAGGGACGTACAGATCAGAACATTGTATTTCCAAACACGTCGCAAGCTCGCTTCATCAGAGTTCATAGTCCTCTGCTTAGAAAAGCTCACCGTGGACAGTTCCCTCCCACTGGAACTTGAACCCGAACCCAAATGTGCAGTTGACTCTTCATTTGGTTGATGGTCAGTGCAGTAGTGGAAGGGTCTTCCGGCTGTTTAATAGTAACTACAAGGCAGTAACCTATGGTGAAGAAGAATATGAGAACGAATGTATGTGTGTTCCTATGTGACTGAAGTGTTGTGCTGTACACCCGAAATTGACACATTATACACTGATTGTACTTCAATAAAAATATATTTTCTAAAAAAAAGCTAGTAAGGACCTGAAAAGTTAGCTTTGTTATTTGTCATAAAGGCAATACCATTTCCATAAAAAAATAATAGCAACTACAAGGCAAGGTACACTACTAGTTTGCAGAGGTATGAAGGTGTTGTCGAACCTAAGGTCCTGTGGCCGCCGAGTGGTGGGGGAAACGGCCCTAAACCTCAGAGCTGGGAGCAGAGAAAAAGGTTATTGCAAAGGCCAGGCGAGGAGAATAGGCAGCTCGTGCTCAAAAAGGCCAAACTCCCCAATGGTTTTCGAGGAAGAGTTTTGTTATGTTTTGTTTTGTTCTGTTTTGTTTTAGAGACAAAATGTAGGGGAGGGCTGCGGGGCGTGTGACTTTCTCCTGATTGGCTGGTGCGGGAGTAACAGGGTGGGGTTCCAGGAATCGCAGTCATCAGCCTTCTGGCTGCAGACAGTCTGTGGTCCACCAGTTTGTGCTCAGCCTAAAGTTACCACCCTCCACCTGGGTGGAGAACTCACAGGTATGTCAGACTGTTATGCGCATTCCCCGAGGCCGAACCAGGACCCTGCCCTGTGCTGCGCTGTGGTTTCTCAATGGCCTTGCTTTTGTTTCTATGCTCCCTCCCTCCCCTAATCAGTAACTGTCTGCATCTGCCCTTTGGAACTCAGGGAAGGTCCAGGAGGCTGAAAGCCTTTCTCCTACAAACAAGAAATGGGGGACACAGAAAGGCTTTTGTATCGAAGAGGACCCCACATGGCCCTAGTCGGGTTCAAAGGGATAAGATGTCGCGGTTATAAGGTCATCTCAGCATTGCTGTGAGACAGCCTCTATCCAGCCTCTGACAGCCACAGTGAACTTTCTAAAGCTGATGGAAACTCTTCGCCGGGTGGGAACCCTCCGGCAGCTCTGTGGTTTTTTGAGTAAAGCTTGCACATCTTGGCTTAGCGTCCAAAGCCCTCTGAGAGCTGGTCCTTGCCTCCTTCTCAAACTCTGCCTCCCCATCTCCACCCCTTCTGCTTTGAGGAGGATGGGGTGTTCCTCAATCTTCCTTTTTAAGGGACTTCATGGCACTGATAAGGAGTGTAGTAGGGACCAGGTAGGTGTAGATCCAGGAACCAGGAGCTGAGGACAGGGGATGGGAAGGCGGTCATTCTAATAAGGGGGTGGGAGGGGGCAGAAAATATTCTCTCAGCTCTACCACACGTTCAAACAATATCTGATGCACATGTTCTTTTAAAATTTAATTTTTGGGGAGGATTAGGATTTATTTATTTATTTATTTATTTATTTATTTATTTATTTATTTATTTATCTATTGCTCTAGCTATCTATTTCTCTTTATTTTAATGGAGGCACTGGGGATTGAACCCAGGACCTCGCGCATGCTAAGCACACGCTCTACCACTGAGCTCTACCCTCCCCCGCTGCACATGTTCTTTTGAGGGGAAACATGTAGAAGGAAAAAACAGGTGTATTTTCCACCTGAGACGACACACTATGGAAGGCACAGCAGTAGGAGACAGTAAGAGGGATGCATCGGAGCAAAAAGGGACCAGGAGGAACGCAAGCCCCTCCCCCAGGCTCCCACCGCATAGCGAATGGTGTGAGTTCTTTTTCCTCTGAAACTCTAAAAGCCAAGGTGACTGCACCCAGGGGCTGGCCCGAGTCACACAGCTCAGATGAGTGACCCCTTCACAGTCGCTTGGGGGTAAGGGAGTCACATACATCCCATTGTTCTAGAGTCTTGCAGATGGCATTTGGAAGACTGACGCCCCCCAAAGGGTGTGTTATTGAACAGTATTAAATTTGAATTTTAATCTGCCTTCATCAACTAACGCTTCTGGGAATAGGAGCGCCATTTCCTAAATGAAATGGTATCCCCCATCCTTCATGTAAACGATTCCAATAACATTTAATGTTTTTAAAGAAGAAACGTGTATGCTCTTGGAAGCACAGTGCACCTTGACTTCTCAGGGCAATGAACAATGAAACAAACAAAACAGAAACAGTTGCTGCCGAGCGAGGCGGCGGGTGGCGGGGATCCCCCCTCCGGGCGCACGGGCATTTGTGCACAGCTCTCTTGTCTGGATACGTGCTATTCTTAGGTCTTTTCCGCTTCCTCCAGATTCCTGGCCATGTTCCAGAGAGTTAAACTGATCTTCCGTTAAGAGATTTTTTCACACATTGGTAGAGCTCTTGGTCTCAGACTCCAAATGCAAAATGCTTACACTTACACTTTTCACGCAGACAGCCGCTTAAATTCAACGCGGTAAACATTTAATTATATATATTTTTTCCTTTCTCTCTGCCTGACTTTCCCCTTCCGTGTTCCTGTACTCGGGCTGCCGTAACAAGACACCTGAGAGTAGCTGGGTTAAACAACAGACCTTTATTTCTCATGGCTCTGGAGGATAGGAAGTCCTAGATCAAGGTGCTGACAGTCAGTTCCTGGTGAGAGCCCTCTTCCTGCCTGCAGACATCCTCCCTGTTTTTGTGTTTTCACACAAGAGAGAAAGAGAGAAGCAGAGAGAGGGAGCGAGAGAGTGAAAGACAGAACTAGCAAGGTCTGATCTCCTTTCTTCTTCGCCTAAGGACAATAAACCCACCACGAGGACGCTACCCTCATGACCTTATCTAAACCCAATTACCTTCCAAAGGCCCCACCTCCAAACACCATCACACTGGAAGTTAGGGCTTAAGCATGCACATTGGAGAGGGACACAGACATTCCGCCCAAAACTTCTTCCTTTCATTCATTCTCCTTCTTTCTTCCTTTAATAAATATTTATTGCTTTTCATGTTGTCAGGGTCTTCACCGAGGCCCTGGAATGATCAGGCCACGGAACCTTTCCTCAGAGAGTCTACAGACGAGTGGGAAGGACTAACAGTGATGCAGAGAAACACTTGCTCTGGTGGAAGTAAGGACCTGGCACCATCAGAAGACATCGAAGAGAGCAATTATTTCTGTGGAGTTAGTAAGCAGGAAAGTGAATCGGCAGTTTAGAAGTGAAGGTAGAGATTCTGGAGAGCCAATGGGAGGGAGGCTTTCTAGGCAGAACACGTAGCATTAAGCAAAAGCTCAGACATGTGAACTTGCGTGGTTGACACATCCCGGAAGCGCAGAGCAGACTAGAGGGCTTTGATGGGAGGTGGAAGCAGGGAGAAGGAGAGGCAGGAGATAAAACTGAAATGATGGGTTGGGACTAGTTTGTCAAGAGGTGATGTTTTTCACAAGGAAATTCACCAATTCCTTGGGTTTTTTTACACGAAGGTCAAAGGCAGTGCTTAGAGAAAAGTCCTGTTTGGAAACCTAAGAAGATCTGAGACTGGAGTTCTTCCAGCCACAGCTTTTATCCTGATTCTCCCTGCCCCCGAAAGCGCCTACCAGCTCTTGACATCCAAGAACAGGACCTCCTGTCCCATACACAGGACTGTTGCTCCAGCATCTTACCACTCAGACCTCTATCAGCTCCCCAGTCAGCCCGCCCTGCCGGGCTCTCCTCTCCCATCAGCTAAAGTGATGTTTCTCTTCCTTGGTTTTCAGGGAGGGGGAATCGTGCCACTTTTAGGAGCACTAAGGTCTGGAAGCCAAAGAATAGAAACTCTGGTGAGTGTAATTCTCCATTTGGAGCCCCTTGATGTCTGTATTAGAAGCTACATTAAATCTTTCCCTTTGTGCTTGCTCCTTAAATTCCTGTTATATGAAAGTAGGTAATGATTATTCCTTTTAAAAATTGGGACTATTGGTATGTACCCAAAGAAACACAGGCCAGAATATGGATGTGTATTAAAACACTGGACCATCCTTAATGTAGAATTTCTTCAGAAAAATTATATATAGATATATATAATTATAATATACATTTACTATAGTATCATATATTATATAAATATAATACATATTTATTATTAAAATATATTATTTACTATATCATATATTCTATAATTACTGTATTTATATATTAGTATATATTATAATATAGCATTATATTATTAAAATATATAAAAATATATAATTTTTGAAAGAAATTCTAATGTGCATATTAGAAATTCTAATAATGTTTCACTTTCTTTTGCATTGTTTCTAATACATAGGCCAAGAGGCTTATATAGTCACATATTTTTTTCACACAGTTTATCTCCTTCTAGGAATTTGCTCTGAGAAAGTGCCTGGCAGGCCATCAAAGCCACTAGTGCTTCATCCTTCAATCAACAGTATCGAATGTAGGAAAAACTGAATTTCTATCTAGTGAGGAGTCGTCGAATTGATTATCATTTAGTCAAAAAATTAGAGTTTGGGGAAACGACGAGAACATAATTTTAAATAAAAAAGTGGGAAACAGTAGTGTCTCTGATATTTATACCTAAGCGTAGATGATACGCAGGAGGGAAGAGGCCAGAATTGCAGCAGTGATGTAACCTTGGCGGCATGTCATGTGCTTCTCTCTTTTACAGGAAGATGAGGCCTTGGATGGGCCGCAGGAAGGATCGGGGCCAGGTGTGCTGCACACAGGTGATGGTTAGACTGTAGCTCAAATTTAAAACTATGAACAGTAAAGAACATGAGGGCGGGCGCTTAAGGCAGCCTGGGCTGAAGGACACAGGGGCAGGCGCGATGGCCTGCAGAAGGGGAGGAAGGACATGGCCATTCAGGATACAGACAAGGATGGGAAATATATACATAGACTTACATTCCTAAATGCTTACCATGAGACGGCACTAATAAGGAAAATCAGTGATGCTAAAAGACTGAAGTTCTGAGATCCCAGTTCTAAATGCACTGGCTCCCTGAGATCCAGTCAAAGGCTGTCATCCCTCTTTTTTGCCAATTGTGGGAAAGATTCCATCCCCGCCCTTACCTACTGCTGGCCTCTTCTGGAACAGTGATATCCTCTCATGAAAGAAACGTTCTGACTTCATGGTGACTACCACTGTGAAGGGAAGGACTGGAAAATAATTTTTAAAGGGATTTTTGCATTTTCCTTTGGACGTACCTCAAAAAAATAGCTATGGAAATTAAAATAACAGAACTTTTGGGTGTTGCTCTTATCGTGGGATGAGAATTGGACCTAGCTGAAAAAAAATTAAGAGGGACAATTCTGATGTGATTTTTCATGTTTATTGTTTTTCATGTTTATTGCTTTAAAAGCTCTGTGCTAACACCAAAAGAATGTATTTCTGGTGGGAAGTGATATATTTCCAAGGCTTCAGGGAGCTTGACTTCTGTCTTAAAAATAGATTTCCTTAGTTATTATAAACAAAACACCTTAAACGATAAAAATAAAATATGGTTAACAAAAAAAAATCCATTGCAAACAAAGCAATGTTTTGTATTCTTCTCATTTAAAGACTTTAGATCTAGAAGGAAAAATGAGCATCCACTCCCCAACCCCCGCAAAAAAAGTATGCGAAAAATACAAAAGGCCGTTTACAAGAGGAGGCCTGCGTATGGGAAGTAAATATGAAATTAAAATGTTAGTGTCACTAGGAATCAAAGAAATGATTATTAACACATCGGTAACATAAAATTTGCTCCTAGCAGGTTGAGAGAATGGATCTTGGAGTTTTGCTGCTGTTACTACCTGTGATTTGATGTTAGTTAGCATCGAATACAATGAACCTTTTCATAACCTCCTGGGCGGTAAATTGCTGCAACCTTCCTGCAGGACAAGTTAAAATTAGTCTTAGCTCTTTAAAGAAATCATTTAAGCCTTCTGATTTATTATTTGCAAAAGCATAAATATATGCCCATATCCGTGTAGGCAGTTGCTCGTAGCAACATTTTTGTAAAGTAAATAAATAATCAAAATGAGGGAAGCAACCAACAACGCAAAAAAATTTGAATTAATTATGGTTAGTCCATTGGCTGGAGTTCTCCTCAAGTCACTTACTAAATATTAGATTTTTTCAAAGACTAATGACATGGGAGCTCATTCAAAGTAATAAGTGAAAAAAAAATGCTAGAAATATACAATACCCCTAATATGTTTATAACATGTGTGCCTGAAAAATACTGGATATACTGGAGACAATACATCCAAATATTAGGAACAGTGATCTCTGCATGGTGGGCGTTTCTTTCCTTCTCTTCCACATTTTTCTTCCGTATTTTCCAAAGTTTCTATGAGAAATCTGTATGACTGTTATTTAATATTTGAAATATTTAACATCTGTTATTTAATAGTTTGTATCTACTAATCCCAAACTCCTAATTTATCCCTCCCACCTTTGGAAACCGTTAGTTTGTTTTCTATGTCTGTGAGCCTGTTTCTCTTGTAAATAAGCTCATTTGTATCATTTTTTAATATTCCGCATATAAGGGGTATCATATGATACTTGTCTTTCCCTGTCTGACTTATTTCACTTGGTATGAGGTATATGCCTCTAGGTCCAATATATAAAATAGATAAACAACAAGGTCTTAATGTATAGCGCAGGGAACTATATTCAATATCTCATAATAACCTGTAATGAAGAAGAATATATATATGTATAACTGAATCTTTATGCTGTACATTAGAAATTAACACAGCATTGTAAATCAACTATACTTTAATTTAAAAATATCTGTTCTTTAAAAACAAAATGGTACTTCCGGGACTATGGAAAGTTCTCCTTGGCGATGCGTTACCACCGACACTGAAACTGCAGAACAGCATTATATGTTTAGCAGTGTGTCCCTGACTCTCCCAACGCTTACATCCTTGATTTTGAAGGGACCCAGAGGAGTAAAGCATTTTGTCCAAGGTCATGTGACAAGCGTATAATTTCAAAGATACATAAAGCCAGAGTCTACGGAAAGTCATAAGGACAGGTTTTAACCAGTTATATATTCTTGCAATAGGGAAACAAGTCTGGTGTGAATGAACTTGACCTCCCTTTGTACAGAGGCATCTGGGCATTTTAAAGGCAGAATGAGGGACAAGGGAGTGGGCTGAGAGGGGCTGACCTGAGGCAGGAAAGGGAAAAATCACAAAAAAGCAGGAAGGGGCACATTATTCCATGCGAAACCCATCTGGGTTGGCTAAGTGGTGTTCATAGACGTCAGGTTCCTCCCCCTCGACAGAGGCTGGGAGTCGGGGGGCCTAACTTCAGGTGGCAGCTGGAACACACGGTCAGTTCTTCCAGCAGCCTTGAGTTTGCTCAGGAAGGCACTTTAAGGGGAGCTAGGAGCATCCTAGGGGCACAGCCTTGAACTGATAGAAACTTCGTTGGTATTTGTTCAGGTCTGTACAAACCAAGGTTGGGATCCAGAGGTTGAGTCCAGCAGAGGGCTTGGAGGAGGCTGGCTGGGGTTTTGTCAAAGAGACGTCTTTGCCAAGAACAAGACCCAGCCTAGAATCCAGTTCTCCTGACCCCATTCCAATACTCCTCCCTCTACCACAGTTTTTGTATATCAAGGACTTTTCTGACCCAAATGGGAACTTCAACCAGGACTGAAAGGACAAGAAGAATTATTGAGATAAGGAGATCAAGAAAGAAAATGTTTGCCTCTGGTAATAGTCTCCCCTCCTTCCCCCAGTTATACTGAATCTTGGTTAAAATGCTCAAAACCCATCTTCCTCTTGAAGGGAGCATTCCTGCCTGTTTGGGGGGGGGGGTTGATGCTTGAGTCTAAGCATCTGGAGGGTTGGATAAGTTACGCTTGGGAGTCTCACCACGTGATTTCATAACAAGTCATCAGTTTAAGCGCATGTGTACCCTTTTCCCTCTCACGTAGCTGCCCAGCAAGGTTCCTGGTATCAGCTTCCTCAGCTCACCGCGAGCAACTGTGTTCCTCGTTAATCCTCTGCTGGTCAAGAATCTGAAAACAAGTGGCAGTTGTCTGGATGTTCTGTGTTTTCAAAACCTGATGTTTAGAGACTTTTCTGGGACTACGGTAAAACTAGCAAAATCTGGAAGAGAGTAATGACTTTGTATAAACAGGAACTTTCCACCCAGTTCCTAATGTTTAGCCACCACTGGCGGCTTTCCTTTTCTTGTTTTCATCCTCTTTTCCCATTTTTTTCTTCTCCTCTCCCTATTTTTTCCTTCCTGTCTTTCCTTCCTTCCTCCCTCCCTCCGTCCTTTTTCCATCAACTTTCCCACTCCCCTAGTAAACATCTTGGGCTCCCATGCATTGCCAGACCCACCGAGAGCCAGACAAGAATATTGCCCAAAGCACAGACTTTGAGTTGAATGAGCCAAGGATCAGTTTCGGGTTCGGTATGAACTAGCTACGTGACTATGATCAAGGTACTTCATCTCTGCACGGTCATTCATTTCACAAGCAGACATTTATGACATGCATCTTCAGTGCCTTGAAGTATGCCAGGTGCACCAACACGGGGTTTAAAAATACTCTGTGAGGTGGGCAAAGTGCTACTCACCCTTGGGCTGCCATGATGATCCAACTAGTCAACCTGTGCGACAGCAGGTAACCCCCTACCTGGCACCTGGGACACATCTGCTAAGTACCAGCTGTCAGTTCTGCTCCTTCAACTTTCTAGATGTCGAGTGTGTATCGCTGAGACTCGGTTCCTGAGAGGATCCCGAAGACTAGGCAGAAAAAGCAGATTTCTTAGGAAAAAAATTTGTACTATATTTCATGCATTCTAAACTCCACGTGTTTCATATTCTGCCATCTATGAAATCAGAATGGCTGTTAAAGTCGCCGTGGGCCAGGCTGCGGCAGTCGTGCTGGAGCCGCTTCTGTGGTCACACAGGGGATCAGCGCTGTCCGTATTATCACCCCCTGAGTTCACTAGGTGTGTTATTGGCACTCCACGTGTTGAATTTAACTGCCTTTGAAACATCTTCAAGGAGACGACATTACGATTCAGCACTGAAACACAAAGCCATTGGAGTGCATAAAAAGGCACAGGAATACAGAAGCGAGGCGCTATTTTGATGTTAGTGAAGCAAACAGTCTTCGCTGGGGAATGAACCACAACCTCAAGCTTGCAAGATGGTGTCACCGCTTGGAAGGAAGTGTCACAGACAATGGTGACGCAGTCTTCTTTGAAATGTTGCATTCTGGTCAGTCGTACCGAGTGCCCCGGAAGGAAAAAACAGCTGTCTACGATCCTGGGTCAAAAAGAGATTTAAAAATAGGCTTAAGACACTAAAACCAAAGCAAACAAACAAACAAAGAGCAACTACAGCAAAGCATCCTGGATGCAGATCCTGACTCCAGGGAAAAGAGCTACTTCTGCTGGAACTCCGCTTCTGCTGAAAGAGGAAGCAGGGCTGTTATAAAAGCAGGGCTGTTATAAAAATGAATTCGACAGAGGCTGGGAAATGAAATGGATGTAGCTGCAAAGTACGATTAAAACACAGACATTTTGCAGAGCTGATTGCTGCTGTGTCTCTTTTGTGGTTTTCTTTTTTCCTGAAACTGTGAACTCCTTGAGGAAAGTAACTCTTCAGCCTTCAGTTTCCCGCCACCAAGGGGGCACAGTTCAGTTGGTTAAAACAGGGCACCTGTGCCCAATGTTTTGTTGCCTGCTGTTTTTAAAATCTATTTGGATATTCATTGCGTTTCCGAAGGTATCCACGAGTCTTGAAGCTCACACTTTCTTTTTTTTTTTTGTTTAATTGAAGCATAGTCAGTTTACAATGTGTCAGTTTCTGGTGTACAGCACAATGTTTCAGTCATAAGTATACATACATAAATCCATTTTCCTATTCGTTTTCATTATAGGTTATTACAAGATGAAACTGACACTTTCAACATAAGGAAGTAAATATGGAGAAGTCTGGAGATTTGACTAAATTCACATGGAAAGGTAGAATTGAATGCTTCTGGGTCCTGACGTCCCCTGATCAGGCCAGGACTGGCTCAGTCATGCGGGTGGGACTGGGCAGGGAAACTGGGGCACTTTGGTACATGCAGCCTTAGAAGCAGGAGGCTTGGAGGGGGGGTGGGAAAGGCTAGGCTTGGGTCTGGGTTGAGCTAATCCTCTGTGGTGAGGCCTGTCCCCAGATGTGCACCGGAAATGATTATGTGGGACAACCGTCTAAAGGAGGCCCAGGGCACCACATGGCAGAAAGGAGCCAGTCCCTCTGTGAGGATGAAGGGATGGGGAGGGGAAAGTGCAGGGAAGGAGGCAGGAGAGGCCAGGAGGGGAAGAAACACGGAAGCCAGGGACACCTGGAATAGACAGGGTGGGAGGGTGTGGGAGTTACCGGAGAAGGGTCACAGTTGCTTCCTGCAGTGCTGGGCTGGTTAGTAAACCCCTCTCAGAAAATTAGAATGAGGGACACCTTTGAATATATCCATTGTCCGTATAGGTAGAAAGAGTAAAAGAGGAGACCCAATGCTTAGGATTCAGACAAATACATCTTTTACATTTTCTACTGTAATTTTTGAAAAAAATTAAACTGTAAATAAATGGAGAAAATATGCAAATCCTAACTATCAGCTCAATGAATTTTCACCAGGTGAACACAGCCATATTCTTAATACTAAGATCAGAAACAAATGTTAGAAGCAGCCAGAAGCCCCCTTGCACCCCTCCCAGTCAATGTCATCCTCTAAGGATGACCACGGTCTGACTTCCTGCATCTCAAATGACTCAAAACGACCCCCAATGCTGAACCGGCATTGTCTGGAGCAGAAGGCAGATGGGACTTTGCAGTGCTATTTACTAACTGCGTGACCTGACCAACGCCACTTTTTCACCCTAAACTCCAGCTTCCTCATTAGTAAAGTGGGGACAAGGTACTGAGTCAGTGGTGCTGTTGTCCAAGTAAATGAGATGATACCTAAACAGGTGCTCACTCAGGATCTGGTGCCTGTTAAGCATTGGTTGGAGGGTGGGGTGCAGTATTTGTGGGAATAAAAATGAGAATGGGTAAGTGGCCTATTTGACCAGACACAGACATGAATTTTTGAGGCATGAAAGAGGAAGCTTCTCTGACACCCAGTGGGGAGTGGGCTGTGACTGGAAGAGCCTGGAACAGGGAAGGCAGAGGGCTCAGGCTCTTTGACCAGCGCTACCTCCAACTTGCCCGGTGACCTCTCACCTGTCGCCTTCCTTCCCTGGGTGTCACCTTCCTTCCTCAGTTTCCTCTCCTATATAATTTATGGATTCTATAATAAGTTTTTCCTTCTACTAATCTAGCTAGAAAGCACTGTGAATCTATACTTAGCTAACTTGGAAAAACATTGGATAAAAATAAAGAGTAATTGCAGGGCCCAACAATACAGACAAACTGAAATACATTTAAGAACTGTACAAAGGTATAGCAAGAACTCAAAAACCATCTCATAGAAGGGTAATAATTCTGCAGAGGTTAAATGTAGCTGTAATAGACCCAGAGGGACCAGGAAGGGTACCCATGCAGTGGAGATGGATGGATATTCTGTGTGATGTTACAACTGCAACACCGAATGCAGACCAATAATCCGAACAAATGTAGAGAATGGCTCAGTCGGAGGCATAATCGTCCCAACGCTGACAGCCTGGAAGTTCCAGGAGGCGGTGCCCGTGCTGCGCCAGGAGGTGCGAACGCAGACGTGGGATGCCCTGACTGGTGGGGGTGGGCCTTCCAGCCTTGAGCCAGTGAGTCCAAGAACCTGGTGGCAAAGAGCTCAAATCAAGGAAATACCCACCAAATAGTCTATGAACTGTTCCAAAACTCATCCAGAAGGCATTCAAATGTGATTGACATTCAAATGCGATTGACATTCAAATGCTTGACTTACAATTCATTCCTTACTTAGACTTTGAATTAACATGCATAGGCAGATTATTAGAAATTAACATTACTTCCAAAAAAAGCATAGTCTACATATATATTTAACATTTATAAATATATGTATTTAATATTGATAAATATATCTTTAACATGTATAAATATATAATATTCATAAATATATATATTTAACATTCATAAATATATATTCAAATATATTTATATATTCATATATATATAAAACATTTATAAATATATCTATTTCAAGGTTCCTCATAGTATAAATAAGGTCAAAAAATCCCTTAGGCGGACTAGGAAGTTAAATTCTCTCCTCACTCCTGTGCCCTACAATGGGCTCATTTGTTACATTAATTTTAACACTGTACTTTATAAGGTGAAACTATGAAAGAAATGAGATACTATGAAAGCATTGGTTGGAGGGTGCTTTCAACCAATTTGAACAATTTTCATTGTGTTGAAAAAGAACAAGAATAATAATAACTGTTTCTTGGGAGAGAAAGTTTTACTTTTGCCGGCCAGTAAATTCTGAGATGGATTTATCCTATAAGTCCGCTAGACCTCACAGGACCATCTCAGTCTCTCGACTTCTAGCATATTTCTCTGCACATTATACCAGCTTGCGTATTTCACCTTTCTTTCCACTTCAAAAGATTTCTTACAGCACCTGCTCAAAGGGCCAGATCACAGAATCCTCCCATTCAGTTATGGATCTATTCATGCATTTACTTAAAAATATCTCCCAGTGTCTGTGAGTGTTGGATGCTGAACTTTCAAACATGAAAGGAGGGTTCAGTCCTGCCCTCCAAGTGACCACAAGCTCGGGGAAGAAACAGAAGCCCAGGCACACAGGTGTCACACAGAGATCTAAACCCAGGCCAGCCCAAGAGGGGGCCTCCCAGAGGACCAGGACCCACAGAGCGTGCTTCCATCTCCTTTGGTCTGAGACTTGTCTATCGGCTGTTTGCAGTGTGGATCTGAGCCCGGACGGATGACATCCATGCAGAGGAAAGTGTGAGCATCAGGCCTCCTGGCCACCCAGCCAGGCCCCGGTTTCCACCAAGCAGGGGAGACTGAGGGTTGAGGGACACTGAGGGCAGCCAGGTCAGCTGCGTGGGGAAGACGGGGAGACAGACTGTCTCTCTTTTTAATTTTTAAAAGTATTTTCAACTTCTCATAGTCACATTGAATTGTTTTGATTTTTTTTTATCTCAGGGGGAGGTAATAAGGTTTGTTTGGTTTGAGGTGTTGGGGATTGAACCCAGGACCTCATGCATGCTAGGCACATGCACTACCACTGAGCTACACCCTCCCCTCCCTGAGATTGTCTCTTAACCACAACTAAGGGATGGGAGAAAAATAGAACAAGGCAGCTAAGCCAGGGAAGAGGGTGCCCCATCCCCCACGTCCTGCACCCCTCACGCCACATCTCTCCCCAAAAGGCAAATTCTAGAAAAGCCTGTGGAGGCACCAGGAGCAGAATCCTAAAGTGGTGGTGAGGAAGGAGTCACTTCTAGGGCCAACAGTGCAGCAAAGGGCCGGGATAAGTTGTCTGAGGCTTTCTTCGTTGGCCCGCCCGCTTCGTTAAAGGGCCAGGATTGGAGCAAACACGTGATAAGGGATAAAAATAGATTCACTAACTTAACATCTGCCTTTACTTTAAATACAGATTTGAGATCTGCGAAGCCGTATCCTGTCAGTGACATCTTAAATTCGTCCTTTCTTATCCTGGGCTGCAGTCTCCTTGCTGTAAAACAGGTAACCATGCGTCAGCTTCTGAGGATTAAATGAGATCCTAAGCGTGAAAGCACTTAGTAAACTGTCAAATGCCCTTCGGTATTCTTAATCCTGTAATCAAACTTTTAAACCCTTTTTTAAGCCTTTATATCGTTAAGAAGTTCTTGAGTTTCTCTGTGGTGCCTTTCTCCATTAGAAATGTATTGATCTTAGTGCGTCTTTTGTCCCCTTCAGGCTTTTCGATTTCAAACCCAGTTTTCAAGTCTGGAATCGGGGCAGGCAAGAGAAAGAATATGAATTTTGCAAACCTCTGATGTAACGATTTCTAATCCCAGCTCTGCCCTTTCAAAGCGGAGTGACCTTGAATAAGTCACGTAGGCCTTCCGTTTATTGATCTATGAAACAGAAGGAAAAACACAGCTTTGCCTGTTTTAGGGTAAGAACACACTACCGTGATCAATTCTGAAAACAAGAGAATTGTTATCGCTCCCGTTGGATCCATACCACTGAAAAGTTCCTCGTGGAACAGACTAGAGATGTCTTTTGCCCCAGCTTCTGTGAATATCAAGCCCAGCCCCTCGGAGTTTGCTAAGGGAAGCGGAACGCTGCCGTTTGTAAGAGAGCGCCTGGGTGGCAGGCTGCCTGGCTCCCTGTCAGCATCCCCCAGCCCTCGCTTGTGATAACACCAGGCTTGTATGGATATCCGCACGCATTTGTTGGCTCGGGTCCCCCTTCGCGGGCGATAGATTGCTTCTACTGAAGCTGCCAGTGCAATATTTTGAAAATAGACATCCATTTCTAGAAGAAAAGAGATCCAAATACGATTTTTTTTCTCTTTTACATTAAAAATCATTATAATATCAACGTCTTTCACGTTGGCGTGATTTCTGAAGCTGTTCTGTAAGTCTGTCTTGCAATGACCTCCCACAGGTACAGAGGAGGGAAGTGTCTTTTCAGGGAAACACCTGTCGAATCACTCACATCTGCACAAAGAGTCTGGAACAGGGTGTCCCTGGAGCAGCCTTTTAGTTTCACAGACTTAACCTTGTGTTATGGGTTCAGTTGCATTCCCTCCAAATTGCTATGTTGAAGTACCAGCCCCTAGTACCTCAGAACGTGGAATTATTTGGAAATAGAATCTTGGCAGATGCAATTAGTTGAGCTAGGATGAGACCATACTGGAGTAGAGTGAGCCTTCAACTGATGCAACTGTGTCCTAATAAAGAAGGAAGGGTTAACACAGACACGCCCACAAGGAGAACGCCATGCGAAGGTGAAGGCAGAGACGGGGTGAGGCATCTAAGAAGCGGAGCTTGTCAGCAAACCACCAGAAGCCAGGGCAGACGCCTGGAGCAGACTGTCCCTCACAGCCCTCGGAAGGGACCAGCCCCACCTACATCTTCATCTGGGACTTCCGGCCTCCGCAGCTGAGACAAGAAGTATCTGTCCTTTAAGCCACCCAGTCTGTGGCACTTCGTGACAGCAGCTTTGAAAAACGAATATGCTTTGTGGGGGCCTGACATTCCAGAGAGTCAGAAATGATTAGCGGTGGAAGGTGCACTTCAAAATCATCCAGTGTTATCACCTCTCGATCCAGAAGGAAGTAATATCTAGCATGCTCCCCTCAGACTTAGAGGTGAGCGGCTGACCAGAAGTCGGGACTCCTGGTAACCAGGAGGATGGTGTGTGTTTGTATAACGCCACTGCACCCTCTGCCAGGAGAGAAGTGCCAGGGAAAGGTTCAAGTTATTCGGTATGAAAGTACCGCCAGCCTGGAAAGCTCCAGGGTTCCTGCTCAGTTCCTGGAGGTGCCCACCTCCCGTCCACATCGCCCAGGTGTAGATGCCCCATCTCTAGTTCAGACCCTTCCAGGGTGCTTCCTGGGCCCCGGGCCTGCCCTTCTCCTGGGTGCTGAGCAGAGAACTAGAAGTTATAACTAGAAAGCTCGTCCCCCAGATATCCATATGTCTCTCTCACCATCTTTCAGCCTTTGCTCGAACATCACTGGTTCCCCTTCCTCCTTCTGCTCCACTTCTTTCCAAACAGTGCTTCTAATGGTACTGATACATCCAGTTTATTCATGTTTATGGACTGGGCCTCCCTGCTAAAACGTAAGCTCGAGGAAGTTAGGGGCCTTCTTCTGATTGGTTCACTGCTGTATCCCAAATGCCTAGAACAATACTACCTCCCACATACTGGGCTTCTAATATTTTTTGTTATTGTTGAAAGAATGTGTACCTATTTTAAAAATATCTTCATTTAAATACTTCCAATGTTACTACTGAATTTATCCCTTTGCTGTTTTGGAAGACAGCCTCATAGTGAGGTCTCAGCCACCGCGGGGACCTCTTGATTCTGGCAACCTTGGCTCTTGGTCTAGTGGCCTGGGTTAAAGGCCAGGGCTGCATCTAATTGAGAAAAGGTCCAAAAGGACCCCGAAGGAAGCATTGATGGAGACAATGAAGCCTTGGCATTTAACTGGTAACAACTGCTCTTTGGTTGTTTCCAAATGTGTTTACAGTTGTTCTTTCTTAAAACAATATTATATTTAGGGAATGGTGACCAAAAAAAATTTAGAGAAGCAGATCTAAATATTCTCTCGAGTGACATAGGTTAAAAAGGTGGCAACTAGCCACATGTGGCTGTTTGCATTTAAATTAATTAAAAGTGATTCAAAACAGACTCACAGACATAGAAAACAAACTTCTGGTTTGTTCGAGATTTGCAGATACTAACAGCTACTGTATATAAAGCAGATAAACAACAAGTTTCTACTGTACGGCACAGGGAACTATGTTCAATATCTTATAGTAACCTCTAATGAAAAAGAATATGAAGATGAATATATGTATTTATACGTACAACTGAGACATTATGCTGTGCATCAGAAATTGACAAAACATCGTAACTGACTCTACTTCAATAAAAAAATTTGAAAAAAAAAGAAACGACAAAAAAAGATTCCACTGCTGGAGCACATCAAGTCTCCTCGTTGTGGCTGGCAGCCGCCAGATCGGACAGAGAACGTTTCTGTCACCATGGGTAAAAGGGCTCCGTGTTGTTTCTTCATATCTGGATGTTTTAACATCATGAAATGAAGGTGTCGCGATGAACAGTGGAAGTTTTCCCTCCTGCTTCCTTGGATCACACGACCCACTGGCCAAAGTGACTCAGGCCAAGTAGACTCAGCTGAGCTTTATGCTGACTTTCTTCCGTAACGACTTAGCAGATGTGTGGACAACAGGAAATACGAGAAGATGTTTTAGCCAGGTTATGGTATCAGTTGTTCAGATCCTGGGATTTCTTAACCCATCAGCAAGAGAAGCATTGCAAGAAAGGATCCAGAAGAACGTGAAGTTTGGGTGAGTTCAAGCAGATACAAATGGCTCCGAATGACTGAGATTCAGGGTCTCTGTGGGGTGCGGGCTTGGGTCGTGAAAGCCATAGAAAGAGTTCTTCCGGTTCAAAATTCGAAGTCTCTTTCTCATTCTGACCTCATTTCACCTTTACTGGAGCTGACATCATTCCAAGTTTCCTTTCAGTACTGACTTAGATCTGACACAAGAGTCAGCAAACAGTTTCTGTAAAGGGCCAGGCAGGCGCTATTTCAGGCCCGTGGGCCATTTGGTCTCCATCACAACTACCTTTCTCTCCTGTCCTGGAGGAAAAGCCACAATGGACCATACACAGATGGATGGGTGTGGTTGCATTCCAGTAAAATTGTGTTTCTGAACACGGAAATTTGAATTTCATAGAAGCCCCATGTGTCATGAAACATTCTTCTTCTTTCGATTTGTTTTCAATCATTTAAAAATGTGAAAGACGTTCTTAAATCGCAGGCTATATAAAAACAGGCAGTGGGCCAGATTTGCCCTGTTCAGGATATTACGCTGACCTCTGGGGGTTTTTTTAATTGAATGATTACATCATTGTGAAAAGGACTTATATTCATGACAGCAATTTCCTTTTTCTTTTTGAAGTGGCACATATTGTGATGAAATAAAAATAAAGGTATGAGGCTAATGTTTTCAACAATTTTTCCATAAGCACTCGGAGACCTTGAAAATACTGTTGACTAAGTCCTTGTTGGTCTAGTCAATGCTAACGAATTTTAATTTTGTACCACCCCCAGGCACTGAAACAAACCCACACGATTAGAACAAACAAAGTAAAATAAAACAAGGCTGGAAGGCCCTGGTGTTCCTAGATCCCTTCTTGCCTCTGTAATAGAAACCTAGAAATAAAGGTCTCTCTCAGGTGCAGCCCTCGGTGGTGACCACCAGTTAATTGTGAGAATTCCCAGAGTCACTGAACTGAAAAAAAGTTTGGACTTCCTTCTGTTTAATTTTCCCTTATCAGAAGTCATCCTCTCCCTAAAAACACCCGAATGAATCAACACCCCAGCTAACGCATTAACCGAAATTATTTGTTCGTAAAGTGATTTCTTCCTAATTTTCAAGGTCAGGCAGATTTATTTTGGATAATTTGGGGGGGAAATGACCTAAATGACCTAATGAGGAGAACAAAAGTCACCAAAATCTCAGAACCTGGAGATACCACTATAAACCAGAGGTTGTTTCTTATACCTAATGGGGGTCAGACCCAAGTTACATATCTACAGCCTGATTTTTTTTTACTCAGCATTATACTCTGAACATCTCCCCATGTAATTATAAAGTTCTTGGATTTTTTTTCATTGATCACAGAATTTTGTACAGATATATGTTTATTTTTTTACTGAAAACGGTATTGCATTCAGTCAACAAATATTTGTCCCCCTTGATGCCTGGGACTGGCCTAGACACCAAGGGCCATGGAGACGAGCCTCCTGTCCTCATGGTGCTGATGCTGGACAACTTTTATGTGTAAGCCTGGGGCTGCGTCCTGTGGTCTTCAGATGAACACACAGGTTTTCTGCTCCCTGGAAGCTTTCCGTTAGTGAGGGAGACAGGCGGGTGATCCAACAATAATTATAGACAAGTTTCTGTACCTACAAAGGAGGGGGAGCATCTCTGAGGACGGAGGTGGAGCGGAGGGCAGGGAGAACTTCTTCAGAATAAATGCACAGTTCAAACGGCTTTGTTTTTTGCTCTAGTCCAAAATACCTAGACACAGACCATGCTGCATCCAAGTGGTATCATTCTGCCCAAAAGAGTCTGGCCTTGTTAGTCATTTAGAGAAGACTTAACATTTAAGATGAACTTATAGAGAAGGCAAGATACCAGTTCTCTCGCCAGACAACAAAGGGAGCAGCATCGTTCAGTGGAAATTACTTTGGACCAGGATTCCACTGCCTTCAGTCCTGATCTTAGGATTAATGGACATGATGGCAGGAAATGGCAGTGCTCTCAGTAAACATTTTCTGGGGCCTGTCATCTCAGCTGACCAGCATCTCCTCGAGGGATGATGCTGGCTCTGCCTGGCGCAGAAGAGATGCTAATTATGTGTTGAACAAATTAGCATAATCTTGCCCTCCCTGCCTAGAATGTCTGCTTGATTTTCACCAAGTTGTTATGAGATTTAACTAAGATGCTATTTAAGAAAGCGTTGCGAAAAGAAATATGAAGTGTTACAATAGCTCATTTTAAGACAAAAACATCACATTGTTCGTGAAGAAGTTTCTAAATTTTCCAAGATGATTTCACGTGTTATAATTGTTGTTATTTTTAACTACAATTCAAGCAGACTTTTTCTGAATACCTTATCTCTTCTATAAAACATGACTGTCCAGGAGCTTCCAAAACATCTTCAGAGATGGGGGACTAAATTCAAATCCCAGACTGCGCACACGAAGAGCAAGAGATTTAATAACTATGCACCACCATTTCTTCTGCAAAACTCTTCCTCATAGTATGGCTCTGGGGAATCCAAGACATACGATGAGATGGTGTATATAGAGCGTCCAGCATCGCAGCACAAATTAAGCACTGAATAGCTACTTTATTAGCATTATTATAATTAATATAATATTACTATAATAAGTACTAATAATAAAGTAAAATATTACTATTATTATTACTACTAATAAATTATTACTTGATTATTATCATTGCTATGTCATACCATTTTATTTCTTTTTTAAATTAATTAATTTATTTTTTTATTGAAGTATAGTCAATTATAAAGTGTCACTTTCTGGTGTGCAGCACAATGTCCCAGTCATGCATATACATACGTATATTCACTGTCATATTTTTTTTTAGTAAGGGTTATTACAGGATACCGAACAATGCAAACTGGGTTTTCATTAGCCCAGCACACTGGTCTCACGCCTGATTGCTGGGTCCTCAGGAGCCGTCCTCCCCCACACAGCCGCTCACTCATGTCCCTCCCATCTTATATTTTTCTAGCTAAGTGCTTAGATTTAAAAACAGGCCATTTCAAAACACATGTTTTGAAAATGTGAATTTGTTTCGGCATGACTGATGTGTTAGGGAATCATCTGAGTATAATGTGAATACGTGTTTGTGTCTGCAGGATTTCGTCTGCAGGAAACTGCCTTCAGCTGACTGAGCTCCACAGGAATACACAGAAGGCGTAGACCTCACACACCTACCAGCTCCCGCAGAGGCTGAACGTGTGGTGCCCACACCCAGCCGCGTCTGCTACGAGAATTTTCTCTCCAATTTCTGGTCACCCTCTTTCCCCTACTTCACTACAGCTCCCAAGCTGCCCTCCTTCTGACACCCACTCCCACCCAGCGAATTCCAGACCTTCTCCAAGGAGGAGTGTCGTCCACTGTGGGACACGTGTATGTCTTCCCCACTTAATGTGTGTGTGTGACTCTGAACTATTTTTAGTATATAGGTGCCTGTCTTTGTGAGCTTGTGCCATGGATGACATTTTTGTGCTTTAAACCCTCTTTTTTCCCAAGTCCTGTGTTTTTTACACACATTTTGCACAGCGCTGTCATTTTTAGGGGCACATCTATTGTGTTACGGCAGAACTTACTCTGTAAGACTTTGTGTTCTTTCCTATTTTATCTTGCTAGACCTGGGGTCTATTGAGATCAAGTTTGCTATTTTTGTGTTTTTGGTTTTTTTTTTTTTTTGCAAAGTTCTATCAGATGTTCCAAGCAAGTGTTTTATTCTAATTTTACAGGCGGCTTATCTGGGGGTTGGAGAGAGTAGAGCCTCGCTTCGCTTTTCATAAGTGGGCGGTGAAATAAGAATTAGAATCGCCTTGTGTCTTCTGTCCCGGGGAAGCAGCAAGTTGCCATGTCAACAGTACGGTCTTTGGAGTGGAACACATCTCGACTTGAAGTTCTGCTCAGCAAAATCCTTCCGCCTGCGTGCCTTCAGTAAACTCCTCAAATCTCCTCACATGGAAACATCAGGAAAATGACCCTCACTTCTCAGTCATTCTGGAAACTGAGCCACAAAATGCTTGAAAAAGGCCAATCTAGTGCCTGGGGCAGGGAAGACATATTTGTCCTCCCCTCTTTCCTTTGTATAATAATGCCCAATAAATTTTATTGAGCACATATTTTGTGGCAGGAACTGTTGTAAGCATTTTTCATGTATTAACTAATTGAACCTTTATGGCAACCCTAGGCAGAGGGCTCTGTTATTATTCCTGTTTCACAGGCAAGCAAACAAATGCACAGAAAGGTTAGAAGCCTCCTTATATTTTGCACCCAAGGCTGGTATCTTACTCGTCAAACCCTTGCCCCATCCCAGCCCTCCTACTCTTCCTTCCCAGAAAGGAATGTCTGGGAAGCTCTGCAGTCACCTTCTGATGCACGGTTCTCCATGGGGAACACTAAAGATATTCCCACTGATGACTCAAATGATGAATAACCTGAATAATGAACACCCAGGATCAGTTGACAGAGATCCAAGAGAAAAAGGGAGAATCCCTAATTTTTTTTTAATTTATCAATTTGGGGGGGTAATTAGGTTTGCTTATTTGTTTGTTTGTTTGTTATTAATGGAGGTGCTGGGGATTGAACCCAGGACCTCTTGCATGCTAAGCATGCACTCTACCACCAAACTATACCCTCCCCACCAAAATCCCAGCTTTGATGAGAAGGATGCTGTGATAGCAGAATGATGTGGATCATGAGACCCCTTAAGAGTAGAGTTGGGATGGAGACAGTGAGTGAGACCAGCCAGGGTCTGAATTCAAGCTCCGTAATCTGAATTCATCCTCTGTTAATATGGGTGCCTTGTCTTAAAAAAAAAATTATTTAACATAAAGGTAGTGATCCCTACTTTATAATTTAGTTGTAAATTTTACAAATAAATAACATACAGAGGGCTAGAAAGCATTATTAATTATACCTCCCGAGGTGTCGTAATAATATCACCTCTTTGTGAACTGAGATGATTTTCACCAGGAAGGACGTGTTAGGATTACCTAAGAGATAACTCTATTCAGTCAAAATACATGCCTATTATGAAATGCACAGTTTTCTCCTGGAATTTCTCACCTTCCATGGCAGAGAACTTGAGTGTCGTTCTATTAATGTGGAGATTATTCTGCGATGGAGAGTCGTCTTTTGCTCCTGACCATTGGCATAATGCTTCATGTGCAAGATAAGCACCTCCCTGCTCTGTCGTTTAAACTCCTCAAGCAACAATAAGGCAAAGGAAGTAAGAGTAATGTTATGTCTACTATACAGATGAGGAAACTGAAACCCAGAACACTTGGCACCTTTCCTTAGCCATCTTGCCAGTTGGTAGCAGACTCAGGTCTCCAGCCCAGGTCTTCTGACTTCAAGACACATACATCCCACTTTCTCCTTTCATGTTTAAAAATGCAATAATATCATGACAAGACAAAGAAAGCCAACCTTTCTTGAGAAGCTCTTATGTGCTGGGAACTTTTCTCCTGGCTTCCTAGGTGACATTTTTAGCTTAATCCAGACGCTGTGCGAGATCTGGGTTATTAGCCTGATTTGACAGAAGAGGAAGCTGAGCCCTGAGAGGTAATGGGTCAGATTATACAACTCAACATGGGCAGATTTTGAGAATTGGATGCAGAGGAGTTAACCTGGAAACCCATGCTGTTTTCATCAGCCCCTTTCAATCCATACAAGAAAGGGTCAAAGAAGGGAGTATGAGTCCGAAGAACCTGTAAATGGCTCCCTTTTGTTCTGGTTTATCCTAAATCTTAAACTGCAGCTGCCTAGTATCAAATGGCACAGGGTGTCCTGCCCACCCAGCTTGGAGTTTGCCGTGAAGAGAATTTTACCTGTAGCCAGAGACTGACTGTTGGTAAAAACGCTTGCATTGGTTGCAGAGAGCTAGGAAGAAGCCTGATTTTCAGCTGGGTTTTCTAGCTCTGGGGACCAGTAGTCTGCAGCAGCAGCAGGATTTGATCTTGTTGGATTACCGACCTTGCTCTATTCTGTCTTCTTTATGTACGAGCATGGTTAGCTCCCACACTATAAATGGGTTTAACTTTAAGGAAATCCCTGTTGGGTATTTCCCCCATCTTTGCTGTTATTATTGACTCCTTGAAACTTTCTATGAAAATGTAGATGCTTCTGCCTTGGTAAACCATGGACACTCTTTGAAATTCTTTAGGTAATTTGTAGCTCAGCTAGTCTGGAAGAAAAATGGCCTCCGTATAAAGTTAGAGAAGAGAAGTTAGACTCTTCTGTGTGCACCTGTTTTGTACATGACCCAAGAACTGGGAAGAGTTAGACGAAGCTGGAGACAAGGGTCTCTGGAGATCACCAGCACGGAGAGAGAGGGCATGGCCCATGTTCTGAGCAGTGACAGCCCTGTCCCCATCCCCTGAGGGCCAGCCCCTTCCCCACTGCGTTTCAGGATTAGGCATTCTATTCTTGGCCTTTGAGGAGCGACTCTGAGGAGGTTGGGGTGGAGTGAAAGCGGTGACATAAAATGCAATTAAAGTGTGTTAGTCCAATCAAGTTGCCAGAACAGAACCCCACAGACTGGGTGACTCAGACAGGAGCCACCTCCCAGCTCTGGTGGTAGGAAGTCCATGATCAAGGTGCCTGCAAATGCAGTTTCCGGTGAGAGCTCTCCGAATGGCTTGCCCGCGGCAGCCTTCTTGCTGCGTCCTCATGTAGCCTTTCCTCCGTGTCTCTTGGAGAGAGCTTTGGTCTCTCTTCCTCTTCTTTACACACCAATCCGATAAGGGTAGGACTCCACCCTTGTGACCTCACTTAACCTACATTACCTTCCTAAAGGCTCTGTCTCTAAATACAGTCACAATGAAGGTTAAGGCTTTGACACCTGTATTTGGGAGGCATACAATTCAATTCATAGCAAGAAATACTAGCTGTTATTAATAATAACAATACATGAGGTGCTGATTACATCACAGGCATCATACTGTGGGCTATTACACAGTCTTCCCAGTATATATAAATAAGCATGAGTTTATGGCCTCAGTTTAAATGTAAGGAAAATGAAAGAGAGGTTGAAAATTGAGGGCTGCTAGTAAATAAATAATAGATCCAGGACTAGAACTCAAAAGTGTTTGTCTCCAAAGGTACCACTGCATGTATTTCAATCTCTCTCTCTCTCTGTTAAAGGGATTCTTTCATTTTGGAACTTTAGCAAGACATCAAAGAATTAAGAGAAGAGTAGTATGTAGTTACATCAACAGTTATACGTAATTATCTTGCAAAGAGTTTGGAGATTCAGCTGAGGAGGTTTGGATATTGTATGGCAGGTCTTGGTGAGGCCCTGCTGAGCTCTCAAAGAAGCAATTACGAGAAAAACCGTTCATATTTGGTGTGAGGGCTTCCCTCTTTCCCTTCGTAACAGTTACACATTTGTTAATGATCCACCTCTTGGGCTAGTAGCAACCCATGTCCGTTACAGTGTCAGAACAGCCACGTCTTCCTCTTTCACAGAAGAGCTGTCTGCGGAGAAGCCTCGGTCTTCCGCCTGTAAATGCTCGAAGAGCCCCCTGCCCACCGCACAACTACATCGGTTCCTCCGGTGACTTTTTCCTATTCGTTAAATGCATACACGTGTGCAACAGCAGAAACTTCAGCAGAACACCAACGGCTTCCTCACTCCCCACTCCAAGCATCTTCAAAATGCCTGTGACAGAAGAAAAGAAGTCTCCTTGCCTGGCTGAGGCCGCATGGCTATAAGGCGGTTTAAAGCTCACCCCCCAGACCTGCCCTTAATTTTGCAGAATGATAACTGCTGGCCTGGGTGTGCCCCCCAGGCCCTTCTTGTACCTTTCTTCTTCCCTGGAAAGCGATCTCTCTCTCTCTCTCTCTCTCTCTCTCTCTCTCTCTCTCTCTCATTTCTTCTCGTGTTACAGCGCAACGGTCCTCTCCAACAAGAAATCTGTAGCACAACGGACTGAATTAAAACTGTCAGCGTGGTGCTGTTCGTCAGGTGTTTTACCATCTAGCCAAATCCTGGTTCCTTTCCTTTACCATCCTGTCCACGTAGCCTCATCCTTCTTCCTGTTTAAGACGCTTTTTGATGTTGACACCCACCGAGAGTTGGGGCAAAGGTGGAGTGGTGACGAGAGCTGTGAAATGAGTGTAAATGAAGGGCAGTTTTTTCCAAATGCTTCAAGAGAGAAGGCTCATTTATGTATTAATTAAGGAATGCAACCCAGAGTGTGTGTGTGTGTGTGTGTGTGTGTGTACATATGCACTCCTGAGCACGGGAGTCTATGTCCAGGGGAAGGGGGCGACCTAGGGAGGAAGGAAGGAAGACAGAGAAAGGAAGAGAGAGAGACATTGAAACTCAACCAGTGCTTGCGGAAGCCAGGCAGAGAGGCAAACTGCTGAATCAGGTCATTCATTATTCTCTCTTTGCACTTCAAACAAACAGCAATTGTTGGTTTAGCTAACAAGTTGTGCCTTAATTACAGGCCATTAGGCACCATTAATAAAGGAAACCGATTGCACAAGAATCTAAATTTCACTTCTTGCATTTCATTTGCTAGAAAGAAGACCGATTCAAAATAGATTTCATTCTCTGCCTCCAAATCCTGTAACAACACAAGGATCGTCGTCCTCCCCTAGATTAGCTCAGCTGCCCACCTTCTCCGGGACTCCTTTCCTGGGCTTGCCTCTCTCTCCTGATGCTCGAGGCACTGGGGCATCCCGGCCCTGCCTGCCCTGGGCTTTTAAGAGGCAGGTTCGTATGTGGACCTGTACCCAGATGACCTGTCTGTCTGTCTGCCTCTCCAGATAGCCTCCCAGCTGCCTGCGGAGGAATGATGCTTCTTTTTTCAAAATCCTACTTTCCAGTGAAATTGTAACAATAACTACTATTCATCTTGATGGTTGAATTTCTTATTTATGAAGACACATCCTTCTATTTACTTCTACTATCCAGTTGAATCTTCCCAACAATCCACTAGTGTAGACATGATTGCCTCTTTTGGGGGGAGGAGGGCAATTTAGTTAGTTAATTGGTTGGTTGTTTGCTTTAAGAGGCGGTGCCGGGGATTGAACCCAGGACCTCATGCATGCTAAGCACACGCTCTACCTACCATCTGAGCTACACCCTCCCCCCCATGCCCTCTTTTGTTATACATTTCCCTCACAAATGCACCCCTCAGTCTCTTCCCCCAAAAATATACCGAGAAAGGAAAGGAGCTGATGCCGGTCACTCACTCCAATACCAGTGTCTCCTGCCAAGGGCCTTGTCCCTGGAAATTTGATTCCTTTGAGGAAGAAAAGCTCTCATTTTTGTTAAAAAGTTTTGTGCACCTGTTCTAAGGTGGCTTTCTCCTCACTCGGGAGTGACCTACTGCAGACCCAAGTCAATCCAGCCACAAGTGGAAATCCCACAGGCCAACCCGGTCATCCAGTGACACCAGACCAAGACTCAGATTTGTGTGACATACGTGCCCCAGACAACGTTCTGAGAGAGAGATCGAAACTCTCCCAACACCCTAGCGAGACAGAAGTCCTCGATCAGTGCCTTACGCTGCTGTCAGGGTGACCCTTCCAAAGCTCACATCAGCCGTGTTTCTGTCTTCCTCAATCGTCTGCCTGGCTCCGCAGTGCCACCAGGAAGAAGTTTAGCACGACATGGAAGGACTTCCTTTCTGGACCTCAGATCCCACCATCTGGGGGATGACACTTGGATCAAACAATCTGCTGAGCTTCTGGTTAGAGACGAGCCCTCTGCCCTAAGTGGAGCTCGGCTGTCCTCCCCGGCTTTCACAGAGATGCGTTGGTTTAGCCACGAAAGTGTACGTACTGTTACAGAGCGTCAAACAGGCACGGTGTCAAAACGGTGGCAGGCCATCAAAGAAATCTTCAGATAGATGGAGACGTCCCACACGGGGAGAAGGGCCTGGCTACATGGAAGGGTTTGTTGTTCCTCGTACTTACAGCCCCTCTCATGGGGTCGGGGGCCCTTCAGACCCGATCTTTCTTGTTCACAGACAGGCCGGCTTTGAAGACGACAGCATGGGAAACGGCATGGCATCTAACCACGTACGTGGGAGTGCAGCCTCTCGGGTATGTTGGAACTGATGCAGGCAACAAAAAACAAAAAGAAAGAAAGAAATCAGTCTTCACAGATTAAGGAGTTTGTGATTCTTGACCTTTCTTCAAATGCACAAAAATCTTTTCTGGTTTTGTAGGTGGCTCAATTTGCATACGCCCATGATAAATAATAATTAAATAAATGAATGTATATTAATATTTAAGCATTCTTTTTTAATTGAAGTATAGTCAGTTTACAATGTGTCAATGTCTGGTGTACAGCATAATGTTTCAGTCATACATGTACACGCATATATTCCTTTTCATATTCTTTTTCATTTTAAGTGATGTTGAACTATATTGAATGTAGTTCCCTGTGCCACGCAGTATAAACTTGTTGTTTATCATTTTATCTATAGTAGTTGGTATCTGCAAATTGCGAGTTCCCATTTTAGCCCTTCCCACCTCCTTTCCTTGCTGGTAACCAGACTCACAGATGTAAGCATCCTTAATACTTTTAATTGTAATAATAACACTTCCATATTTGAAAAATTACCGTGTGTGTCATTTGGTGTTCACAACACTATGAGATTACCCATCATTCTCACCATCATTTTGCGACATGGAAACTGTGTAGCAGACACTGTACATGGCACTCAGGACCACCTCTATGGGACATGCTTCCAGCGTCATTATTGACGGGAGGGGGGATCTGAGGTTTAGAGAGGTAAGTAAGTTGCCCGAGGTCACAGAGTTTCAGGGTCGATGCTTTAACCAGTGCTGTCTAATTGCAGAAACTATGTTGTTAAGCATGATGGCAAGGAAACACTGAGGCTCAGGGGTAATTAAATGACTTGGCCAAGGTCAAGAACTGGGGTAGGACCCAATGGCCTTTCTTGGGACCCCAGTTCCAGGTGCCTCCAGCACATCACAGCAACACTTACAATGGAAACCCGTGCCAGGTGTCCAGGGGAATAGCCTTCTTGTACGCGAGCTTTGACAGACATCAGCCCCGGCCATGTTAAGTTCCAGTTAACACTGATCCAAACAGGCCAAAGAAAGGTCCAAATTGTCTTCCTAACAACAGATTCAGGCTGGAAGGCTGATTCGATCGATCACAATTCCCTTTGATGCAGTGGAAACAGCCTCTGGCTCAATTTCTCCAATAGGGCACCTGTCTTTGAAGCGCCTTTGTGCTGCATTTAATGAGTCTGATTGTCCTCTTCCAGAAGAGAGTGCAGGTGAGGCTCTGCAGTGGGGGTGGACGGAACCACTCATCGATCCTGCTGTCACACGCATCAAGCAGTCGGGGGAAGCAGGGCAGGATGTGAAATCAATCTGACCGTCTATTTATAGAGCAGGCAGCGCCTTCGTCATGGTGAGCGGACCTGCGACACGGAAGGCAACACCTGCAGTCAATGACTTCTGCAAATCAAAAATCACGTCCTAACAGCCCAGAAAAGGAAATTTTATTTTTCATTCAAAAAATATTGCGTCCACGGGAACTTCTTTCCCTCCTGTCCCCTTTAGCTCTGTAATCCTCCTGTTTCTATGTCTCTCCTCTCTCTCTTCCCTATGCCTCTCTCTCATCTTTTTTTCCTTCTTTTACATTCAGCAAGAATTTGCTTCTGTCCTTACATGTTGGGCAGCGTGCAAATTACTGCAGAGAATTTAGAGATAATGTTCCTTGAGCCCTGCTTCAAGCCATTTCCAGTCTTTGTGGAATGGAGAGCACTCATAACTCAAAATCAAGGACCTGTTTTCCAACTGCTTCCACGATTTATGTATTTTCTCTATGATCCTGCAGCAGTCGCTTTCTGTTTCCATACTCCAGCCTCCTCTCCTGTAAAATAAAGCCATGAGGCCCACGGCACAGATATTTTTGGGGTGACTTACAAAAAAAGGAATGAGTTTAATGATAATGAAGAAAAGCCTAGATGGACAATCTTGAACACAATCAACTTTCTAAGTCTCAACAGACGTAAAGTCAGTACACTGGTACCAGGCATGCCATAAGATGCATGTGATGACCAAATGAGATTTTATATATGAGATATTTAGCACAGGCAGGACCTGGCTTAAGAAGCACCTGGCTCCATAAGAGCTGAGTAAAAATTGGTTAGTAAGATTGGATATGCGGATGTACTTTAGGAATGATACAGTGCTATAAAAAGCTACTTTCCTTCCCTCCCTCCCTCCCTTCCTTCCCCTTCCACTCCCTTTTTTTCCATTCAGAGCCTTCTCTTATAGTTAATCTCCTAAAAGAGTAGGATCCTGCTTCTGCCTGAGATGAAGAATGCTGCAGAGAATGAAACTCTGACAACGTAGGTAATTTGATCACATTAAATCACCAGTTTTCCTGAGCCCATCAGAGAGCTGATGTAGCAAGGCAACCAGGTAGCCTGAATTCTAAACAGGGGGCAATCCTTCCCCAGGGGGAGTGCAAATTCTCTCACCTGTAACGGAACACAAGAGGTATTATAAGTGGCTTCCATATAAGGTAGTAAGAAGAAAATTACTAGAATTTTAACAAATTTAAAGGCTAAGTGTGATTTAATGTGTAATCTCAGAACAACTAAGGTCCCCAGGCGCAAGGGGAATTGGGACACATGGCCAGGCTTGCCATGGTCTCCGCCAGGTGTTCACTGGGGTGACTGCAGACAGAGGAAACCAGGGGGAGCCCCCTCAGTTATGCAGGTGATAACTGACAGCTGTAAGAACCACTCACAAAACACCACCCACTTTCCTGGGCCCAAATTCAGTTTAGGAGCTTCAAGAATGTAAAAAAGGAGTTGGGGAAGAAGGACCTCAGGAAAAGCTGGGCTTGTCATGACATGAATAATGCAGAGGGTAAAGGAGCCTTAAAACATCTGTATCCGCAGCCTGGGCCCGGCAGCTCTGCCGTTCATCCATAAATAACTGACAGGTCCAAAGTCAAAGGGATTATTTTTAATGTTGCAAGTGATAAAAGCAAGGCTCTGAAGGATTCAGAGGAGAGAAGTAGCCCTGTGGAATGCCAGAGGAAAGAGCTTGCAAGTGATAAAAAGAGTGAATAATTTAAGACTTTCTAGGGTTGAACGTGATCATCGAAGGCTTATTGTGTTTCCCTAGGTCTTTGCTTTGAAATCCACGGACTCTCCGCAAGTGTAGTCATTGCTCTGTTTGGCCTGATCCACATCGACAGCATGGGATGGTGGCCTCCCTCCCCATCACCAGGCCGGCAGTGCTGTGATAGAGAGGCTGGCTGTGGGTGACAAACTTGTGGGAAACTTTTTTGTTTTTTGTTCTTTTATTCATGGCCAAAGAGGAATACAAGGGAAGGAAATGCACAAGTATTTGAAACTTCTGTTCACTGTAACTTTCCAGAAAGTCTCACTTCTATCTGCTCGTCCTTGCACCCTCTTTATTTCCAGGCATCTCACCTTGGATGCTGTCACCTTGGATTCCTCGATTACTGAAGTTGGTTCCATACTTGGTCTACCTGCTCTCAAGTTCACACCCAACCTATCCAGGCTGCCCTCCAGCAAACCAGATAAACTTTCCACTGGGTCACTTCAGTTTCCTGTCCACAAGCCTCTGGCAGCTGCCACCAACCACAGAAAAAAATCCCACTGACTCCTGGGACTTCCACTGCCACGTATGTCTCTGGAATCTTGACTCCTTCATGAAAGGTCCAAACCCACACGTCAAATTGCATATGATAAACGTATCCATTTTGGTTGTCCACAAGCTTCTCCAACTCCAAACTTCCAAAACTGGACTCCTCATACCCACTTCCTTTCCATGAAAACAAAACAAAATAACTCCTTCAGTTTCTTTCATTATAATCTACTTAGTCACACTTCTGAAAAAACATCGTGACCCACCCTCACCAGATCCTAGCACATCAAGCTTTGTCCATTTTAACTCTTAACTATCTTCCAAATCTGCTCCCTCTTCACCATCTCAAGCACTTGTCCTTTCCTGCCACATCCTCTGTACAAGCCTCCTCACTTGTCTTGCCAGCTTCAGTCTCCTTTTAAAATACTCTCCCCTCTGTCTTTATTGTTATTATTATTATTATTATTATTGAAGCTTAGTCAGTTACAATGTCTTGATTCTGGTGTACAGCATGTTTCAGTCATACATATATATACACATAATTGTTTTCATATTCTTTTCCATTATAGGTTACTGCAAGAAACTGAATATATTCGCCTGTGCTATACAGACATTTTTTTATGTATTTTATATACATATAGTAGATAGAATTTGTACATCTCGAGCTCCTAATTTACTCTGACAACTGTAGAAGGCAAACTTTAACGAGTCGTCCTCACACTGACTTCCATGAGAAAGTATATATATAACTTCCAGCAATTCATTTTTCAGCTATGGTGGTTTCACGTTTGACACAGCAGTGTAAGCTCCTCACAGATCAACATATATGGAAAAATATATACAAAACAACTTCTGGAAGTCTCTGACTAGAGACCAAAAGCAGAAAGATTTTGGAAGGGAACTGAAATTTTGAACAAGGAAAGAGCACAATTTAAATTCCACATTTTGTAGACTTTGCTGGGGGTAATCAGATTGTGCCATGGTACGGGACAGTTCAAGTTCCCATAGAAATCCCCCTGTCCTCCTGCTCGAAGGGACAGAACCACAGAACCTGGGGTAATGACAGCCACTGGAAGGTGAGGGGAGAATCCTAAAAAGGAGAGAGTTAGAGACGGTAAGCCCAGGTGTTTTGAGCAAATTGCAAGATTCTGGCTAACTCCTGCAGTAAGCGTAAAGCAATCTTCTTCAAAGAGACAAAAAGTGACTATGATTTGAACTGCTGCTCACCAGGGACGGGACAAGGTTTCAGTGTGAATCTATCCAAGCAAATTATCAGCTAAAACAAAGGCATCAAAAAACAAAACAAAACAAAGGCGCAGGCATCACACTCTTACCAGGAATACAGTCCCTCCACCATCTCACCAACAAAGCATTCACAGTGCTCAAAGTGCAAGCCAATATTGCCTGGTATAAGAAGAACCAAGAAAATTAGACTATTCTCAAGGGAAGAAATAGTCAGAAGAGGCAAAAACATGAGATGAAACAAATGTTGAAGTTAGCAGGCCAGCGCTTTAAAGCAGTGACTCGAAATTTGCTCAGTGAGGTTCAAGAAAATCAGTTCATTTTAAATAAAAATATAGGTTATCTCAAAAGAGAAATGGAAGATATGAAATAGAACCAAAAGGAAATCTTAAAATACAAAGATGTAATAGCTGAAATTAAAAAAAAATAGAGAACGAGGGATGGATTTAATAAAATTGTGATTTGCGATCACAGGGAATGGCCAATGAACTTGAAGTAGATCAATAGGAACTATTCAATCTGATAGAGACAATAAACATAGGGAAGGAAGGAAGGAAAGAAGAAAGGAAGAAAGGAAGGAAGGAAAGGAGAGTGAGTCTCAGGAACATGTAATAGAAATCAAAACCCTTAAGCTATGTGGGATTGTAGCCCCAGTCCCAGAAAGTGAGATAAAACAGAATGGGCAGAAAAATATTCGAAAAAATAACGATCACAAACTTCCCAAATTTGGTGTAAGATATAAAATTCCATATTCAAGAAGCACAGATAATCACAAAAAGAAATATGAAGGGAAGCATGGCTAGCTACACCATAACCAAACTATTGAAAACCAAAGAAAAAAAGAATACATTTAAAGCAGCCTAAGAAAAGCTACATTGTATAAACAGTGTCTTATGAGGTTTAATGCACACTGACCACATGACCTTATCATTTACTCCTGGAGATCTACCCAAAAGAAATGAAAACACGAGGACTTGTACATAAATATTCATATTAGCCTTATTAAAAATAGTAAAAAGAAAAAATTGGAAACAATCCAAATGCCCATCAACAGGTGACGAGCAACATGTGATTATTTCCAAACGATGGAATACTACTTGGTAATAAAAAGGGAAGAGCGTACCAATGTGGATGAATCTCAAAACAATGTAGACACGAAAAATACGTCCTGGATGATCCTATTATAAAAAATTCTTAAAAATACAAGGCAATCTATAGGGGCAAAAAGTAGATTTGTGGTTTCCTGACCTTGGGAACTACAAGGGTATACAAGGAGACTTTTGGGGTGATGAAATATTCCGGATTTGCATTATTGCAATGGTACCATATGGGTACACATCTTTCAGAACTCCTCACAGTGTATGAACTTAGATGGAAGCAGTGTGTAAATTATACCTCAATAAATGATTAAAATATTTTACCTAAAGAAATCCAAGATGAATCAAAGAGGAGTTGCATCCAAAGCCATGTTGCTCTTCAATATTCTTTGACATTGATCTATCAGTCATTGGAAAGTCTGGATCAGAGCATGAATTATGAAAAGTAGTCCATCGTGGTCAGTAACCTGTGAACGTTGTCCATTGGCTGCAAGTGATTCAAATGAGTCTTCACCTTCTTATTGTGAAGAGATTTAAATCAAACCTCACTAAAAAAGAACATAAATACAAAACAGAAACAGACTCTTAGACATAGAATACAAACTCGTGGCCGGGGGTGGGAAGGGACAGACTGGGATTTCAAAATTTGTAGATACTGACAGGCATATATAGACTAGATAAAGAAGATTATACTGTATAGCACAGGGAAATGTATATAAGATCTTGTGGTAGCTCACAGCGAAAAAAAAATGTGACAGTGAATATATATACGTTCATGTACAACTGAAAAATTGTGCTCTACACTGGAATTTGACACAACATTCTAAAATGACTATAACGCAATAAAAAAATTATGACTTCTAATTGGACAACTAAATGCATAGCCATATCAGTTACTAAAATATATTCTATTGATTTTAAAACATTTTGTCTTCGGATAGTTTTCTTAAATTTATGGTGTATGTTATAACTGGTAGTACCTTAAAATCAAGAAATGATATTATGTGTAAATGTGTTGAAAGTTTTAGAAGTAAACGTTTAACATTTGGCAAAGGAGAAATAGAACAGGTTTGCTTATTACACGGCAGCCTGTCAAAAAATGCAGTTCACCAGAAGAGACTCTATCCTAAACGTTCTGTCAAATCAGTTTTACTGAATTCCATTCCATGGTAACTCACAGTCCTTTTAACCAAGCAATAATAGGTAGCCACAGAGTGTGGAATAACCCACGTCCCTCTGAGAAATTTTCCTAGCTTGAAGTTTCAGGATTACTCATCGTAATCTTACTACACACCTAGCCCTGAGATGGACGGCAGTTCCCAAAATGACACATATCACTGTGGCTCTCACTCTATTGTCCAGAACTGGTCTCGTGGTCCCACCTGATGACACCGGAGTGAGGGAGAGCACATGGATACTCAGTGAATGTTTCCATCTCCTACTCCCTAACAGTCACGTGAACTGAAACATTACTTAATTTGAACATTTTTTCTTTCTCTAGATAGATGGGGCTATAGATACCCACTTTATGTGGTTTGGGTAAAGAATAGATCAGAAGATAAATGTAGAAGACTATCATATGGTAAATCCTCCAGAACCAAGTTACCCGCTTGTATTGGTCCCATAAATCAAAGTTTCTTAACCAAAGTATGGAGCACAGCCACCTGCTATCATAAGCTAAGTTTTGTGAAAGTGTGAGTATGTCCATTTTTTTGTAGAGTGGTCATTACTTTCCATCAGATTTTCAGAGAGATGTTGGGCCCAACATGTTAAGAGTCAAATGATTTTCTTACCTGAAAAATAGAACAAAAACCAAAAAAACCCCACAACACCAAGTCAGACTCCAGACAGTGATCTATGTGGTTCTCTCTTTCCTAGAAGGAGTTAGGCTCAGAACCGTGGCCCTCCAGCCAGCTCTCAGTACGTGCCACATCCTCCTTGTCTTTGCTCCTCAGTGCATCCCGCTTGCCTGGATGTCTCCCACCTTTGACTGGTCACTGCTCTCTAAGCACCCCCTTCTCAGAGCTTCTTACCATTAGGCTCTGTGATCTGAGCTCCTCCAGTTTCTCTTCCTGCTTCCATAAGGCCCTCTCTTCATACAGAGCCATGAGGCTGGCTCCTGAATTACAGCCCTGCTAATGGGAAAAATTCCACTGCACCCAATGAATTCAGTAATTCCCACACATTATTTCTCTTCAATTTGATTTGCTATTCCTGAGGGTCTGCACGAAGCAGTGTAAAATTGCTCAGTTCTGTCAGGAGATCATAGTGTTGGTTGGATGTTTTTAAAATTCCCTTTTTTCCCCAGTTAAATCTCCTGTGTCAATTCTAGCTACAATTTGTCAGCATCTGAGGCCTTGCATACCTTTCTCCAAAACAACTGCAATTAAGAGAAATCACTTCTCATTAAACCTGGAAGGATCTGTTCTTAGTTAAAGGCCACTATTCCTCATTCAAATACCTTCTGGGAATTTTAAGCCATTCTGTGGAGCAGTATTTATGCCTTTAACCTTGAAATCATGTGGATTGTTTAATTCTTAATGAAATCATGTCATATACATACATTTTGATCTTAAAATGAATTAATGTGGTCTGTTTTCAACTTCCCCTTTTTATCCTGAAAAACTTGGCAAAGAATCAGATTACGTTGCAGGTTCAGACTCAGAAGAAGTGAGAATTATTACCTCGTTTTCCAAGTTTTGATGCTTATTCTAGGGTTATTTCTGTGTAGGTAAGACCAGTGAGCTTATAGTGCATGAACCTCTCTTATTTTCATATTTCTACTTATTTCTGAGTAACTTATGGTTACTGGAGGGTGATGGAAGAGGGAGGGATAAATTGGGAGTTTCGTATTGGCTGATACAAACTACTATGTACAGATAGACAGACAAGGTCCTACGGTATAGCACAGGGAACTCTATTCAATAGCTTGTAGTAAGCTGTAATGAAAAAGAATATGGATATATATATGTATAACTGAATCGCTATGCTGTACACCAGAAACTAATACAACATTGTGTATAAAAACATTAAAAATTGTTTTAATTTAAAAAGCTACTTTAAAGTAACTTTGATGATGCTTATGTCACATAATTATTTGAAAGTGCCTCGCAGAGTAGTCATTTCCTAAATGTTCTGAGGGAACGTTACATGCCAGGCATATACTATGTCTCCTCAAGGGGTCTATGACAGTCACCTCAATTCAGAGCCTCGGCTTCTGTTCATCCAATCCAAGCCTACATTTGTTTTTGTCCCTGCTTTTCCTATTTTTATCATTTTTACCAAGAGGTGCAATTTTTTAAAAGATGTAGTGTACACATTAGGGACATCATTCAATGTTAAGTCTTTTACATTAAATGGCCCAGCTTGGTCATTTTCTAGTTCTCTGTCCTTTACAAGTTACTTAATATAAGCTTTTGGTTTTCTCATCTGCAAAATGAAGATAAGAATTTTATTTTTCATTTCTTTCATCAGGACTAAGTGAGTAGATTGCTGACCCTTGAGTGATGCGAGAGTTAGAGGTGGCAACCCTCCATCCAGTCAAAATCCACACTTAACCTGTAGCTGCCCTTCTGTATCTGCTGTTCTCCCATAACTGAGGTTCCTCCATGCCTGGGGTCCTCCACATCCATGGTTTCACATCGTAGCTTCAACCAACCCCAAACCATGAAGCAATGCAGTATTTCCTGTAGAAAAAAATACATGTATAAGTGGACCCATGCAGTTCGAACCTGCGTTGTTCGAGGGTCAGCTGTATTTATAAATCATTTAGAATCATGCCTGTCATATGGTAACTGCTCTATACATGTAAGTTAGTATTAATATTACATGAAGTGCTCAATCCATATTATCATCTAATGGGAAAGAACAGATGAGAGAGGTAAAAGAGAGTGAAGACCAAGATATGGAAGATAATCAGGAGGGACAACTCTCTACTTGTAAAGAAACAAACAACTCTAGGCTCAAAACTGAAACGGTGTTTCAGAAAACCCAATTAAACAAAAACAGAAATAAAAATAGTAAAAACCTAACTGTATTTTAATTTTTAACATAATCAGAGAAACTGCATAACTCAAGCAAATTTTGAACATGGTACTCTGAATGTTCATTTGTAGCATGATATTATTTAAGAACAGAAAATAATCAAGGAAATTAAACCTTTACTTAGTAAGTTTGTTGTTAGTACTAGGATTCATATTTAAAAACTGAAAGAATTTCTTTCTATTATAGCTATGCAAATAAGTAAGCATGTTGATATTATTAGAATGCAAGGTAAAAATATTTTATTTTATTATAAATAAAATATATACAGTAAAATAAATATATACAGTAAAAGAAATTAATGGAAATCCTGTGATGTAAAATTTGAATTGGAGATATCGGTATGAACTTGTGATATAAATATATAAATCATTCTTAGTTTTTCTACTGAAAAGGCTTAGAACCGAGGATGCCACAGAAGCAGTGAGCATACGTGGCACCCAGATCTTAGCATATAAATGCCAGGGAGTCAGACTTCCTTAAGAAATGGCTAATTCCAGACCTGAGACAGGGAAGGGCCACCATAAATCTGCAACAGCAGGTGCTAAAAGGCAAAAAAAGCTGCTTAAAGCCAAGGGGGCCAAGAATAAAGGATAGGAACATGGCTGGCATGTGTATTTCACAATGCTATGAAGGATGCTTCATCTTTCCTTCGTGACCCCTGGTTATGTCACCCTAAATGAGACTCAGCTGCTCCGATGAGCATATGGCCACCTTGCCTAGGAAAGATACAAACATAGTGAGCATGAGAATATTCAAGAATAATGATGTAATCCTGAATTATTTAACTCAAATGATGCAACCCAGTGATGTAACTTTATATGAATAGAAAGTGAGGCACATGGTAACTTCCAGGTCCTGGACTACCCAGCATAGAACTCATCACCGCCACATTCTCCCCACGTGCTCCCGGCGCCTTTCAGTGAAAACCCCTCATGCTCTGCTTATTATGATTTTCCAGGAAACATCAGCATGTCAGCAGGCAGAGGACCCTTCGTGGTGGGCAAGGCAGAGAGCAAAACGCTGAACACTCAGGGGATTCCTGTCATGGACCCCTTCACCACATTTTAATTTTACTTAATCAGTTAACTTTGTAAGGAAGTAATGCTTGACTTTGGAAATACTTAACAAAATGCTTTGTATGGTTTCTTGAGTCTGCTTCTTCCTTCCACAGCTGAAGAACTAGATTGTGCTGTTTCTTGAATAAACTTGAAATTGAAACTAACACTGGAAACTCAGGTGGAATACAGGAGCCGTCTTTAAGAGCCTCTTCCTGTCTAAGTGTGTGACAATTTGAACATCAAAAGATCAGTTTTGGAAATGGATTATAGCACAATGAATTTTTTAAAAAGCCACATACCCATAGTGTTATGTAGAAAAGGTGGGGAGAGAAAGAGTGGCAAATGGAAAGAAGGTCAGCTTATAAGTGTAGAAAGAATAATGGTGAGAAAAGTCACTGTTTTCCAACCACCAATATCATACTTGAAGCAGGCAGGTACCATTGATGGTACTAAAGTCATTTGGGAAAAGTTGTTGGCAGATACAGTAGTTACATCCATCTCAGAATGTAGATCTAATAGTTTAAAGAAAACAATTTTTAAAAATCCTTTAGAGTGAAAAGAAGTTATCCAGGTATTACTTCTCCAAATGTGTACAATAAAATTTGATGAGACATTTAAAAAATCTTTTAGGAGGAAGTTTTTAGTATCCAGCAGTTCCAAACACAAAGAACCCGATTTCCCACCCTCCTCCCCAATTAGCATCTTAAAAGTCTGGTCTAACGAATAACACTGTTTAGGAAATACCTAAATTGAGTGAGTCTTACCAGATAATTCAGGTCATGATTCCTGTGTCTGACAATGTTCTCTAGGCTGGAGTGTGTCCCTCTGAGGTTTGCAGGTATTTGTCTGGGGTGGGGGAGGGGCACACCCACGACCACACTTCTGCTGCCCCAGGTGGGAGACAGCCCAGCGATGCTCTCCATGGTCCCTTACACACACTCGGCTCGGAGTCAAGGACCTACGAGTTTCTGCTGAACTGGATTAAAAGGATTTTTAAGCTTAAAATTGCTCTCAGGTAAAGAAATATGAAATTACTTCCTGGGAGTATATGATTTATACATGAAAATGCTAAGACAGCATTTAATTACCAAGATAATTCTAATCTTAATGAAAAGAAAATTACCTCCAGGAGGAATCTCTCTGGTAAACATGAATCTCTTTGAGGCTGAAAACAGGAAAGGGGACAAGAACAGAAAGCGTGGAAATGCTGCCATTTCTACTGTGTCTCCCTGCGAACGCCACCTGCATACTGAGTAGACAGAGCTTCAGGGTTCCGAAACCTCATTCTAGCGCAGTCGTGTGAGTCCAGGCTAAACCGGATGGGGACGGCTGTAGCACTTCTGAATACAAATGAAATTTACTTTCCTCTGCGATGGGCTCTATGTATTTGTAGGATGATTTGTGCTATTTGGGGAGAAAAACATCTATCAGGGCTCCTCTTGTCACTTACCAAAGTCATTTTCGCCTTTGAAATCGTGGTGTAGATGAGAGGGAAGGATATAGCCAAATGTATTATTCTCCAAACTTTTAATAAGCGCCTACTATGTGTCAGAAAGTGTTCTAAAGCGGCGATGAATGACTGAATCAGATATCAAGTCCCTTACATCAAAGAGCGCACACTCTGGTGAAGACTAATACATCCACATGCAGTCGGGATCTTCGTTCAGAAAACATGTCGTGGTTACATACTCTGGATTAAGAACCGTGCTAAGAGCAAGACTATGAAGAGGGAAAAGGCAGTACTTACTTCTGATAAGTTACACGGCGAGAAAGGCAGTAGGTAACTCACTATGTTACAGTGCAGTAGGTACTGTAATAGAGTTGCTAACACTGCTTAGAGAATTGGGAACAGTTTCATTGCTGGGTATTATTTTTCTAGTCTTTGAAGTGTCAGGATGAAATCATTTGGCAAAGAAGAAAAAGATACAAAGAACGGTAGGCAGACAGGGAAGCCTCTGGGCTCACACTCCGTCCACTCTGGAGAGAGGTGTGGCTGAAGTCCCTCGGGGGGCGCTTGAGTCATCGCTAGAGGAACGCATCTTGCTCAGGTACTTGCTCACCTTCTAAGAGAAACACCCCCATGGGCATCTCTGAGATATTATGTTTCAGATCGTAAGTATTTCACAGACGATCATTACAAACAGGCTTTCTTTTTCCTTATGAGGTGCTAGACAAGGTCTCCACGCAGACCAAGGTGGAGAGGAAAGGTCAGAAGCGCAAGGAGAGAAGAGGTACAAAAAAGTGGGAAACAAGCGTATTGAGCGTGTCAGTTTTCCAGGCACAGGCACAGTGAAGGGAAGAAACCGCTTTACCCCAGGAAGGCATTTTGCCCAACAAGTATTAAACAAAGGAAAGAGAGAGAGGGCTGATGTGCTGGGTATTTGTAAGACAGGGTTAGCAAGGCTGCTCCATAGCCAAACACTGTTGAGGGCGGTGAAGCCGGACGAACACTGTTGAGGGCGGTGAAGCCGGACGAACACTGTTGAGGGCGGTGAAGCCGGAATCACTGCATCAGGCATAGGAACTCCTTCTGGTGATGCTTTAGCAGACGAGCTGATAATGGGAGGTCATGGTCAGTAAGAGGCGAGCGTGAATTTTCAGTCTTGGAGACAGTGCTGTCTGGTCATCTCAAAGTCCAGCACTGCTTCCTGACATCAAAGCATACAATGGGAAGGTTTCTTAAACAGGGCTTTATTATTTAAAATACTTTACTCTATAATTTATTTTATTATGTATTTACTCACCTACTTTTTTATTTTAAATAAATAGCTTTGTTTTCCCCCTGTGGTTACCAATGGTCTCCCGGTAGACCTTCAAACATTTGGAAGTCACCTGCCTATCATATTTGCATTATTAACTTCCTCCTCCTTGAAATGCTTCCTTCATTTGGATTCTGGGACACTCACTTCTTTAAAATAAAAAAAATCATGATTTTGTCCACTTTTTGTGTCTTCTGAGTGGGCTCGCTGGTGCTCTTCCTATGACGTGGTCCTACTTTTCTGAGTTTACACATCCCTGTGGGTACTTCCACTCCCTCTCATGACTTAAAATCTCGAGTGCCTTTTCTCAAACTCTAACTTCAGCTCAGATCTCCATCCCGAGTTCCAAATAAGAATAAAATTTCTGTACATTTTGGCCAACTGGCTGCCACACAGACCCCCTCAAACTTAAAATTTCAATGCATATAGTACTGCTGAAGTTACTCTGTGTGACTTTTGAGACTGGATCATAACAGAAACGCGGCTCTCACCTGGGAGCCCTGGGCCACCAGGTTAAAAAGTTCACCTGCCCGGAGAGCATCTTGCTGTGAGAAAGTCAAATCACATTGAAGGACACACGTAGACACCTTAGTTTACAGTCTTCACCCTCATCTTCACCTTCAAATCCTCCCACCCATCTGTCAGACAGCGAATGAATAAGACCAGTTGATTCCAGCCCAGAGCTGCCGAGTCACTCCCAGCCTTAGATCCTTGCAAGCTGAGGCTTCAGACATCATGGGGCAGAAATAGGCTACAGAATCCACAACCTTAAAAGCATGGTGATTGTTTTGAGGTTCAAGGTGGTTTGCATGTAACATTAATGATTAGAACAAAATCTGGTAACGGAAAGTGGTTGTGGGAGCAGCAACAACAGATTCCCACACCTGAGGCATTAGCTGTGCGCCCAGGCAGGGACTGGGACCGAGGGGGCCTTGAGAGCAGGCTGAGAAAATTTTGTCAACACTGTCACCTGTAGTGTCAGGGAAATTAGAAAATATACTTAACAAACTGGTGGATTCTCCTAAGATTTTAAGCAGACTGTTAAAACTTCCATCTGGTTTCTTTTAGCCACATATTATCAGACGAAAATAGAGAGGGAAGAGCTAAAAAAAAATCTTACAGTTTTCAGCAAAATTTAAAGAAAATATAAAATATTCAGGATGTGCCAGGTTAAAAATAAAACTATATTTGATCTCTAGTACCCCTCCCCCAGCAGATTACGCTCAGATTAAGATTTAAAGCAAAGGTCAATTGAGAGTGTGGCCAGAAAAAAGAAATCTCAGGAGAAAGATAAAGGCACACATGTGATTATAAAACCCTTTGAGAAGACCTCAAAAACATTTAAAGTGGTGCTTCATAGACCCTTCAAAATGCCTCACACACTCTTTCAATAGGGCTTCCATGAACTGGAAGGACATTGCCCCAAGACAGCCTCAGAGGGAGCCCAAGTCAGAGAAGAGATTATCACAAAGCTATTTGTGAGTAGGACCTACATCTAATGGTGCATATTTATAGATTGACACATAGGAACCCTGCAGAATCTTTAAAGGAATTGTATCAGCTTGAGCTGAAAGGAACAGAGACAGTATGAGCCACAATCTTGTACACAGAGGAATGAGGAAGAGAAGGCTACCACTCGGTTGCAAACATGAACTTTTTTTTCTGTATGTACAGTAAGTGAATTTTTTTTTTAATCAAGAGCCCCTGGTCTCATTCCTGTCTTAGCATATAGGCTGAATTTTAATTGTCTGAAAATTGTCTGACTTTTCCACTAATGGCTCCATGAAAGGAGGGGCTTTGCCTGGTTTATCACCCATTTCAAGTGGATGAAGAAGTAACAGAGGTAAACAGCACGTGCCCCCTGAACTCAAGGTGGCATCTTTCCTCCAGTGGAAAGCATGACAGGAAGACATTTTAAAACAGATGGGATCTAGATAAAGAAGAAATAATTTCCATCTAGGGTATCAGGGGGTAGCATGTTACAAACAGACATATTCACACATTTAAACTAGACCTTAATGAATATCACTGTTTGAAGAAAAAAAAATGAGGCCTAAAGAAAACATTCTCTATTTCCCCAAAAGTCTAGTGATTTGGCATGGAATGTTATATGAATAAAGTCCATTTCTGCCTAGTCCAAGTTTCTGTATTTTGCCTTCATTTGCCTTCAAAAATGAAATGATTCTTGAACATTTTGATAACTACCTGTAGGTGTTTACGAATGAAGTTCATTTGTAAGTGCTTGCAAATGGATATTTACCCTTGAGATCTAGGCCATTTCCTTTTCAAAACTGACTCAAAATATTGTGATGTGGCAGAACTGTCCTGGCCAGAGTCACGAGGGCCTGCTCTGCTCACGTTCCAGTAGGTGCAATTATTTTAAGGAAACACTGAAGGTCATCCTCATCATGGAAACAGAAATTGCAGCCAGTAATCATCACAGAGTTTGAAGAGCCCTCAAAGAAATGAGCTACAGGTATAATTTGGGGTTTGAGCTAATTAGAGCCAGAGTGAATGCATCTGAAAGCGTTAGGATCCATTTAGAGGAGAATTGTCTTGATTACAGAATACACCTGCCCCCAAGCAGTCATCATGCATTTCATTACGGTTTGGGTATTTCAGGGTCTCCTGTCACCCACTCATTTGAATGATTTCAGAAGAGCCTCTCATCCCAAAGCATCTTGTGGAATAGCCTCCTGAGGACAGTTCTGAATAAGGTATTTGTCTCAGCATCCGAAGTGTGCTCCCGATGGCTTTGTCCGTTCCAGACATCACATAATGTCACTGGGCTTAAAATTCAAAGAGTAATGAGAATTAGGGGAGCCCATATAATGAAATAATTTTTATTGTGTATCTATCTATTTATCTAGCCATTTGCTCGCTCTTATTGAAAACGTATTTATTATATACAAATATATACTGTCAGGCAAATAATAATAACTTATTTCAGGGGGTTGTTGGGAAGATTAAAAGAGAATTTTTATAAAGCACTGAAGGCAATGCCTGTCTCAGGGCAAATATTACATAAATGCTGAGTATTATTCTGTCATAGTTGGTGTCCAATACAATTTTTTTTTGTTTGGACTGAATAAATGAACAAATAGGTGTGTTGACATTAATCAGGAAGGTACCAGAATGGTGAAAAAATTTGCACGGTTGAACAGAAGGGAAAACTCACATTTCTTCAAGGTTTTGAAGTGCAGGGGAGGTCAGACACTTCTGTTTGGAAGCAAGGGTGGATGAGGACCAGCGTGAGAAAGTGCCTTCTGACACTGAGGTAGGCGGTGAACGTCACAACCCCGGGGGGTGGTCACGTCTACACTGGATTACCACCATGCAGGTGTGGGCGGGGTGGGCAAGCGAGGCCTTTGTGGCCCCTTCCCAGCTGAGGTTTTTAAATGCCAAGCAGTCTCTGAACATCTTGAAGATACTTGACTCACCTCAGTTAACGGACAGATTAATTTAAGATGAAGCTTCTTAAGTAAAATGGCACAACGGAGCTATAAGGTAGGGTTAAATATGGTAGAATTCCAGTTCAACCATACAAATTCTGTGTTGACTGAGGTACCCAAACTATTTGCGTTAAGTCTGGAATATCTCATCAAAAGACATTCAAAACTAACAGACTAATTTCTCCTCGTTTTTCTTCATGCTGTAGAATTAGCTCATGAGCAGTCACAGGGAACATTTTATTTTAACCCGAGTCCTTGGTGTCACCTGATCTCACACACACACACACACACACACACACACACAGGTGAAGTGGAGATTTTGTAGATTGTAGTTGGGACCCAGACCTGAGGGACAGAAAGCTGGGTTCCTAGTTCTCTCTGTGCTGTATGCTCAGCAAGTTTGGCTAAGTTCTTTGTGCTTCTGAGCCTCAGTTCTCTTCTCTTCCAAGTGGAGATATTATTTTGACTACTACATTATTCAAAGAATATGTAGAGAGCCGGAGATCCAGCTCAGCTCTATCACTAGCTCAATAAGGGATGTTTAATGAGTCACGTTATCTTCCTGTGACCATCTGACATGTCTATAAAATGGACTTACTAACATGTGACCCACTTGCTTTGCAGAGTAATTGTAAGAATCAAAAATAATTGATATTTTTAAAAGTATATGTAGAGAGAGGTAAAAATAGGAGTGGTTGCTTTAATATATAAATCTATCTCTGTATTTATAGTTGTATTTTAGGTATTTATGTATCCATAAGTAACAGAAAATACAAAATCTTTGCCAGTTTTATTATCAGTTGAAATAGGATCAAATAGGAATTTCTGCAAAGCTCCTTCAGCCTTTCATTTGTCCCATCTTAGTTCAACAGTATCTTTTCAGTTTGGACTTGTTTCTAGGGCTGCTAGTAACAGATTATGACAAGCCTCGTGGCTTAAAATAACAGAAGTTCATTCTCTCCCGGTTCTGGAAGCTACAAGTACAAAGTCAAGGTGTCAGCTGGGTCAGTCTGTTCTCGGGGTCTGAGAAAGAGACTCTGTTCCAGGCCTCTCTGTTTCTGGCTTTCATTAACAGCTATCAATCCTGGCATCGCTTGGCTTGTGACATCATCACTTCCGTCTCTGCCTAAGTCATCCACATGTCATTAACCCGTGTGTCTCTGTTTTGTCTTCTTGGAACGACACCAGGTGTTGGAGGAGGGTTCACTCAAATCCACACACACCTCATCTCAACAAAGCCCCTGTTTCTACAAAAGCCGTATTTCCACATTCTAAGGTTGCTGGAAGACATAAATTTGGGGAGAACCCTATCCAATCCAGTACATCATCCATAGTCCCCCAAGTCTGCTGCACAGAGAATTACCAGGAAAGAGACCCGGATCTTAGACATCATATTAAAACACGTGGCAGGCTGACATTGTTGCCTTATGATGATTTCTGCTTTCTGCCCTATTTCCTACTGCATTTCGCTCCAGTGACGCCTTATCTCCCATAAAGCAGGTGCACCGAGGATACAGCAAAGGGAAGAGAGATGTGCCAAGAGGAAAGTAGATCTCTGAAAATGTACAAAGATGGAGGGGGTGGGACTTCTGCCAGAGTCTGCACCTGGCTCACTCCTACCCTGCCCTCCTTAGGGATTTACACTGACTTGTACCAGTCGGAACTGGGTAGAATGTGGACCCCAAATTGTGAAGAGGGGGCTTCTAAGCTAAATTGTCAGGTTTCACATAATGCAGTACGATTACGCTGAACAGGTTCTCATCTCAGCCGCACTGCCGTGTCAGCCCCGAGCAAAGCTGCGGACCTTGGAGGCCTGATGGTTGGCAGAGGTGGTAATTACCCAGGGCAAGCAGAGAGCTCCGAAGAAGAGCTGTAATTTGAAGGTCTAGCAACTTCTGCTTCTACACAATTTTTCCTTCTACTGAAAACCTTGAAATCTATCAATTTGATTTATTAACGAAGGCTGTAATTTTCGAATAAAACACCCAGTCTGTAAGTTTGCTTTATTTAATTGGGATAAAATTGGTCCTCTGAGCAATGTGTGTCATTGACAGAGTCACACATACTCCCTGTACTTCAGCTTCTCAAAATACAAAACAAATACTATTATCTGCAATTTTCCAGCAGGAGTAAATTCAACAAAGACTTTAAGATGAGCTTCAAATGTAAGATGGCATCCTTTCTGCCATATAGAGGTCTGGGGTTGGCCTGAGGATGCGCTCAGGAGAGGAAAAATAAATCAGAGAATTTCTCCTACTCTGTCTTTCAGTTAAAAGCCCCTGTCCCTCATCTCAAGAAAGAAAGTGAGGCTTTTTTCTGGGACTCTTTCTGCACAGTGAACAGGAGGATCCGGGCTGCCTTTGAATTGAAACTCGGAGTGTTCTCACTCCAGCTCAATCAGAACTGGACCTTGGCCAAATCTTGTCACCCGTTTATTATGCAATACTCCTTTTAGTTCTCATGAAATACTTTTAAAAAGTGAGCATAGCTGAGTTAGAAATTCTTCCCACATTTAAAAGAATAAAAATTATTCGGAGAATGTTTTCAGACAGAGTGCAATTCAGGTAACAATAACCAGGAGATAATTTGAAAATTCACATCTGTTGAGAAATTAAGATATACACTGTGACAACCTCTGGGTCAAAGAAGAAACGATCATGATTACTAAAACATTTTAATAACATGATAATAAAACATGGCAGAGCAAACTGATGAGACATAGCTAAAGCGAAGTTTAGCAATGAATAGGCTTAAATAAATACACTGGAAAAGATCAAAGACTGAAAAATTAATATTTTCTCAATAGCCATCTCATGGTTTTAGGAATAGTAAATCAAGTCCAAAGAAAGTAGAAGAAAGCCAGCAAGAAAGATATAAAGAGAGCGTTAACGATAAAGAAAACATACACAGTAGAGCAGAAAGTTAAAATGCTAATAGATGGAGAAACCCCTGGACAAACTGACCAAGAAAACAGGAGACAAAAATATGAGTATCAGGAAGAAAAAGTGGGCTATTTGCAGATGTTACAGAATTTTAAAAAGCTTATCTAGAGGTAATTTGAAAACCTTAAGCAATTTTGAAGATTAGACAAACGCTTACACAAATTTCTAACTCTAACATAGGAAGAAAAAAGAAATACAAACAGTCCATAAATTTTAAAGGGATTAAACATACAACTAAAAACTTGCTCACAAAAAGGAGTCTAAACACAGATTACTCATTGGTAAATTCTAAACTAACTTCATCAAGAAATAATATTAAGCTTAGGCCAACTTTTCTATTGAATAGAAAATAGGAAAAATTTCCCAGTGGTTCTTCTCATCAAATAGCATTTATTTCAACACTGCATTTAAACGTTAATCCATGTAATTGATTATATTAACCAAAAAAAAAATGAGAAAATTGATATGACCATCTCAACAGATAAAATCATCCTGTTTATGACTATGAATGAAAACATGAAATTCATTGCTGAGTATCCAAATATATTTTGCTAGAAAAATTTTGTTAACCTGAAACAGTATTTGAAACAAACAAAAAAATTGTTTTAATTACACGGAAAAAATGTTAAGCGTTCCCTCTGTCATCAGGCATGGGACAAGTTTTCCCCACTATCACAAGTTACATTCAGTATTGTAATTGAGACCCTGGCCAGTACAATAAGATAGAGAAAAGGAAAAGTATAAGGTTGTGGTCGAGGAACAGGGATAAAACTGGTGCCATTTTTGCCTCTACAACTGAGCAGCTAAGAAAACTGGGCAAGTAGCTTAGTTTACTGACACCTCATTATCTTATCTACAAATTGAGATTTTAAATAAATTCATCTCAGCATGATTCTAAAAATAAAATGAGATATCATGCGTCAAGTACCTAGCATAGTGCTTGACATTTCTTCTTATTAAATATTAAAAAAAAGCAAAGGAAACAGAGTGCAAAACCTTCCAGTGCTCTAAGATTGAAGAACCTCCAGTTCAGAAGTTGACCATATATGTGTGTTCCCCAGAACTGTCTTTCCCACTTAGCTTTTTGTGGTCCATATTTTTATCTTCCTAAGCCTTGAGACATGTGGGGAATTATTTTAAAAGGCAAGATCCTTTCCTTCCATAAACAGTTTTCTATAATTTATCAATTCCCCACTGTGTACCAGGCCAATGGAGGAGCTCTTGGTAAGAAATAGTCATAATCTTAGTAACACACACCTTACATACAGCACCTTGAATTTCAGTACGTTTTCATATACATCATGCTATCTGACCTTCACAATAATAAGAGAACATGGGTAGGGAGGCAATCTACCTTCACCCCTTGTTTTACAGATGAGAAAACTGAGGACCAGCGAAAATACAAAGTCTGTTAGTTAGTAACAAACCATAATAAACGCCCCCTCCTCTTGAAGATCTCTGGGAGAGTTTTTTTATAAAGGGGTATGAAGCCAGCCTCCGGTGCAACTGTGAGGCTGTGACGTGTGTGATGGAAAACATACTGACTTGGAAGTCGGAAAAGATGACGACTGAGCCAAAATACCTGCCTTGCTATTTATTATCAGGAGGGGGCCTTGGAAAGTGGCCCCAACCTCTCCGAGTCTCAGTTCCCCTGTCTCTACAATAAACATAGTGTCTGATTCCTGGGATTGTCCAAGGGCTAATTGAAACGTAGTCAAAAGCTTTTGGCACAAGTGGCTGGCAAATAGTAAATGTTTAATAAATCTGACTTTGCCTTCGTCACTTTCTGCACATTCAGTGCCTCCAAAGGGCATTAACATCATTTAACATTTCCTCTGAAATACTCCCCTTTTTCTAATGTGGCCTCCGGGAACACTACTGTCTAAAACAGATGAAAGGAACCTGCTGAGGAATCAGATCTTCTCCTCAGCAATTCTGCATCGTCTGGTAAATTTTGAAGAGGTTTCTAATTTTCACAGATGCCCAGTGTGGAGAAATACACCAACACTCTTGCTCTATTAAAGGGCATCGAGTCAGATGACTCAGAAGGACCTTGAGGAACTCACTGGTCAGGGTTCTGGAACGAACCTGCATAAATTATCTCTGCGCCCAGGGTCCGAGGTCATCAGGGAGCATTTGTATGATGGGAACAAGAATAAGACAGGCTGAACGCTGCACGTTCCAGCATCTAGACATTCCCAGAGCAGAGGGGACGTGAGAGATCGTTATCCACACCCCTCAAGTTAGAAATAATGAGCATCACGTCCAGGGAGCGGAAGAGAGAGCTTAGGTCTAACAGACAGAAACAGTGTTGTTCCCACAGCCTCTTTGTCCATCCGCCACCCCTTCCACATCTCCTCCAAAACACAGCATCCTGCTCTCTCTCAGTCAGACTTTCCTCGCACCTGCAAGCATGCACTAGGCATGTATGCCCTTTCCCGTGTTCCGTCCCGAAGCAAGACCAAACCAGAAAGCAACCCTGTCCAAGAGTATGCAAGAGAGAGCTTCCCTGCTTCCCTGCCTTTCTTTCTCTTTACCAGCAAACCTCTTGGAAAGGTCCGTTGCATTTGTTGCTTCTAATTTCCCCTTTACTTTTCAGCCCATTGAAATGAGATTTCTAGCCCTACCAGTCTTCGCCATTGACTAAGGACCTTCCGATGACTGCTTTCATTCCTCAACTTTTCTATTTATGCCTCCCTGAAACCCTTGTCCCTGGTTTCTGGGATGCCCTGGCCCTCCCTGCACCCCTCCTGAGACTGCGTCTCAGTCTTATTCGACATGAACCATTCCCCAATTTCCTTAAGCGACGGTATTCCACCGCTGGGGACACATTCAGGTCTCTGCAGGATCCCTGTCTCTGTTAATCTCGCCTATAACTGTAATCACTACTTCAATAGAACAATTCTTAGATTTATATACTTGCCTAAGATTCCATCCTTCATTCTAGACCCCAAATTTTACCTGACTATAGGCCCTTCCAGGATTTCTTACTAATTCCAACAAATCAAATATAATTTATTCACTTTTTGTTTCCTGGAAAAATGATTCCTATATTGTCTTCTTACACAGATGCAACCGTTGAAGTCATATTTTTTAAAAACTCATCTTTCTCCTCTGCCCTGAAATCTGATTGGTAGAATTATTAGTTAAAGGAATAATACCACTTTCAACGGTTTGAAAAAAAACAGCATATTTAGGGATTAATGTGGCCAAAGATATGCAAGACACGTAGGCCGAAAACAATGAATCACTGCTGAGAAAAATTAATAAATAAATGGAGATACACACCTACTCCTGATTCAGAAGACTAAACATTGTTAAGACGCAAATTCTCCACTAATACAACCCCAGTCATAATCCTAAAAGCTTGTTTTTAAAAATAGATATCTGATTCTTAAATTCATATGGAAATAGAAATAACCCGGGGCAGCCAAACAACTTTGAAGAAGAGCAAAGTCAGGCATCAACACAATGTGGTTTCCATACTCAAAGGTAGAGTATTAAACACAGTGTGGTAGCAAGATGGACAGAGAGAGTCAAGGAACGGAGTAGGGAATCCAGAAATAGCCCACACATATACTGACAGGCTTTGAAAGACATGCAAAGACAATTATTCAACAACAAATGGGGCTGGAATATCAGATATCTATATAAAAATGAACTTCATACCTCGAACCATAGACAAAAATTAATTCAAAATATTGAATAGACTTAAGACATAAAACAATAAATCATCTAGAATAATACAAAGGGATGAATTTGGTAACCTTGAGTTAGGCAGAAATTTTTTAGAGAAAAGACAACATACATCTTTACCAGATGACCCAGAAAGCCCTTCCTATGCATTTACCCAAGAGAAATGGAGTTCACCCCTAAGGAGTGATCACAATCCCACTCTCTTTATTTGGGTTATTCAGCCTTTCTGAACAGCCACTGGCAGAACCCAAGACTCCACGATTCCAGGGAGATCAGATGTGGATGCCTGAGTTCCTACACTCCCATCTCAGCAAGCTCAGTGGCCCTTTCCTGCAGGAAAGCTGGGATACGCGGTCTCCTTAGACAATGGAGAGTGGGTCGCCGATGACTTTAAAACCACAGGAGAGACCTAAACCATCACTAGGGCTGATGTATCCACAGAAAGTCGAGGACCGGGGTAGCAGGCTTGAGTGGACATGAGCTGGCACGCCAACTGCATCTCACAAACCCCGTGATTCTTCTTCTTGCTCGTGTTCTGTATCAGGCCAAGCACTGACTTCTATTTATGAGCTAGGACTTGGGGGACAGACATACCTGCCTCGTCTTTTCAGCTGTTCAGTCTCAGATAAGAAACTGATATCTCAGAGTTCTTGTCTGCTAAAGGAGGATCATATCTTCTGCAGGGAGTCCTTCTGAAGGTCAAATGAGAGGATGAAAAGCACTTAGCACCGTTTTCAGCACATAGAAAACATTTTCTAAAGAGTAACTATTGCTATGGATCAAAACTGTCTCCACCTCGTTGCTATTTTCCCCGTCTACGCCCCCATCAACTCTCCCCTTTTATAGTCCACTGGGAGGTTTTTCTCCCCAGTGCGTCCTGGTCTGCTCGTTGTTGGACATCACATACCTGCACTACAAGAATGTGCAGACAAGAAAAATGGGGGTATAATCTACATACTCAGCTGAACTGCCCAAGAAACAGGTCACTTTTAACCTAATATGCAGGTGTGATGAGATTAGGGGAAAAAAAAAAAGTATTTCAATCACTGCAGCTCCCAGAAGAATCAGTCAGCCCCTGGCATGTTTTCAGGTGTTTCCCTTGTCAATTCCGACGGGTCAGACAAGATGCTACTTAACATCAGACTCATCCTTAGAGCTCCCTGATACGGATACTGTCACCCCACTTTACAGATGATAAAATTAAGCTTCATGGAATTTCAGAATTTTTTCCAAAGTCATGGCACAAACAACAAGACGAAGATTAAAATCTTTACTTGTCAACCCCCAGATCTGTTCTTTCCCCCCTTTGTGTAGTCTCCCTGCCTATGCAAATGTGGTGTTTTCATATACATTGGCCACCCACAAAACCCCTCATGAGACCCCACTGCCATCCCCAAATCAAGAAATCTTATCCTGCAGAAGCAAAAGGAGCCGTGACAGGTGTGAGTTCAAGGTGAGCGCCATCCAGGGAACTTCAGAGACTCCAAGAGCCTCCTTGTCCTACCTAGCATCCCTCCTCAGGAACTGGGATGCCTCCTCAGGAACTACTGATGCCTCCTCAGGAACCTGTGCCGAGCGTCTCAAACGTCTGAATTTTTCCTTTTTGATGTTTTAAATATTCCAGCTGCTCTCCTAACAACCATGTCTCGTGAGCACCCAGCCATAACCTAGGAAAGTGGGACCAGATGCCCTGGCAAGTGGTTACGGTTTAATGGTAAATAAATAGGTCCCTGGTAGTGCTTTTGTAGCTGGCTGGGGAGCCCGCTTCCAGCTGCTGGGCCCACTGACAGCTGGGTAAACACACTGCCGGGAGCTGCGAGCCCAGAACTACCAGCCAGTGCCCACAGCCCAGGAGGTGCCGGGACTGTTGCTGTTCACCCATTAGCCGGTGAGAATTACCAAAGCCCTTGCTACTAAATCTCCTACTAAGTTGCCGTTAAAAGGGATGGTCCTATTTATTGAGCTGGAGAATCAGAGGCAGGACTATGAATTTAGATAAAATTAAATCAAAATCTTTACGTTGTCTCACAAGCCTATATAGACCTCAGCTTCATAGTTAAGCCCGGGGCTTGGGCAGCATGTCCGGCACAGCTGACGTATCGATCACAAGCAGGGGTGGGTTGAAGTGGCAAGCCGTCAGTTCTGCTATGCATCCTTCCCACACACATCTACTAACCAGCTCTGCGTTAAATCTGGGCTGTTACGCTCAGTGGGAGTATCTGGGTGGACTGCACTGTCTCTGTCTTCCTGGTGTATTAGGAGAAGCCAATATCTGAAGAAGTAGTTTTGATTCTGTGTGGCACACATAACAGCAAACATGTTTAGGCCAAAGAAGAGATAACCTCTAATGGGATTAAACAAGAGATCACTAAATGGAGGATGTGTGAGTCTGGTTTTAAGGCTGAATTTGAGGAGGTGGTGTGTGTGCTGGTGAAGGGTAAGTGTCTGTTAAGAAACGCCATCCACGTAGAGAAAGCAAAGTGTAGCAAGGAACGGGGGTGCCAAGGAGCAGGGGCATGTCTGGGAAGTCACAGGAGCTGGGAGTGGCACAAAACTGAGGCTGGGCGGGGGCAGGGGTGAAAAGGTGACCTCTCCTCCCAGCAGTGCCACTCGTTCATCTCAAGGCTGAATTCAGCCCCTAGAATGACGTCCAGTGGACACAGACGCGAGCACAGCCCAATCTGCGCTTTCTCCAAGGAGGAGGCGTTCCCTTTCCATGCCACACAACCCTTCCTTAGTCTCCTGTTAGACCCCTTCCCTGCTCCCGCGTTTCTCACCTCATGCTGTTAACACTGTCATTTTCTCTGCAGATCAGGGCTGAATTTTCCCCTCTATGGTTCTCTAACGCGTGGTGTATCTCTACCCCAGCACCTATTTGAGTCTGGTCCCCTAAAATGGGAGGTTTTGGAGTGTAGGGACCATTTATCCCACATTTACAGGGCGTCTATTCAGGCCATACTCTCTGGGAAGCACTGACGTCGCTTGTGGTGTGTTTCAGGTCACTATCAGGAGTGCGGGAGCAGTCGAGACCCCTGTCCTAGCCTAGCCCTTCCGCGGTCAGCAGAGGCACCAGCCTTACTGATTTCTCCTCATCCCAGTACCAGGGCCTCGGACAGTGGTGGTTAAACGATTGTGGCCCTGCTGTGTCTTGGAATGAGTAGTGAACTGAAGTCTAGAATACGGAGTTCATGTCCATTTCTCTAATACTAATGGCTGGACACATCTTGCTCATTCATTTTCCCACCAAACAAATAAAAATTAAAAAACTGTCCTATATCTGCAAAGTGCTTCCCAGCCCTCAATATGCTTTTTTATGCACTGACTCATCTATTTCTCTAATAGATCCATTTACAGTTGCAGAAAATGAGCTTTGGGGGTTAAAGGGCACAGCTGGAACTTGAAGCCAGGATTTTCTTCTCATTGCAAGTCCTGGTCTTGAGTTCTCTGAGGCCCCACAAAGCTCTAAAACTTTATATTCTGTGACTTGGGATTTCTTGTTCTCAGTGAAGTCTTGTCGCCCCAGCCTTATTACGTGTTGTTCATTCGAAACACGTCTAAAAGAATCATAGCCTTGACAGATGTCATTTGCTTCATTCTGAACAGAAATAATGATGGTTCTTCCTGCTGACAGCGGCTCCCTCCCTGACCTCAGTACGCGCTTCTATCCCCAGAAGGCAGAGGCCGGGCAGACGTCTGTTCCCAGGCAGCAGCTCCCTTTGCTGCCTGAACACCTTCCACAGCCTTTGAGATATAATAGTATTCTGTCGTCTTTGGTGGTGACATCTGCCCTGCAACAGACCCTTTCCTTTATAGTTTTCTCAAAGTTTAAAATCTTGCTCATGTAGTTTTTCTTAATGGCTGCACGTCTCTTTTGGTTTATGTGTGTGCTGTGCTGTGCTGTTCTGTGCCGTGTGGTACACCGGCAAGGATGGGAGATTTGGAATCAGAGGATGTCAATTTGCGTCCTGAACTGGTGCCTTGGGACTTGGGGTGACTGACTTAGCTTCCTTGAGTCCTGGTCATCTATCAAACGGAAATAATAATAGCATTTGTCTTACCTGCTATTTCACGTTGCTGTGATTATTAAATGCTATAAAAATAGTGTGCACACTGTTATTATTACTCTAGTTTTACGAATAGCCAAACTATTGAAGAATTCTGCTAAGATACCTAGAACAGAATTAAGCTGCAGCACTGTTAATCCGAGCCCACCCTGCACTAATGCAACAGAGTCTCTCTGTGACGTGGAAGTCTTAGCACAAGGTGACTCTTCCAAGAGGCATGTGGCCCCGCCTGTGCAGATTTCAGGAAGGAAGGAAAGGAATAAACATTTATGAGTCTCACTGTTTCCCAGATGTGTGCTAGACATGTGACATTTAATTTATTCTGAGCACCAGATGCTATAGAGTCAACATAATTATGCCCATCTTATAAGTGACGAGACCTAACGGCAGAGAGGATAAGGATTGTATCCAGAGTAAGTCTGTTAAGAGCTAAGGATTTGCAGTCAACAGGGGTGGTTTTGGGTGCTGACACCTGTGTTTGGATCTTCTCTGTCCCACTTGGTTGGTCTGGGATAGACCAAAATTCTGGAGTCTCAATTTCTGAATCTGAGAAACGGCCATGACCTGCCTCATAGCATCACCAGAACACACGGCCCAGAGTCGGGCACAGAATTTCCTTTCTTCCCCGAACGTCATGCATCCATTCTGGAGTCACCCATAAGCTTAGGTCTCCAGATTAAATGTTCTGTTTTTATCTTTGCAGCTCACTGTAAATTCCTTGAGAGCATGGGCTGTGACTTACTCATCCTGCATCTCCATAAACCCCAGAGTGGTGCTAAAGGCACACTATATAACTGGAGCCACTTGGCCAGAACACTAGACTTGGAACTGAAAGACCTGGGTGTAAGTCCAGATTCTGCATGCGTGAATTTATGCAAAGGTTTTTTTGTTTGTTTGTTTGTTTGTTTTCCCCTCTCCATCATCTCAGGTTTCTTCTTCTGTGTAACACTCCTCTTTCACACACACACTATGAAAATTAAGTAAATTTAAGCCCGTTGTTAAACTACTCTGAAAATCCTCAACTGGAGAAAATATTGTGAATGACCGAGTACACCTTGTTTCCACCTAAAATAAGGCAGTTAATTTAAGTCTTATCTAGTGTCATTTCCCTCATCTCATCTCTCCTAGCTAGCCTTACTCTTTAGGTCTTTAGTGGCATGATAGAAGTCTAGCTCCGGAAAATACTCAGGGCTATGTGAAACCAGTGACTAAAACAGTTAACTGCATTAATTACAGGAAACTGGTTGAATTTGCCAGTCATGCTTTCTAGTTCTGATTATTTGCTGAGTGGAGTCAACTGCCTCCTGCATCATGGTCTTATCATACATTTGCACTCAGTTTCTTGTTCTCTGACACCATTGCCTTCCACAGAGCCTCCTTGTCTCAGTAAATTGGGAGGAGGGGAAATCAAGTGATACAGATGAATGAGGAAGATATATCTGCATCTAATTGAAGCAGTCCAAATATAATCAAAAGAAGCAGAGAATTTGGAATTATCTTGTCATTTTAAACTGTTAAAACCAAAATATTCAGGGATGAGATGAATTCCAATGGATCTTGAGAACCTTTCTGCTTGCAGTAGAAGGATCATGTGTATCTGGACTGAATTCATATACAGGCTCCCAGAATCTTAATAGAAGAGTAATCATGACCCATATGTTTTATGAAACTGCATCGAGCTTTTGTCATTTCATACATTTAGGCTTGTAAATTATTGTAATCATCTGTCTTAAGTGACTTATTGAGGAAGGTAAAAGGCAATGAGGATTGCTTTTTCTGACTAAGATATCCAAGAATTGTCATAATAAGCAGTGCTCTTAAAGTGGTAATCAAATACTTCTATATATAACTGACAGCCTAATCTTAGCATTGTGTGCAGATAAGTGGATTAAAGTCAACTCTCTTTCCAAACTGATAAACACTTATAGAATAGAAACTTTGCCTTAGAATTAAAAAAAAAAATCCTGAAAAATACAAGAGATGTGACCATCTCTTGTAGAATCAGAGACAATCACAGACGGCCTTTTCTTTTCTTTTCTTGACTGAAGACTCTTCCAGAACATTGGTGAAAATTTTATAGATATACGACACATGATATACCCAAACTTGATAGGAGAGGAAACAATTGAAGTGACTCGGGAAGAAAACCCCAGTATTTGTTCAGCAGCTAGTATGTACTAAATACTTGAGTGTACCTGGCACCGTCTTAGGTACTTGTAAACGTAGTATCTCATTCATTCTTAAAAAAAAATTTACCAATATTTGACCCCTCTTTATGAATGAAAACATTTTGGCCTGGAGAGGGGACCTGGTTTCCTGGGGCTTTGTACTTAATGTCAGAGTTAGAATTAGAACTCCAGTCTCTACCATCAGATACATTATTCTTTCCTATACAACATCACAATATGTTGTTTGCACAAAGGAATGATGTGAAGAAAAGATTTCCATAAGAAAAGCATAAAATACGTCACTCTAAGACTCTGAATGTTTTCCGTGTAACAGGCAAAACATTCCCCTCTTCTGCTACAGTGTTTATAAATCAAGGAGGGGCTGAGTCCAACAAATGCAATCATACAACTTCCCTGGTTCTACCGGACTTCACGTGCGTAATTACACTTAATAACAACGTTACACAGGCTGCTGCTTTGGACGCACATGCTCCTTGTTCGCCTGGTCTGTTTGCACTGGCCGCACAGGTTCATGGGTAATCTGAAATCTGTACTTGTCTGGACCCTTTTGTAGGCACACGTTTTCCTCTCCACAGTCACTTCTCTGTCATAACGCCACGCTTCAGAGGCCAGCGGCTCACCTGCTGCTACAGCTCGAGCCTGAGATAAATCAAGTCAGAACGGGATTTATGAATCATCTCTTCCACCACATTTTACGGGAAAATTCAAGCTGAAAACCGAAATCATTTGGCATTGACTCAGAGTGAGACTTCCTGAAGCAGTGAAAGGAAAAGGAAAACTATTTCAAAATAGTCACATCGTCTGAAATAGAGCTTAACCCCAGTGACCCCACCTGCATGATAAGCCAGAAACTTAGCTTCCAGGGCCACAGAACTCTGCAGAGGAAAACTCAAGATGCGTCCTTGGCCTATCCATTCTGTGACTGGTTTTGATTTCTTTTTGTCCACATTCCTATTAGGTGGCCAAAGAAATCCCATTCCCTGAAGCAGATTGTGCCTCTTATAATAAGCCTCACTTGGAGAAGGAAATCCAATCATTCATCCCATCGATTCATCAGTCAGCCAGCAGGTATTTATGGCGAAGTTACCGCCATTTGTTAAATACTTCTCAGGTACTTGATATCAACCAGGTGATTCTACATATTTAATTTTACTTAACCTTCAAAATTAAAAAAACAAACAAAGCCGTATACAAATATATGAGAAAAGCTCTCTGGTAAAGGTAAATACATGGACACAAATAAAAAGCAGTTTTATTGTAATTTAGGTTTGTCAGTCCACTGTTACACCTTTATGGAACTTGAAAGACAAAAGCATAAAAAATAAATCTATGTTCATGGCTACACAACATATAAACGTGTAGTTTGTGACATCAGTAAACTGAAGGGGGCGGGGCTGTAAGGGAGTAGAGTGTTGGAATGCAATTGAACTTCAGTTGGCATCGATTTTAAAACATTGTTACAGCTTTAGGAGGTTATGTTCAACCTCCCTAGTAACCACAAAGAAAGTACAGGATATACACAAAAGGAAATAAGGGAATCAAAATGTGTCACTATAAAAATTAACTGAACATACAGGAATGCAGTAAGGGAGGACATGAGAGACAAAAAACTACAAGACAAAGAGAAAACAAATAACAAAATGACAATAGTAAGTCCTTCCCTCCCAGTACTTACATGCAAATGGAGTATTACTTGGCCATAAAAAGGAAGGAAATTCTGGCACGTCCTACAACATGGATGGACCCTGAGGACATTATGCTAAGTGAAATAATTGAGTCACAAAAGAAAAACAGTGTATAATTCCACTTATTTGAGATACCTAAAAGAGTCAAATTCATAGAGACAGACAGTAGTTTGATAGTTGCCAGGGCCTGGGGAGAGAGGGAATAAGGATTTATTGTTTAACGGGTACAATTAAACCTGGTCTTGCAAGATGAAAAGAGCTCTGGAGATGGATGGTGGTGGTCATACAGCATTGTGAATGTTCTTTATTTTTATCATGGTTCCCATTTTACGGATCTAAAAACTTAAGACTTAGAGTTGTTAGGGGTGTGGTGGTCCCATGGCAAGCCAGGGCCAGAGCGTGGACACACCATCAAGACCTCCATGAATAAATACCTAAACAAACTCAGAAAAATGGAACCACATTGGAATTTCATCTGTATGAGAAAGACAGTAATTCTTTTTCGTAGTATTTTGTAGGTGAGAAATTTTTTTTAGCAAAATATAAGTTTTAGGACTTGGGAAGTATATAAACATCTCAACAAATTAATTTCAGAGATGAAAAGCCTTGAGTTCTTTTATGGCCTTATACAAACTTCCTTTTGAGTGATGAATGGTGCCATTAAGATGTTCTGTGCTTTTTACATCTTGTCAGCGAAGTTCTGTCCTGAGATATATCCAAAAAAGGGATTGCGTCTAAATAAGGTTTCTCTCTGGCAAGATACTAGCCAGGAGACCAGTTAAGAGTGGAAGTATGATGCCGTAGAATCAAAGACCAGAACAACAGAAATGGAGTCTCCTAGAGTCTGAATTGTGAGCCAAGGATGATGCTAAACTCTGGGAATACACAGACTTTGTGAAGCCCCCCGTTTATAATTTTTTGATCCTAAATTGATAAACAATAAAGGAAAGAAAGAATCACTCTAGAGTCAGGGTGCAGGATGGGTTGGAAGTAGACTAGAGGCAGGAAGGCTAAAACAACAGCCAGAATTTCATGACCTAGTCCTTATTTCAGAGAAAGGGGAAGAAAGAGAGAAGGTGGGCAAATGTTTGGAGGGGGGAGGGAGAGGAGCTCAGAGACATCATGAGTTTGAGATGCTCGGGAGTCACCCAAGAACAGAGTCTAGCAGAGAGTGACACGTGCAGGTCTGAAGCCTGGGATAAAATCTGGGCCTTGAAATAACAGTCAAGGGTCATAAGAGAAAAAGTGACAGCTGTGTTCGTAAACTGTGGACGAAACTGTCTGCAGAGAACTGACCTTTCATATGACTTTGAGATGAGCACCATAATTTGCCAATATAATCACCACAGAATATGAGAAACCTCCCACATCCTTGCAAAAGGCCGTCCCATTGGCCAGGGCCCTGCTTAAGAGCACCACGAGGATTAAGGCCTCGATGGCAGAGAGATTTGCCAGCCTTCAGTTTCTATGAATGGGTGTCAGGGAAGACAGGGTCGGGTAGAGGACCCTGAATTCCACCTTCTTTCAAATCTTCCCTCCTGTGTCCTGGCTGAGTAAAACTACAGAGCAAAAGTACCATTGATTTCGTTCCTAATTGTCTCCTAGGCCCAGCAGATAAGGAGCCTAATTAAACGTAATCTCCTTCCTCAGAAGCCACCACCTCTACCACATCTGTGAATGTGACTCTGGGCAGGCAGTCAGGTCATTCTGAGTCACTGCTCGCTTCTGAAAAATTACAATAAAATCATACTACCGTGCCCGTCCTCTGGTGTCTGAATGATGATATCTGACAGGGCAGTAGTTTATAGTTCCCAAAAGTCTGCACCTGAGGGGTGTCCACGTTGTGTCGTTGTTATAAGTGAGCACGGGCAGAGCCGTGGGCAGCGCTCCATCGACAGGAAGGGATCCAGGGGCCCCTGCCCCCCCGTCCACAGAAGACCCTCTGAAAGGCACTGCTACCATACAGCCCTCGTCAACGCCCGAAGCAGCCATCCGGTGACTGCCAGCCGCCTGCACAGAGAAAGCTATTTCGTCACGAGCCATGTGAGAAGTCATTTGAGAAAGATATCCTCTGACCCCAAGCATCCTGTGATGAAGGATAACGTTCATTTCAGTATAATCCAGTCATGGGACCCAGCAGCTGGGCCGGAAGTGGAGGCCAATCTTACAGATGGTTGATTCAGTCTCCAAACCGTCTGCTGCTGAGCGCTGAGGCCCCACTTCATTAGTCAAGCAGGAAACCTCCCAGGCAGCCAGAGCGGGGAGAAGCGCCCTGGCTGAGTGAAAAGACCACCAGACTGAGAGTCAGGGGAGCTGATCTCCCCGTCCCAGCTCCGCCACAAATGAATTACCTGGATAAATGCGGACAAGCCACTTTTTTCTTCTCTAAGCTTCAGGTTTCTCCTCTGCAGAATGAAGGATTTGAACCAGATTCTTTCTTAGGGAGAGGAGCTCCCCTAACTGACATCAGACGCTTCCCGGCAGTGTCTGTATTACTGGTAGTTAATGCACGATTGCCAAGGTCAGTGTCATCACCCTACTCTGTAGATGGAGATGCTAACATTCAGACAAAGCCATTTCAGCTCTACCTCTCCTGTCTTCTCCATCCCTGCCTTCCGTCTTCTCCATCTCGGTCACGTACCTACTGCCCACTCAGGACCAGCTCCACGAGTGCCCAGCGTCAGATGGGTTCTGGGCTTGGTTTCATGCTCTGCCGTCAGGTCTTGAAGTTCTCAGTAATTTTGGAAGAAGGGTCTCATAGTTTAATTTTTCACTGGGCTCCACAAATTACGTAGTGGATCCTGCCTTGGTTGTATGCTCCCTGGCAGTTGAGCCTCGGGGTGGTAGGCACTCAGGGGAACAGATCGAAGTGTCTCCTGCAGGGTATGGTTCTTATTTCATGGAAACACAGTGACGTGGGCAACATGAGGTGACGGATGTGAGCCACTTAAAGTGAGTCAAGTGCTTCTGGGGCAAGATGCAGGGTCAGTGGTTACAGAAAAAGAGAAAAAACTTTCCTGATCTGGGAAGAACTAAGAACTGGCTCCTTGCCTGCCTCTATTTATTACAACATCTTGGGGAAAAACTCATTGTTTAAATTTTCTATATTGAAGTGTAGTCGATTTACTGCCGTGTTAGTTTCAGATGTACGCGAAGTCTCTCTGTTATTGATTCAAGAAATCTGGAGCTGTGTATGTGTTCAGAGTCGGGGTGAGAGGCTAACTTCCTTCAAACTTTTTATGTCTCTGAGACCTCAAGCTAGTGATCACTTGAGTAGCAGATGGGAATGGAAGACAAAGGCTAGACTCAAATGATCAGAATAAACCCTAGGGTCCTAACTGCCACCAGAATCCTTCTGATGTGACTGTCAGACGTGGAGTCCAAGGTTTCCATGCGGTACCCGACACCTCATGCTGGTCTCCATCGGAGCCTCTTGCCTGCCTATGGGCCAAGAGGTGCTCTCTCTGCTGAGAGCATCAGACCCAGCTGCCCACAGATCCTGTGTGGAATCTTCAGAGGGCTTCACACCTCCCAGGCTTTATACGGAGGGCCTGGAGTGGCCACTCAGGAAACGTACTAAAGAAAACATGTGGGTGCCCCAAGGGAGAGGAATATAGGAGTCCAGAGCCTTGGTTAAGAGATCTAGGCTCTGCCAAGCACCTCGGCAAACCACTTTCTGTCTCTGGCCCTTTTATCCTCATCTACAAATGATGAGGTTGGACACAGGGGTGAAGCACTTTAGGAGATGACATGGACCTCACATGGAGGTGAGTAGCTCTGGGTTCTAATCCTGACTCCTCCTCATCTGTAGCTGTGTGACCCTGGGCGAGTTACTTCACTTCTCAAAGCCTTGCTCTCCTAAGTGACACTTTAACGTTGGGCTGATGATGTCTCTTGCACAGAGTTGCTGTGGGATGTGAATAGAATAATGAGAGGCTTACATGAGGGTCCCGGTCTTGCACATGTAGGCATCCCATCTTAGAAAATGACTGCCATCCATTGAAGCTTTGAGACTTTGCCGGGGATCTGTGACTGTGAATCCCATGGTGTGTGTTCTGGTGCCCGGGACACGGTCAGTGGGAGGAGCATGCCTGGATCCAGTGCCTGTTTGGAGACCTGGCAATACGGCGGGCAGAGACCTCCATGGTTTGTGGGGAACAGTAGAGTGCTGTCGAGATAAGGAGGCCCCAAGCCCTTCCAGCTGGATTCTGTCCTTGGCGCTCACCCTCTGGTTGGCCAAGAGTGAGCGGGCCTAGATCGCAGTGTTCGGTACCTCACAGGTCCAATCTGGGCTCCGTCTAGACAGACAGCTGGAGACCGGCAGCACAGGATGCCAAACACTCCAGGGAGGAGGAGGTGCCTCAGCAAAAAATGTTCTCTTCCTGCCTCCGCTGACTACTGGCTTCCAGATGACAGTCAGGAGACGCTGAACGTGAGTGTGGGAGCCGAGGTCAAAATCCATAAACCACAGGAGCTGGTCTGGCTAGTGGTGATTTCTCTGTCTTGCCCACCAGCCTCCCAGGTAACAGGTAGCTCTGTGGGGCTGTGTCAGGGCAGATGGCCAAGGGGACACATCATCCTAAGGGCTCCCAGAGCAGGGCCCTGACTCTCTCAGCAGACCTTCTAACCACCAGCCTGTTTGTATCTCAGGCATCGGGAACCTCTGTCCCTCAGCTCCAGTTGGACTTTCGCTCATCTGTAGCCTCAGAAGGTACAAAGATGACTCCGTGACCTGGCCCCAGCAATCCTATCTCATTGTAAGTCTCTCTGCTTCCCACCTCATGCTTTAGACACGGGCAATACCAAATTTCACTTAGGCTCTTTCCTCTTCCTGGGAAATAATGTCCCCATCTTCCTGGCATCCTCAGCTATCATCAGTTGGACTGAATCCTTCATTTCCCTCTAGTCTAGGTGCTGCTTTTCCACACCACCATGACTACTGGACTGTACCTCTCCTATGGGACTTCACAAAGTACATAAAACCTCTCTCCCTCTAGACTTGAGACCAGGATATGGGTCTTATTCCTTGCAATCTTATTACTCAATGCATAGTCAGATCTCAGCGTATAAATTTAAAAGAAAGAAAATGAAATGAAACAAAACTCCTGCAAGTTAAATTCAGTCTACCTGATCCATCCTAAACCCTGTCCCCTGCCACTAACACTCTACGAAGTAGCCAAGTTAATGTTTGTATTACACAAAGCGAATTCTATCTCTTCCATGCTCCAAAATTTTCATTAGCTTCACAAAACTCTTAGGGTAGAGTATCCACATCGTGCCCCACAAAATCCTACTGGACCGAATCTCTGCCTATTTCACTCTTGAAAACCCTTGTTCATATTTTTGGTTCTGATATCTTTCTGGCTTTGCTGTGTAACAGATCACCCCAAATCCAGTGGCTTAGTACATAATCAGTTATGACTGCTCCAGTGATTGTTGTTTTAAGCCACTGGTCTCTTCTGGACTTGCTCGTGTGTCTGCTCACCAGGTATGGGTCAGGCAAGCAGCTCTGCTGATCTGGGCTGAGTTTGCTCACATGTTAAGGAGCCGGCTTGCCGCAGGCTGGTCTAGAACGGCCTCAGAGGGACAACTAGTCTCTCCTCCATGTGGTCTCTTGGAGAGCAGGCTCCTCTTCTCTTGTTTATAGGGTGGCGTCAGGGTTCCAGAAAACTCTTCCTGAGTTTCAGGCCCATCATTGGTTTGCAAACACCTCTATCTCATTCTGTTGACCAAAGTGGATCACAAGGCCAGTCTAGATTCAAAGAGTAGAAAAGGAGACCCCACTGTTTGATGGGAAAAGCTGCAAAGTCACATTGCAAAGGTCATCGACTCAGGAAAGGGTGAAAAACACAGCCATTTTTGCAATCAATCTACCAGAGACCATGATTCAGTAATTAGAAGTGAGAATCAAGCATTTGTATTTTTAGTAAGTGCCCAGATGACTCTGCAAAGTCACTCAGGGATCAGCCTTGGAGAGGACTACTCATCCTCAAGTCACACCACCTCCCTTCTGTCAACTGAACACGTCCTGCTCTTTCTAGTGATGAGGTTGTGACACACACGGTTCCTGCTGCCACCTGGCACTCTTGCCCTCTACCCGAGCCTACTGAGTCCTTGTCCATGCTCTGGGTCTCAGCCTTCTGGAGTGTCCAGATGAAGTCTCCTCTTCCATTTCTATAACATCCTTCACTTTTTCTTCAGAGCACTCTTCATGATGCTGTTTGATGTCTTCCATGATAAATGGTAAGAGCCATGAGGGCACTGGACATGTCTAATTTGCCCATCACCGTATCCACAGACACTGTCATGGTCTAGCACCTAAGGGGAGCTCCATAGCTCTAAAGAGCAGAAAGGTACTGTTTTGAATTTTGTATTAGAATCCCTGTCAACTAAGGTACCTCAGAGGTCACTTTAGGAATTGCCGCCTTGGACCAGTGAAGTCAGTGATGTCATCTAGGCTGAGAGAGGACAAGATTAGAACACCAAGGCATTTGAAAGGTGAATTGTAGGGTGAATGTGTAGGTTCCCGAGAGGAGTTTGATAACCCCAGGGAAAGGGGAGAGATGTTTCCCATCAGGGATGCTGGGGTAAAGCGTCCCAGGGCAGTAGACCTTGAGGGATGTGACCCAGGGTGGCTTAACCAAGAAGGAAATCAAGAATTGTCTCCATGCGCAGAGCATCAGAAAAGGGGGAAAGTGAGTCTGTGGGAGGTGGCGGGAGTGGGTGTGCAGCATAGATGAGAGAACAGAGACCAGGTAGGTCCTTCATAAATATGTGTTGACGGAATAAACAATTGATGATATCAGAAGTCAAGAGGGTTGGGAGCAGATCAGGACCAGAGACTCAGGAAAAACAAAAACAAGATAAAATCAAAGGTGTTGGAGGTCTCTTTTCTGTTTGAGGGATAAGGCTGGACATGGATGCCTGAAAGAGAGATCAATCAGGAGGCAAGAACCCAGGAGAGAACAGGGCGGGCAGGACTCAGATCTTCTCAAAGTTGCTTCATCCGTCTGTCCCTTGGGACTTCACTGATGCTGGAAGAACACATGTAGCCCCACATCTGACATCTGCATCAAAGGCAGCAGGGCCATCTGCAGTCTGTTTACTCCTGTGCCCCATCCCCTCCCGAGCTGATCACCATTCCACATGGACCTCCTGCAAGTGATTAGAAAGAGGACTTCTCTCACTGTGCTGCGAGGAAAAAGCAGACATCTCCCTCCAATGCCTCGTGTCATGGGAAAGCTTTGGCAGGTTCCGGGGCTGCTGTGGGGAATCTCCAACCCAGTCCCACTTGAGACCTGGTTTCTCTCAGCAACAGTAAAGAAATAAAGGAGCAAAGCCCTTCCAAAATCCCTCCACCCCCAAATCACAATCTGTACATCCAGAGAACAAAGATCTGCCAACATCTGCGCCCAACACCTCATTCTTCCAGTCCCGAGACTTTAAAGACCAGGACACATTCGCTTTTTACTGCTCGATTATAAAGGGAAGTCTTAGTTTTCTATCACACTCACTCAGCTGGAATACTTTTCACATGTTTCTCCTTTTCAAACTCTCTTTCATCTCTCAAAATAGCCACATCAATGATGCAGGTTTTCTTAAATAAGCTCCTGTCTCCTTAGGTTCTTGTTACCTGTACAGAGGGCTGAGTCATGCGGGATTCACATCATTCTTCTGGGTCAGAACTCCAGGCAGGATGCTCCCACCTCCTCCCCAGGTTCAAGCTACCCTCCTTCAGTCACCCTGACCCCACAGGTTTTCTCATATCTTCTTGATAAGCTGAGTTGTCAGAGGAACTGTAGAGCTGCAGCCAGAGGCAGTGCTAAGTGATCGCTGGTCTCCCCGAGCCAAGAAGCTGGCACAGAGGAGGATGATCCGCAGCTTGCAGTCTCTGATGACTAGTCTCACTTGGAGATGGGGATAGCAACGGCGACCACGCTGAATTATTGGGAGGGTCAGATGCATATGAAGCATCCAGAATGGAGTCTGAACAATAAGCCTTGGTTGAATGTGATTCTAGGTCGAGATGAAAAACGGATGATGGCAGGATTCACAGGCTGTCCCGGGCGCGCCCTGAGGCATGCCTGCAGCAGGTACCACTGCCTGAAACCGTCGGAAATTAAAGTTTTGGTATCTTGAATGATGAAGCAATTCAACCCGCGAGTTTATTTGTGCCCTAGGAAAAAAGAGAATAATAAAACCTGAGATGATGAGAGAATTCATGGGAAGTCCTGAAGGAGTGAAGTGAATTGAATTACTGCAAAGGATGCTGTGCACTCTGGGAACAGGGATTGTCTGCTACAGTTGTAAGGACTCAGTCATTATAAATGAGCTCATGGTAGAATAACCTGCATAAAACCCTTGGCAAGAAGTTTTGGACACAGAGTGCCTTTGACATTAAGCTCAGATATAAGCAGCGTGCTTGGCATATTAGGAAGACATTGGACCGGGAAACAGCAGACCTGGGTTCTAAACTGCTGCATTATCTTAAAATAGACCCTTTCTCCAGGGTCTGGCAAACTGCCTCCTTTGTAAATTGAGGAGTCAAAATGAGGCTCCTTAAAAACCATTTCCAGTGCGACTTTCTATGACACTTTGTGGGTCGTTCTAGTGAGCAGAAGGCTGAGGTCTCATGAGCTGGAATCACTGTAAGATAACAGACATCAGGACCTTTATTTTAGGAAGCGCATTCAAATGTAGTCGGAGGCCTTTTCAACTGGCGAGTGTGGACTGACCAGGCAAGAATGCCGCCATTTTCCATGCTTTTACCTAACTTCCATCCCCGTCCACCTCTCTGTCCTCTTACTGAAACTTCTGTCTCTGATCTCCATTTAGATGACCATCCTTTCCACTGAGAAGCTTCTCTGCCCCTCCAAGCCCAGGTCAACTGCCTTCTCCTTTGCTTGTTTCCATAATGCCCACTAATGCCTTTTTGGCCATACTTACTGTGCTGAATGATGGCCTCTTATGTATCTGTATCCTCCTCTCAGCTATACGCACAATGAGGTCACAGATTCTGTTTCCCCAGCTTCCAGCACAGTGCCTGGCATATATTCTGTCTTGTTTGTGTGTGTGTGTGTGTGTCTATGTGTGTCTGTGTGTGTCTGTCTGTCCGTGTGTCTGTGTGTGTACACATGCGTGAAATGCAAGCCAAGACCTTGGTTCAAATACTGACTCGGTCACTTACCTGGGCTCATCAGCTGCCTGTTTCCCCATCTTTTCTGTTGTCTGTACCCCCATTGTCAATTCTCAAGATCAGGTCTTCATCATTGTTTACCTAGATTGTTTCTAGAAACTTCCTTTCGGTCTGTCCTACCTACTTCCAATGCTGCCCTTTGCTTGCTTTCAGATGATTTTCATTAAAACAATGTTATCTCTAACTTTAAAAACCTTAGAATTTATATAAAAAGTTCCAACTCCTTAGTCTAGCTTTCAAGGCTATTTATTTACCGTCTAATCTCAAATCATCTTTCCAGTCACTTCTCCCATGAACTCTGACTCACCAACATCAGACTACTTACCATTTCCTGAGTGCCTCATCCACTGTCACGTCTCTGGGCCTTGTCTGCAGCTCTCATTTCTACCTAGGATGCCTCTCACTCCCTTTACTACCTTGAGAAATTCTTTAGGGTCACAGAGATCTTGTCTCTCCTCTTCCTCCAGCAACTACCACATTTTTATAATGGTGATAGTAATGTCTGCTTTCTCCATTCAACTGTAACTTCCTCAAGCACTGACAAAATGTTTTTGCAGCTTCCTCTGTCCTGTGGGACTGGATGGAATGCCTATACGGCACCACATGGAAATTGGCCACTGAAAGTTTGTAGGAGGAATAAATATCAAAGCATGAGGGTCTAAGTGGTTAATTTCATCATGAAGGGCTTTATAATATATATATTTCCTTTTCTTTCCAATCAAGAAAATCCAGACACATTTACAATCCCACTTTCCCATATCAGGTAAGATTTACAAACAGACTACAGCTTAAGAAGTAAATTTCTCATGAACCTAAATTGAAGGCTTGAATAAATACATGAAACTACTGGAATAATTGTCCTCAGCCTGGGCTGCCTGTTAGAATTTCCTGGGGAATTTTTAAGCCCTTGACGCCTAGACTGCATTTTTGCATTGCCAAATTTGATTATGTCCTACCAAATCAAAATCTGTAGCACAAGGAACTATATTCAATAGCTTCTAATAACCTATAATGAGTAAGAATATGAAAAAGAATATATATGTATAACTGAATCACTATGCTGTACCCCAGAAACAAACATAACATTGTAAATCAACTATACTTCGATTTAAAAAAGCCTAGTTGGAATCTGGGCATCAGTATCTTTAAAGCTCCCCAGGAGATTAGAGTGTGTAGGCAAAGTGGAAAACTAGAGCTGAACAGAAAAGAGGACAGAGAGGAACTGGTGGAGAAACTGGCTTCTGTGACCAAAGCAGGGTGGATAAAGCCCAGGTTGTCAGGTTGAGTCATATTTCTTGGTTCTAGAAACTGTGGTTCTAGATCAATGATTCCCTGAACCCTGACTTTATATTGTAATTGCCATGGGAGCGATTAAAGGATACCAACTGCAATGGTCAATTGTATGTGTCAACTTGGCTAAATCATGGTTCCCAGATCTGTGTTCAAACATCATACTGGATGTTTCTGTGATGGTATTTTTATATAATATTAATATTTAAATTAGTAGACTTTGAATTAAGCAGATTGAACTCCATAATGTGGGTGAGCCTCATTTAATCAGTTGAAGACCTTAAGGGAAAATAGACTGAGGTCCCTGGAAGAAGAGAATTCAGTTTCCAAACTCCCTTCAGAATCTTTCTCTATAGATTATAGATAGAAAGATCTACATATATCTATAAATATATATGTTTAAGTGTATTTGTGTGTGTGTGTGTATATGTGTATATATATATACACACATACATATATATATAAAACATTCACACACACACACATCTTATTGGTTCTATTTCTCTAGAGAAATCCAACTAATACACCAATGTCTGAAGTATTGATTAGTCTGAGTTGGGACCTAGATGCTGTTATTTTAAGAAAGGTCCCCAAGTATTTCCATATGTAGTTACAGCTGAGAACCACAGTTCTAAGTGTTTCTAAATGACATCCCATTGCTAACTGGCCTCATGATTTTTTTCAATTTAAATACCTTTGCAATGAAAATTCTATCATAAGACTTTCCTTCCTGTTGTAGACTGAATTGTGTACCCCTCCCAAATTCATATGTTGAAGCCCTAACCATCAATGTGACTCTATTTGGAGACAGTGCCTTTAAGGAGATAGTGGACATTAGATGAAATCATAGGGTGGGGCCCTAATCCAATAGGACTGGTGTCTTTATAAGAAGAGGAAGAAACACCAAGGATGCTCACACAGAGAAAAAACCCTGAGAAGATGGTTGTCTGCTAGCTCAGGAGAGAGTCCCAACAAAAACCAAACCCACCAACATCTTGATCTTAGACTTCCAGCCTCCAAAACTCTAAGAACTACATTTCTGTTGTTTAAACCATCCAGCCAGTGGTATTGTTACAGCAGCCCAAGCAGACTAACAAGCTCCAATGTTAGTGGTTTGCTCAGATGAGCCAGCTCTCTAATGTATTCATGAAGTTATTCAGACCAAATCTGAAATTATCCACTTGACTTCTCTCCTCATGGCTAGTCTTCAAAGTGGAGTTAACTTAGGCAAGTTTTCCAGGGTTGGGGTTTTATTGACCATGTTGAAGTAAAGCTAGCCCCATTCGACATTGATGGAAGAGACATGAGGTTAGCCTCAGCATTTTCCATCCTAGTCCCTGTTTTATTCACAGCATCCTCTTGACTTCAGAGGGCAGACCATTCTGTTACTCAGTCCACCTTAGTTCAGGGTGATGGACAGTGTGATGCAAACAAAGATCAGGGGCTGTGTAATCACACTGACTCGTGACCCAACCCTACCTCTCTCGCTTAGGAGTTGTGAGAACTTGGGGCAACTTTTCTGAGCCTCAATTTATTCATATGCAAAATGTGGATGAAAGTAACTTTATGGGGGTTAATGGGAAAATTTCTTTCAGAATGTAGAATGGTATCTAGTACACTGTAGCTAACTAATAGTCAATTTTTTCTGTGATCTCTTGAATTTTAGTATAATACTGTTTTAGCTTATAATTTAATGTCATACTCTGACGAGCAGTGAGAGGTCACTAGTGGGGTGGAGCTGAAATGTTCCTTAAGTCTCATCATCTGACTTCTTCACCTTACAAAGAAACCACTTGCCCAAGATTGCATAGTAAGTTGTGCCTAAGCTGAAATAAGACCCCCAGTTTTCCTGATCCCAACCATCACTTCTAGAACTCCTGGTGCCCAACATGTAGGGCATGCAGTCACTGAATTTTTCTTAAGACAGGGTAACCACATTCATTTCATTCCTTCCTGGACCATCTTTAGTTCACACATCAGATTCTCAACTCCACTCTGCCTCATTCTTCAACACTCCCAATGCAAACTATTGAGTTGCCTTCAGCTCATCCCTGCTTAGACGTGTCTATTAAGTTTGCTTCCCCAGTCCCAGGGACCAAAATGTACCCTTTGAAGGTGGATGTCCCTAAACACCAGGAGCCATAACTCACTGTCTTCCGAGGCCTTCATTATTTAAAAAAAAGAGTTTTGATTTTTGTGACTTTGAATGAATGCAGTAGAAAAGAGTTCACCATACAATACATGAAGGTCACTGCGTCAAACAGTAAGAATTTGAACTTGGAAAAAAAACTGTCTTTCATGTTTTAATAGTTACCTATAGCTCAAAACAATGGGGTGGCATATGAGACCCTCTAAACCTGGTTCTAGCCCTTTTTAACACAATCTCTGCTATTCTTCTCATCTACTTCCCAAACTGCCAACATATACACACACACACACCAGGAGAGAGCTTTGCTTCTGCAAACTCCATGTCCTGGCATATGATTTTCTCTTTGTGTGGAATGCCCTTCTCCTGTTTTCTACCTAGAAAACTTTCACTCATCATCTCAGACTGTTTACACAGCTGTCACAAAGTACCACAGACCCAGTGGCTTATGACTACCAGAAATTAATTTTTCACAGTACTTGGGGCTGGGAAGTCCAAGATCAAAGTTCCAGCAGATCTGATGTGGAGGTTGCTGAGGGACCACTTCCCAGTTCACGGTCAGCACTTCTCACTGTGTCTGCACATGGAGGAAGGGGCAAGGGAGCTCTCTAAAGCCTCTTTTATAAGGACACTAATCCCATTCCTGAGGGCTCCATCCTCATGACTTAAATACCTTCCAAAGGTCCCACCTATGATACCATCACTTTTGGCAGCTCGGATGCAACATACAAATTTGAGGGAGACACATTCAGACCTTAGCATTCATCTATCAAAGCTACTTAGAATATCATCTTTACAAGAGATTCCTTATTCCATACCTTTTCCCTTCTTTGCTAATTCCAGACTTTGTGATTTTCTTTGAATATCATACTTGTCTCACAAAAGTATATTTTTGGCTCTTTACACTGGGCTGTTATTTCCCAAAGTTGCTGTGAGAAATCATCATGGGGGATAAAGTGGGTGGTGGGCGGTTACTGGTCATTACAAATTTGAGAAAGCCATGTTAAAGTTAAGCTAGTTACTTTACTGGGAGACTTCTCAAAGTCTTTAACATGGTGACCACATACTGTGTATCTCCCTGAAGAATGAGGGAGAATTTCACATTTTCTAAGACTTTTAGCAGTGGCACATTGTTTTAATAGATCATCTCCAGGGATTAATGATCCATAAAGACGCCCTCTGTGAGAAGAGACAGTTCCAGCCAGCGTTGAGCCTGGCACTGAGTAGAAATTCAATAAATATCTGCATACTGAGGTGAAAAAAGTGAATTAGCTTAGACTGCTAATTCTGCAGCCCAAGGCCAAGAGGAGAATCTGGAAGTGGGTAGCAGAGCAGGAAAGCTCTTCCCCCTTTCCAAGAATCGCCTAATTCTCATCCGTACCAGACAAGATGCTCAAGCAGCAGCTACTCTCTGCTGCCGCCCCCTGACTCTGACACACAGCAGGTTCCCCGAGCCTCTCCCAGAAGAAAAAAAAGAGTGACATGTTTTGGCTGGAACTCAGTGGCCAAGAACCTTGCCGCCTGCCACAGTTTTAGGGGCAGAGCTATTGATTTGACAATAGTCCTCGTTTCTTGTCCTCACCACAGACTGTCTGGGGTGGGCAGAACCTGGCCCCAGCAGAAAGCAGTAGGGCTTTTGCAAATAGTTTACAGCACGGATCCTGCTCCGAGCCGGCAGTTTTCACATCACTGTCTCTCAGAGTAACGCGAAGCAGACATGCTGAGAGACTCCAGCACTTTTGAATTGTACTCTCGGCTCAGAGGGCCAGCTGGAAGCCCTTGAGCATATCTCCAGGGTTGAGATTGGCCAACGTCCCCTTCAGAAGATGCTGACTTCTCTGTTTCATTTGGCCAGGCTGCTAGGGATACTGGCTAAAGTGAAAACTACTCAGTATAGAAGAGCCTAGTGGCTCTGGGTTTTGGCAAAGTCTCTGGAAGGATTTCTTAAATATTCTGGTATCAGCAGAGGCCAAATTATCTTTCTGAAGCATGTGCCCCCTTAATATCAAAATTCATGTGCACTTCATGAGACATGCAATCCATATGTTTCCAGGCTATTTATCCTTGATGCATTCAAATGCTATCCTGTAAGAAAAACTTGAGTCCAAGAAAAAAGTTTTGAGTTTTCTATAAATCTCCATTCCTTGAGTGAAAATCAGTATTTTTTTTAATTCGCCCAAATCATCTCTGCAAAGGACTCAAGTTTGGTTTAAGCTCGGGGCGCAGATATTTCCAGAAGCAATGCCCTAAACTCAGCTGTTTTCTAGACTCTTCATCTTTCCTGCTGTCTGTTTTCACCATTATCAATTGCATCCACATAGTCACCAGAAGCAAAAGAAACCAAACGGATGTTGAGATGATGTTGGAGCTGAAGCAATGGGATTGTGGTCAGTGTTTCGTATGGTTTACTCCTGATTCAGAAAAAGATCATCTCACTGTTTATTTTTAGACTTCTTCATAAAAGTGACTTTGTTCCTTGAATACAAACTAATTCAATGTGTATTTAGAATTGTTGTCACATTTGAAAGTGACAGAGGTTTATGATTTCAGGTATTTCGATAGTAAGCAATTAACACCACAAACTTACCATGGCACTTGGGAAGCTGATGGATGAGCTACAATCCCTGATGTGAAAACACATGATCAAGTTGTGGACTTTCTGCAAAGTGGTCAGAAATGCATGACGGGTGATGGAGGAAAAAGATCAGATTCAGATCCAGATTGATTTACCGAGAGCAAGAATGTTTACTGAGTGTATAACATTCAAGTGGCCTCTTAAAAAGTAAAAGCAGAGATAAGCAGACCTACACAAGCCCAGAAGGCACATGCACAGTACAGTCATGCTCTTTTAAATCAGATTTATAAAGCATTAGCTGAAGGTCCGAGCTCTAGAATCCAATGAATCTGAGTTCAAATCCTAAATACACCACTTGCTGTGTGACCATCTGAGCGTTACAAAACTCCTCTAGGCTTCACTTTCTTATCTGTAAGAGGAGATCAATGGTATTTAAGTGAAACAGGGTATAGTTTTGTGATTTTTATTTTTCAGAAAAGAAATCTCAGAAGAGTGAACAAAATGAGTTATATATTGGGGGACGAAAACATGGAATGTCTCATTTGGAGGCAAAACACTACTACAAAAATACATTTACATTTTACGTTTTCTATAAGACAAGGACTTACCTTTCATCAACCATAGAAGCCCTAGGACGTGTGTAAGTGGTTGAGATCTTGGAGTTTGAAGTGGTGCGACAGCTTATCCCGCTTGGTCCCCAACCCGATTTGCAAACATGAGAAACAATCCAAAGGAGAAAAGGGGCTGGTGTAAAACCACAGAGCAAGGGCGAGACAGCCAAGCCTAGAACCCAGGCCTCCTGACTCTGAAGCCAGAGGTCCTTCCAAGTCACAAGCCACGTCCTGCACAATCTCTGCCACCTTCTTCATCTCCAGATTTTGACAATGGCCATTGTTTCTTGCAGTGCTGACCAGGGTTCGCCCAGGAGCCTGCTGGTGAAGTGAGATCTTCTAGTGAGGTTCCTCAGAAACAACAAATCCATGAGGGGGAGCAGACGTCAGGCTCTTCCCGGATGTAAAGATGGCTCTTTACCCATCAAGTCAAGACATCAGGTCATTCATTCCATGGGAACTTTATCTGCAAGCGTTGAGTTTTCACTCAGTTATCCGGAAAATAAGTACCAAGAAACCCCTAAGGAGATTTTAAGAAAGCATCACTGTCTTCTCTCCAGGGTGATGGGTGGTGTGTCTCTCGGGTTTTGGCTGTACACCAAGGCTCAGGCAAAGCCAAGACCAACCATGGCGCCTGTGCGGGAAGGGCCAATTCTCCTGGAAATTTTGAGGAAAACATTCCTTTCTTAAAAAAAAAGAAAAGAAAAGAAACAAAGGTAGAGTAAAATTTGACATTGTCCAAACTAAAGTGAAACACAGAACTTAGACTTCTGTGTTTCACTGATGGCTTAACATTTGCAGAGCCCTTCTCCCCAGGAGCAGGGCTAAGTGCTTAACACACATTCAATCATTCCTCGGAGCAACCCCATGAGGAAGAGACGATCACTGAATCAGACAAGAATGAAATTGAGAGGCAAAGGAAACTGCCCAAGCCACACAGCTCCAGAAGGTGTCAGGATCCAAACACAAGCGCTCCAACCTCCAGAGCACATAAATTTAACCCCTACCTTAGCCCCCTTCTCATTCTGATATTTACAGGGAAGGGCAGTTGCAGCCATGGCACCGTAAAGCAAGGGAGTACTCAGTCACTCTTGCTGTTGGCTTTGAGAACTCAGTGGAAAATTTTGAGACGCCTTGGATTCTAGCTTACCCCGTGGCTTGTGTCTGTTACATAACATGCACATCTTAAAAAAAAAAAAAAGCTGAATTGCAAATAGTCTACTAACCTGGAAGGAATGTCTGAATGACTCCCACACCACACTGGTGCTAATTCTGTTGGAAGAGCTTTGTGGGTTTGCTGTGATTTTATTGAAATAAAGGGTTTGGCTATCATTGTGAGTAACTTGAGTGTGTGTCTTTTGATCCATGTAGAAATCGCTCAGCTAAATGACATTTACATGTTATTCTTAACTGCCTGTGGAATCAGATAATCCCTTCCCCAGAAGGATGTCAGCAGCCTTCATCATTTGTGAAGGAAGAGCATCCGGGAAGGAACGTGGTGTCATGTGTGCCTGGGGGGGAGATGTCTGGGTTGATGATTCACATTCTTTTATAGCTTTGGTTTTCACGGTCTTTGTTTTTAAAAAGCAATTTGAATGTCCGTGAGCTTTGTGACTTGCACGCGCTCTCCAGGACGCACTGGGGTCTATTTCCGCCCACATATGTAGACTCTCGGGATGGAATCTAGGGGATGGTGATCTGATTTGCTTCGGTGTCAGAGAGTATCCATGTGATTGAGGAGGGTGGAAGCGTCTGTTCCAATATGTTCCTCCCAAATGGTGCCAAAGATGAACAGACCAGGAAAAAAAATTCTGTCATAAGCCCAGACCTTGAATTTTCACCAAAGGTCTCACCAAATGGTGTAGGGCTGAGTCTGAGGGCTAGAGTGTTCTGTGCAGGATGTGAAAGTTCACTGCGGAAAAACGCCAAAATTTATGACTCGTCTGAAGTCAGAGGAAAAGTACCATGCAGGCTCTGATTTGCTTAGTCCTAGGGGATCTGCTTGCAAAGGCAGAGGGAGGGACTCCGACGTTAAGAGAAGAGACTCTGACACCGGTGTCCAAGGACAGCAGCCACAGCCACCACAAAGGAGCAGTCACACTCGTCAGAGAAGCCCAGGGGCTCTCAGAGTTTCCATCGCTTGGTGTTGATTTGAGTTTCCTTGCTTTCCAGGACTCCTCCCTTATCCAGCATCTGACATCCAGTTGGTGACTATCCATCTCACCTTTTTTTATTCCTCAGATCCAGCCTCTCCCCAGTACCCCCTGCAGTCTTCATCCTTTCTTCCCAGATAACTGGTATCATATCCCAAATGAGTGACTGTCTCCTTGCTCCAAGTCTTGCCCACCAGACCATCTACCCAGCTTCCAAAGCCATCGCTCTCATATACATTTTGGTTGTGTCTTTTCCCTGCTGATAAAACATCCTGCGGCTCTACTTTATTTCAGGGTATTGTCCAGATCCCTGAGTGCATAGCCCCCTCCCCCATCGAGGGTAATTCTTACCCTCATTACCCTTCCCATCATCCTCTGCATACATCCTACACTCTGCTCCAGCAACACTCAGGGCTTTCTCACGACCCTGTGCCTTTGCTGACGGTGTTTCTTTTGCCTGGAACGTGGTCTGACATCCCACCCACGCTGCTCCCTACCTACCAGGTTAACAGGTCCAGACCCTTCAAGTCCCAGCTATTATCATTGCCCCCTCAAGTCTCTCCTGGTTCCCTTAGTCTTGACACACCCTCCGCTGTCAATCAAGTCTGCCCTGCCACACTATGAGATGTGACTGATCTCTGTACATCATAATGTTCACCTGACTGCCTCTCCTTCCAGACCATGAGACCCTTAAGGGCCAAGACAGTATCTCAGTTGTCCCTGCATCCATAACACAGCCCAGGCTCCAGGAAGCTCTCAGCAAATCTTTATTAAATTAAATGGAATTGAGCTTGCTTTAGGTAAAATTGAGGGGCAGGAGAGTTTGAAATGAATTGTTTCTCTTCCAAGCCACATGCCTGGATTATGAAAAAAGGTGAAGGGATCTATTTTTTTGTGGCCGGTGACATTTCAGCCTCCAAAGGGCAATGCTGGGGCATCACTACTCAGCCTTTCCATGGCTGTCCCTTCCAGAGGAAGGCTTTGCAGGCAGGCACTGGCGCAGCCAGCCACCAACTCATTTTACATCTAAAAAAGCATCTGGACTCTTTTGGAACCGTATGCCGTTTGGGACAATTTGGATGGCTATGCAAGCACAGTGCTGCTTCATTTCAGAAAGTCGGATTTTTGTTAGCCTCCTTTGCCCTTTGGCTCTCCAAACCTCGTTTATTTGAACTCAGATGCATATCTAAGGTTTAGAGTTTGAAAGGAGGAAAAAACAGGCTTATTTTCTGCTTGTGTCTCTGCTGGGGGGATAAGCAGTTATTCAGAGGAGAAGCAAGTTTATTCAAATTCTCCGAGCAGCAGACGTTAACCTCAGGACACTATAACTGGGCAAAGGGAAAGTCCTATCTACAAGTTCACTTCTGTCAGTCTGGCTTATCCAAGGGAGATAAGGACTCCTGCTTGCCTGAAGATCGGCTCAGCATTCTGGGAGGAAGGATGGAGGTAGCTTTGAGGCTGACGGTTGGGAGCAAAAGAACAAAACACTTCTGGAGAGAGCACCTGGGCAGGCAAGAACAGAATTCCGAAGTTAGAAACAATGTTCCGCTTTGTACGAGTATGAAGAAACAGACACGGCACTGGGTGGTCCACAGGGACATCTTCCAACGCAGCCTTGGAAGAACATGGACCAAGTTCCTTATTTCCAGGGAACGGATGAAAAAAAAAAAAAAAGGAAGAAAAAGAAAGGGTTGATGTTATGTACTGCATGCTTTTATCATCCCAAATGTCGTATGTTGAGGCCCTAACCCCACCCCACCCCCCATCATGGTCTTTAGGTTGGCACCTTTGGGAGGCGATTAGAATTAGATTAGGCCTTCAGAGTGGGACCCTCATGATGGAATTAGTGCCTTTATGAGAACAGGAAGAAGGAAGGATTCCCTCATCTCTCTCCACCTGCACACACAGAGGAAAAGCCAGGTAAGCACACAGCAGAAAGGTGGCCGTCTGCAAGCCAGGAAGGGAGCCCTCACCAAGAACGGAATCTACTGGCACCTTGACCTTGGACTTCCCAGCCGGCAGAACCGTGAGAAATAAATGTGTGTGGTTTCAGCCACCACGTGGGCGGTATTTTGTTGATAGCCCAAGCTGAACGCGGCAGCTGAGCTAACCTTTGCTACAGAATAAAGCACCGTAAACTTCAAAGCATACCAGGAGTGGGCGGGAGGAACACAGAGAGCATGTGTCAGCCAACAGGAGATGCTCCTCTCTCCCCAGCCACGCAATCCTGAGACACTCACTCATTGTCTCCACAGTTCAGGCTTCCCTCTGTAGAGTGGGAGCCACATCCCCCACTGGGATGTTGTGCTGATTAAACGTGGGGGGTTGAGTGATGTGATGTGGAGACGCAGCAGCAGGAAGGGAGAAGGGAAAGTAGGGACCGCTGTGTGAGTCTGCAGGGAGGGAACTGAGAGACCTGGGAGGTAGCAAATTGAAAAGCTACTGAGGTAAAAATAAACCACCTGAGACCAAAGAGGGAAGAGAGGGACCTGGAAAGTCTAGGATCCCTATTACTGCCCGGTCTGGGGTCCTTGAGTCCAAAGCCCAGAGACAATCTCATAGGTGTTTCCCGTACCCCCTCCCCCAGCCGGATGAAGTAAGAGTTGTGTGGGTTTCCTTCAGGGAAGGAATTTAAGCCCTGTCCCCATGACACTGGGGCGGATGGTGAAGTCAGTTCCACTGCAAGGACTCAATGGCTCCTTGTTTCGCCTTTTATTGAGCTGACTGCAAAATTTAGGCTGGATGTTTTATGTAAGGAAAAAGAACCCTGAAGACTATATAATGCAAATGGGTATTCCATACATATCCACTTCCTCCCTCCAGGAAGCTGGAGAAAACTGGGCTCCCGAAGCACAGGACTAAACAAAGAACTCCAGCATCCTGTCGTTCTGACTTGTGCAATTCCAATTTGAATCACGCCGCAAATGTAAAATGACTTCATTTTCCTGTGCCAGATCCCCCGAGGATTGCAGACTTGTTTATGCCTCTCTGAAACGAAGCTCAGCCTAGCCCAAGTGAAGGAAAACACTTCTATAGGCAGGAGGCTGCCAGAGCCAAAGCCAGAGCAGACGCTATTCATCCTCCTTTGACAAAACTCATCCTCCCAGAACAAGGGAACTTCAGTCCCTCATGTCCCAGCCTTGGCAGCACAGTGAGAGCTGGTTTCGTGTCAGAGTTTAGAAACCAGTGCTCAAATATAAAATTCAGTGCTAGGAACCCAGAAGGCTCACCTCACTCTGCTCAGAACTCTGCTCCCACCAGAACCCGAACCCCAGCCCCACCCCTCGACATCCCTTATAAACAGTGTGGTCAGAGGAAGCTCCCCTGACAAAGGACTGTTAAATCTCATTAACAGTAAAAGGCATCATTTTCAGTTTACTGAATATTTAGCCTATCTTTGAAGAGCAAACAGTACCAAGTAGAACAAATCTTTACCAATTCTGCCAGTATTCATTGATTAGATATTTATTGATGACCTGCCATAGGATGACAAGCACCCAAGATACAGAGAAAAGGACAAACATGATCCTTAACGGCCAGTTCCGAGTCTGAGAGACCTCATGGCACAGGTTTGGAACCAAGTCCTGCTTCCCCTACGTGCCGTTTCCCCGTCTGCGGGACGGCGTTCACAGTCCACACCTTGCAACAGCGTTGGGGGCGTTACCTAGGACAAGGATGCCGAGGACCCACACCGATGGCCCTCACCTCTTCACACTGGATCCATCCCTGTTTGGTTAGATGTCCCCTGCCTTCCCGCTCAGCGCCCTTGAGGAATTTACTGAAGACAGTGGACAGGAGCTGAGGGCTTCGGAGCCAGCGTGTGAAGATGGCTTGCACTCCTCAAAGCTGATTAAGCAAAGTTGGCTGCTGAGACAGGGTGAGATGGTGAGAATTCCAAACCAGAAATAAAGATGCTATACACCAGGGCGGGGGGCCGGAGCGGGGGTGTTCTTTATGCTTAAACTAAGCAATTGAAATGCTCCACCCCAAGAATCTTTGAATGCAACTCCTGTTTATTCTCTATACAAAAGACTTCAAGGAAAAGCACAGGAAAAACTAAAGGTGAATTTACAGCCATCAGAAAGTCTATGCAGAAGATCAGCTCAGAAAAGCTGTGACCACGCCTCCAGACAGAGATGGAACTGGAGGAGGTTTTGGAGGTGGCCAAGAGGATGAAATTAATCAGATTCATAATAAAAAGTCAACCCCTCCATCTCTAAAATCTTGCACATCACTTGTACGCACCATAGTGAGACTTTGGGAGTTGGAGAACTGCTTTTGCCTCTAATTATGTGTTTAGCTGAGATGTATTTCTTCAACTAATCTCTGTGCAAGAAATTTGAATGAAAAAGAAGTGTGTTTGCAAATGACAGTGCCTCTTCATTCGGGTGTTCCCAGGCCCATCCTGGCTCAAAGTCCCTCAGAGGGAGACAAGGAGGGAGGCGGTTAGTCCAAACCAGCACTGAGCATTTCCGGGAATGTGTTTGCTGGGGTGCTGGTGGGATGCGGTGAGTGGAGGAAGAGGAGGGGGGCTGTAGAGGAGCAGGAGCAGGCCTGAGACCCAGAAGTTCTGGACCCCACCCCTAAATCTGCATTTACTCTCTGGGGGACCTGGCCCCAGAGCCCAGAGGTGGACTGATTGCCACTGTATGCCAGTCTTAACGACAGTTTTGTTATTAGGGATTAGTAACTACATTTTGTAGATAAGGGCATAGAGAATCAGAGAGATTAAGTACCTCTCAAAGCCACACAGAACTGACTCCAATGCCAAGCTCCTTCCAATGCAAACCCCTCATAAAGCCATGTCTTCTCTTACTCCCTTGGCTTTTCCAACAGAGCGAGGAGAGGAAAGGACACACCATTTTTGCTGTCTCTTCCAGCTTTGAAAAAAAGCTAACTGTGAAGCTTTTCAATAATTCACACTGGTATTTCTCTAGAAAGATGCAGAAGGACATAAAATGCTGATCAAGCATTATTAAAACAAAGAACTTGAGTGTCAAATATATATAAAGGGAAAAAAGTCAGTGATTGAGAATTTTCCCTAGAGGCATTACAAATATGAACAACAGATTTCATATTCTTTATTTGTCTAAGAGCAGACTAAGTGTGGGTGCCTAAAAGAGGCAGAAACTAATTAAAGAAAAATAAAGTCATAGAAAATACTTTTTTAAATTATGCATGTATTAAGAATTTAAGTAGCTATTGAATCTAAACTGTTAATTAAGAGAAGGGGAAACATCTAGAAAGATTATCAATGCCTTTATTTAATCTGACATTTTACAATTTATCAGTAAAGTTCATGTCCAAAATCTCATGGGATACCCATAATAGCCTCGTAAGATACACAAGGCGATGATTATCTTCACAGAGAGAGAAAAGGATACTCACTAAGTTTGAGTGACTTTTCCAAGTTCAGATGGCTGTTGCTAAAACTGAGGCATATTTTTTATTCTATTTTCTTATCTGTACCCCAGTGCCTGGTCTTATATATGACAAATAATTGGCACTCAGTAAACTGTTTAATGAACAAACTTCAGATTAGAAAATTTACCCTCATAAAGATGCTAAAATTGTTTTTGTCTTTATACATAGATGGAATGAGCTTCTCCCCGCCTGTTTCACTGAAACTGAAGGTTGAGGTTTCCTGGGAAGCCTGCCTTTACCTGAAATTGTGCCATTAGAAACACTTCAGAAGTCCGGACCTCCCAGTGCCCATAGAAGAGAGACTGTAGTTGCCAACAGATGTGTTCAATAATGTTGCGGTAAATAAATTGGATAAGTCATCATAAGTCAACAAGCATTTAATGAGCAGCTACTATGTGCTAAGCCTTTGTCAAGCCACAGGAAATATCGAGGTCATGAAACATAGTTGCTGCTGTAGGGAATTCACAGTCCAGGGGTGCAAAACAGGCAATTATGAAACAGCATGAAGTTTGATACTGCTGGAAGGGTGCTACAACCTTACAGAGTTAAATGGAAACCAGAGAAGGAGATCCCAAGACTATATGGGGGAGACAAGGAGGTGCCAATGGGTAGTCTTGAGGTCAGTATTAGAAAGCTTTGTAGGACTTCACCATATTTAAAATTTAAAGTATCTTTGAGATCAATTTTGATGGAATCTCATCTAACTAAAAGGTAATTCAAACCCAGAGAAGGGAGCTGACACACACAAGATCACATGGGGGTATGGTCAGTGGTAGGACACAGGGATCCTGAGGCTAATCCCAGTGGTATTTCTCAGTCCCTGTAAGTGTACAGAAGACTGTGAATGAATGATGTCTCCATTTCACCTGAGGTGGACAGTCCCCCAGTCCTCACAAAGGCCAGGTGAGGTATGTGTGAGCCTCACTATGCAGGATAGAGGAAACACACTCAGCCGCCTAGGGAGGGGCCCAGGATCTGAACCCAGACCTGCGTGTCTCCAAGCTGACTCCTGCAGGGATGGGGGAACAAATCCATCAGCGCATGAGTTGGCAGCTGGAGGTCACGGAAGAATCCCAGCTCTTCATTCTTTTTCACAAAGGGATGAAAAGCTGTCCCCATGGTGGACACAAGATACTGAGCTGAGAGTCACCGTCTTCTAAAAGTTGTGAGGTCATCCACCATCTCACTCAGAACTGACCAGACACTCGGACATGACTTGGTCTGGGTTATAGGACTTGAAGGAGGTGGCAATTCACAAGCCATTCCATGGAGAAAAATGGAAATGATTGCTGTGCTCTGCTCACCCAGAGCCATTAACAGCCCTTGGTCAACGATGATTTCATTACAGTCCTGTCTAAAGGAAGGGGATGTATGAGCTGACCTCTCCTGGCTTCTCCATTCACAGGCCCAGGGGATCGTCTTTATTGGGTTGAGGTGCTGGGAACTGAGATACGTGTCTCATCTGGGGTGATTTGTTTTGTATAGTTTTCAAGATTCATGAAGCAGATTGTTAGAACAGATTTTTTTATTTTCCTTTTTGTTATGTTTTAATACTATAGTGTATGTAATGGCATAGAAAGAACTGTTTGAAATCTGCTATATTCTTCCTTATTTTAACTGCCTCTCATCTTACACGTGTCTACATACGGTGCTTGAGGCACTGACACAAGTAAGGAAGCAGCGGGAAATCTCAAGGAAGGGGGAGATTTCTCTCGCCAGGGTTGCCAAATTTCTTCACCAGGGCTCTCCGTTCGCCTGGGAAAATAAAGGAATATGTTCTGATTCTGATCCTTGCGCTCCTAACTTAGAGCAAAAACCAAAGTTCCATTTCACAGAAGATCAGAATACTCAGTCAGTCACACTTCCCTACCACAGTCCATGTTTGTACGTGTCCTTTTACGTCATGGAAACCCACAAGGGTGTCGTATGCGGTTACTGATCACTGTTCAGGCTCTTGACCTTGCATCTCAGTCAATTCCAAGGGAATAATTTCTAAAAACTTTTTTTCTCAACACCTAGTAGGTGAAAACATGCTATACAAGAATGATGGATAAATCTCTGTCCTACAGAAGCTCACACAGTCCAAAAAGTCCAGAAGGGTGGAAGATAAAGGATATGTAAGATGCAACAAACCAAAAGCCCGCTGAACCATAAGCCCATCACATTAATGCGACTGGATTAGCCTCCCCAGATGGGAGAACAGAGTAAAGGCAGAATATGCCCCCAGTCTTAGACTGATGGTGGGTCCACACTCTGAAGAAATTTTAATAAAGTTACAGATCAAGGAAAAGGAGCCAGTGTCACCTACTGAAGACCAGTGTCCTCGCTCTCCTCCGTCTGTCTCAGGCAGCTGAAGGGCTGAACAAAGACTTAAGCCATCGTCTCCAGCCCTCCAGCCCATGTCTGGTTCAACTACACCATCACTGGCTGTTATCCATCCTAATGGCAACAGCCTCTGGTCAGAGAGAATTAAGAGAGAAAGCCAAACAATATGAAATCTATGCAAACATTATGCCAAAAGATGAAATGAAATAGAGAGACACAGATTATGAGTACTCTTTGGGGAAAAGATCCCCTCCCCACCAGCCAGGGAACAGAGCCAATTTTAGATTTAGTGCTTTTCATTTTCAAAATATTTAAGAGACTGCAAATGTGAAGAAGATCAGATCAGAGATGATGAAATGAACGATGCACTGTGTCAGCAGTGATGACGAAGAGAACAAGAAGACAAAAATAGGATAAATGCCATTGCAGAATTTTTTAAAAAGGCATTAAAAAGATTAAAAATCAAACTGATGTGACACTACAGAAAACTAAGACAGTGACACAGAAGACAGAAGGAGAAAAATGTCATAGAATGAGGAGAGAAAGGAGAAAAAAATTTACATGAGTAGATGCGGGTACTAGGCAATGGAGCCATCAATTTTGGATAATCAATCTTGCTATTATAGTAAAGAGAATGTTTTAAACAGAAAGAAAAAAACATTTCAAATACGTAAATGAAAAGTGTCTGGAAATGCAGGGCTGAATCGGAAATCCTAAAGGGTGAGGGTGTGGTATGTTCCAGGAAGAAATCATGAGAATAACTGCATTAAGCCACATGTTGATGGAATGATTAAATCTTGGGAATAAAGAATGATACCAACAATTATCCTGGCAAAAAAAAAAAAAAATTCACCCACAAAACGTGCAAAAAATGGATGGACTTGGAATTTACCAACAGCAGCACCAGACCATAGAAAACAGCAACACAGTTTCCATGAACTTTTGAATAAAACGACTTGTGATCCTAGAATTCTATAGACAGACATGTTCTCAGAACTCAAAGGACAAAGAAGAATGCTCACAATACTACTGTTTTTGAAAAATCAGTTTCAAGATGAATCTCACCCAATGAAGAAATCTTACTTTTCCAGAGAGCAAAGACGGCCATTTGCATGTAGATTACACAAAAAGTAAAGGAATCGCTTGTGACCATTTAATCATTAAAAAGCAATTATGTCCAAAATTTCTAAGGCTCTTGAGATATACTAGCTAAATTATTTTTATTTAGGTTCCTCCAAGGTTATTTTTATTTAGGATCTCGGCTCTGACTCAAAGATACAATGTTTTGCTAATATGCCCGCATGAAAACCCCTGCTTATTTCTGGCTGTATTTTTGTACTTACGAATATGAAGGCAACACTTATGGTCAATGTATTAATTAGCCACCTTCTGTTTTCTACGGAACCATCTTGTCTTCTGAATAGGACTAGTCTACACCATCGAGCCTAGATAAAAGAGGAGAAAGGAGAAAGGTCTCTCCTGGATTCAGGCCTCTCACAGCAGACACAAGAGGATACCTGTGGGCCAGTTCGTGTGTTCACTGTGACCCTCCCTCCCCAGGCAGGGGAGCGGGGCTGGGCCGGTCCCCACTGGCTGCTGCGCTATTCCTCACGCCACCACGGGATTGCAGGCCATGAGTGGGTGATTCTCACATCAAGTACAACACACAGGGGTAGCGTGTCTGCACAACATAGCCAACTTAAAGGGCTCCCGGGACGACTGGGAAAGGAGAGAAAGACAGTGGATGTGAACTGACAACCAAAAGGTGACTTTCATTGGGGGTGACCTGTCTACCTGCAGAAGAGTCCACATGTGTCACCAGAATATTCTACATACCGCCGTATTCGCAGGCAGATAAAAGATAAAAGAAAAACATCACCAACACACCATATGGAAATATTTTCAGGAGGAAGGTGGGTGGTCACCTCCCTGGTTCCTCACTCAAGTATTTGAAATGCTTGTGTATTTCCAGGAAGGCTGAGTCAGGTGACCCAGGAGAAGGCATCTGGCAGAACATCTGGGACGCAGTGAAAGTTGCTTTCAGTCCCAAACAGCTGTTTTGATTTTGTGACACAGTCCAAGAAGGAGATGTTGCATCTGGCACTGACCACAAATTATCATCTCATTGGCAGAGCCAAGGCCATGTCAGTGCTGAGTTGCTTTCATTTCCTTGTGTAATCATTTACATGAAGGCAAAAGGGACTCCGAGCCCTCTGAGTCAGGTAGATCAATTCTTTTCATCCAACAGTTTCTAGCTTCTTTGAAAGTCTGATCAGTGAAGCTAGAAGGATCCCGGAGAGTAAGTCCAACTTGGAAGGAATAAGAGGTACCTCTTTACAGGTATGAAGACTGACGCCCAGAATGGGAAGAAAGATGCTCACTGTCACAAAGACAGTGGATGACAGTGCCAGGGCTAGACTTGTCGCTTCTGATCACTGGTGGCATGAGCCTTCCCCAGCAGGCAATGCTGTGATGCTCCTGCAGAGCAATAAGTCAACTCCATTCTCCGTGCATTCTCTTTTCACGTAAGTAACTTCTCAAGGTGAAGTGCAAGGACAGTGTCTATCTGCATTTGTGTCCTTGGGACCTGGCACAGGGCTAGGCAGAGGGCGGATGCTGGGTAATTGCTGTGTTGATGGAAGCGCACTGGAAACGGGATTCCTGGGACAGCCCAGTGCTCGACCCGACCACGCTCTCCTCTCTGTAGTGTGCGCCCCTTCCCTGCACACTTCCTTTGTCACCCCACCACCCACAACACCACAAAACCACAGCCTCACAAGCAGTGGTGGTGGTGGTGGGGGGGGTGATACTGTGGAAGTGCAGACACTTTAAAAGACCCCGGGTCTGTTTGTTTTGTCTGGCGAAACTTGACAACAGCTTATATCTGTTTATCTTGAAAACCCTCAAAGATAACACCAGCAGTTCGCAGGAGGGGAATTAGTCACAGGCAAACATGTTTTCCCAAATCACCCCAGGAAAAATACCCTCCCCCTTCAAAGTTCTCTGGTTTTGGCATTGCCTATTTTCATGGAACATTAGGTCAGAACCCCGAGGTTCTGATTACATCAGAAATTCTGCCATGAAAAATTGCTAGGCTGCTGGGACCTCACCTGACCTTGAAGGACCCTTGAAAATTTCCCTACATCTTCTTCTTATACATTTGTAAATTTCAATATTCCTGGCACTCCCCCACCACTTTCAAGATTGAAACGTTTCAAGAAAGAAACGCTTGAATGACTACATTTACATCACGTTGTTTTTTACAACTCTGTTCAGTTTGCTGTATAAATGGAATTCTTGACTGCATCTATATTAAAATAGCAATTATAACCTAAGCAGCAGTCTTCTTTTCTCATTTGATGAATGTTTACTGCACACCTATTATGTGCAGGCACCGGGACACCGTGCTAAGTAAGACACAGCACTTCCCCCAAGGAGCAGACACGAGTGAGGCGATTCGACCTATGACACTGGTGAGCCAGCAAGTCACACGCTTTGAGAAGGAACATGTAACTCAGGCTGGGTGTCAGAAGGCTGCTCGGAAGACATGGAGTCTGAACTGTATCCAAAAGGGTGAAAGGAGTCGGTTAAGAGAATAGAGGACGGAGGGGACCCTCAGTTTGGTTATTTCAATAAAGATCCTTTAAAAATCTTAAAATCAGAGCATTTTAGATCTGGACCCCAGCATTTTATCTCTCAGGATGCTAAAGGTAAGAGGTTAAGCAATCTGGCAAATGTGGGTGGCGGGTCTACGACAACGCATGGACAGGATGCAGTATCTTGTCCTGAGGCTCACATATATGGATCAAAGTCCAGTAGCCATGCCACTCCAGTAGCCCCACTCTGTCCCCCATAATCATCCCACAATGGAGACAGGCTGGGAGCCTGATAAGGTTAAGACACTGTGACATCCCCTCCAGCCTACTGCCCTTACCACGTTCTCAGGGGACCATGATGGATTGTGCACATCGCCCCCTGGAGTTGTGCAGGGAGCATCCTGCTAGACTGCACGAGATAGCCTCCTGTCACTAGTGATGGAGCCATTGTGTCAACATGCATTCTACTGGCATCATTCATTTCACCAATTTTTATGAGGTCTCAGTATGTGGTGGGCTAATCCTGGGGGGCGTCAAGATGATTGTGACCATCTCTGTGCTCCCTGCAGCAGCTTGAAACACCAGTTATGGCCACTCCATTAGAACTCCAGGAAAAGGCATACCCAGGCTACCTGGGAATCATAGAACAAACTTTGCATCACCCAGGAAGGTAAAATCACAGTGGTCTCTGGCCTCTCCCTCTTCCTGGTTGCCTATATTCAACTGGTTGCCAACACCTATTGATTAAACATTTGCAGTATCTCTTGAACCCCCTACTCCTCATCTCCATCCTTACCGCCCCTGCTGAGGCCTTCATTATCTGTCCCTGGGACCATGGATGCATCCTCCCTGACCCAGGCACCCAGGCACCCAGGCACAGCACATCCTAGAAGTTGCTAAATGATATTCTTTTTTTCAAGCACGGTTGTGATTATGGTAACCTCCTGCTCAAACAACTCCAACTCTCCTTTTGCTTAGGAAACAAAACACCACCCAAGGTTCTCCACGCACTGTCTCCAGTCTTCTTCCGGCCTCACCCACCACCAGCCTTACACACCCTCCTTCTAACAACCCAGTTCTCTCTCTACTTTCCAAACATTCTCTCTCCAGTTCCTTCTGCAGGAATGCAATGCACCTTCTACCTAAATCACCACCTTCTCTGCAAAGCCCTCCCTCAGGTCCCTCCTTTGACCACTCAAGGGAGCGTCTTTGAAACACTTTTATGAAAATGATCACTTTCTTCCATATCTTATTTTTCTTATTAGACCCTGAGTCTTCTAAGAGTAGGATTTGAATTGTTTTTAACTCTCCAGAAGCCTAAGCTTTGATTTGACCTGATTGCAATTTATTAAAAGAACATGAATAAATGAATCTCTGGCTTTAATTATTATATAAAAATAAGTCCATCACAAACATTGCCTGGAGTCCCTGGAAGTGGGTGGTCAGGGAGAAGGTTATACCTTATTCTAGCTGGGAAAGTATCCTGAAATCGGGAAATGACGATTTACATAGAAAGGGTCTAATTGCTTCTGCCACGGAAGATTTTGCAAGTGGATGTTAACTGCACAAGGTAAAGAAAACATGGGCGAGCACGTGATAATGAACAGCTAGAAGAAAAATACAGAGACCACTGTCCAAGAAAACCATGAGGCTGGGAGCTTCCTGCTTGACTCTTGGTACCCTGCGAAGAACTTTCAAACAGTGCAATGTGAACTGTAGGTGCACTGCCAGGCCACTGACTGTTAGATTTTGTGTGTCAAATTCACTGGGCCATGGATGCACAAATATTTGGTTAAGCATTATTTCTGGGTGTCTGGGGATGTTTCTGGATGAGATGAACATTTGAATTGATAGTCTGAAGGTCACCTTCTCCACCGTGTGTGGGCTTCACCCAGTCCCCCGAAGGCCCGAATAGAGCAGAAGGCTGAAGAAGAGGGGATTTCTTCTCTCAGACCGCCGGCAGGGACATCGGCCACCTCCTGCCTTTGGACTCAGACTCAGACGGAAATGTACCCCATCAGCATCCCTGGTTCTCAGGCCCGGGGACTCAGACCTGGACCTGGAGCACGAGCTGTCCTGGGTCTTCAGCTTGCTGACTGCAGATCTTGGATTTCTTGAACTTCACATATGTGTATGTGCATCTTGTTTCTCTGGAAAAACCCAGACTAATACACCAGGCTCTCCACTGCACTTAGTATCAAGACCAAGTTCTCAACACAATGTGCATGACCTTGTGTGGGCTGGCTCTTCCCCACACCCTCGGCCTGAAAGCATCCACACTCAGGTGGAGAGAAGGGGCGCCTGCTTGGCCATCTATGAGGCTCCTCAAATGAGCATCCATCCCTCCCATCACAACATCTGGACACATGCTCGTCCCTCCTCCTGTGACCCTCTTCCTCAACACACTTGCCTTCTCCTCAGCCTGACTCAAGTTGAAAGACATCACACTTGACCTCAGGCTAGTCCAGGTGTCCTGTTTTTATAAAATTACATGCTTCTCTCTCCTAGCATCTATCTCTGTGGCACCGTGTCCTCACTGAGGGTGATTATTTGATTCATGGCTGAATCTCCCAATAGCCTATCATTTCCCTGAAGACAGGGCCTGTTATATCTCTGGGTTCCTGGTACCCAGTAGGCATTTGTAAATGATTGTTAAACAGATAAATAAAGTCCATTATTTTTCTCACATTGTTATTTCTTTCTCACCATATTCCTGTAATCTGGGCTGCAATCTGTTCACGAGGTTTCAACTTCTACCTACAGAGAGAGACAGGAGATGGCCACTTACCGTGTTAGTATTTCCCCAAGGCTGCCTCTAGAAAAGTGTCCATCTTTAATATTCTGTGGGGCTGGGAGAGGGACTACGGAGTATTTTATCGGCAAACATCAGACCTGAGACTAAAACTGAAGTACCAACACCTGAAGGAAGCCTGGAGTGAACGCTCTGTCTACAAGCTGATGTTCTGCACCAGACCCTCAAAAGCTCCACTGTGAGGACCCTGGAACATCTGCCACTTGGCCTCCCTGGATGAGGTTCTCCCAGAGGATGGAGCTGTCCTGTGTGAGGAACACCTGCTGTCACTGTGGGTGACACACTGATCCTCATGGGCTGGAAGGCGTTGACCTCAAAGATGGTTTCCCAGGGCCGGGTAAGGGAGAGAGGCACCCCAGGGACCTCCACCCTTCTCGCCTGGCCCTGCTCTACCTCGTGGCCTTTTCTCCCTCGCTCTGCAGGGCGGCCGGAGTCGGGGGACCTTCCGGGATGCTCCTGGCACGCGTAGCCCCTGGTGCTTTCTCCCCTTTATCATTTCCAGACCATGGTCCTTCAACTGTGCCCTGTGTTCCCATCAGCTATTTCTCAGATTTAGACACCGTTTCCTCCAGAGGAGGATGAGCTAAATCCATCCTCCCCAGAAACTGAGAATCTGTGGCTTTGCGATTCAGTTCCTCCAGGTGTTTTAACATTTCCTTTTCGGAAAAAAAAAAATTCCGTTTTCAGTTTGGTTTGTTTGTTTTAAAACCACATTTGCTTACTTTGCCCAGGTCTCCTTCAACACCGGAAACGAAGACACCATGACTGACATGGATGCTTACTTCTGCGGCTTAGTCCCAGGCTTGTTATTTTATCTTGGGTTTTCAATAGTCTTGCAAAACAAGTATTTTTAATCTCCATTTTATAGATGGAGGAGCTGAGGAATTCCAGGCTCTTACAGGCCAAGTTTGCAATGGATGGAAGATACAAAACGGTTGGAAGGCAGCACCCTGTCCCCTCGCTACACCCTCAAATCAACAGAAGCCAACAGCAACAATAATAACAATACAGTGGCTTTTTAAAAATTGAATTTTGTAATTTCACAAAATAAAGTGATTTCTTAATAATGCCGTTACACATTTACCTTCTATATTACAGAGTTTATAACACACACACACAATTTTTTTCCTCCTTTGAACCTCCCTCCAGCTCCCTGAGGTAGATGTGTAATTATTTACCGTATAAGGTTAAGAAAATTGAGGCTTAGGGGAGTTATACAGCCAGGGCAAGGCTGCAGAGGTGGCAGCAAACTTGAGCTCAACGCAAAACCTCCCGGCTTTACCATGAAGGACCTACAGAGCGGAGGAGAGTGGGGGGGGGGGGCGGACACACCACGACCCACGTGCAGGTCTTGGAGACCCGGGGGCCTGCACTCACCCTGCTGACCAGCTGGCCACAGAACCCTCTAGAGTCTGGTAGTGAGTTTCACTGGAGCCTGGTCCTGAGGCCAAGTCAGATCCTGGCATCATTCTCGTAAGCCGTTATGAGTCAGCCTGCTCTTCTTGGTCTAGAGAAACTGACACAGCATAGGGAGGCTGAAGAAAGAGAAGGCATGGTTATGTCCCATCTCTGTCCCATCTCTGCCCCAGACCTGTGATGTCGAGGATGAGCCTGGATGATGGAAGACCTGGGCCCAGCTCCAGTGCTCCAACTAATTACCTGAGTCCCCTTTCGTCTGTCACTTCCCCAAGTCGCAGCTTTCTCAGCTGTAAAAGGGAATGGAAGGTCTCACCCACAGCTGAAGTCTGCTTTGAATATTTTGAACCAAGTGAAGGCAAGTCAGCTCTCTTTTCTGGGCCTTAAGTTCCTTCATTTTCCCCCCAAATGCAGTAAGGTAGACTGGATGATCCCACCAAGCACTGTGCCAAGTGTGTAAGACAGCACACTCGTCATTCTCTTAACAAACCTGTCAGGTACATACTAATATTATCCTTAATTTATAAGCGAAGAGCTCAAAACCTAGAGAAATAAAGAAATCTGAGCAAAATCAGATGGCTAAATGTGGTGAGCAAGGACTAATGATCAGGACTAAGCACCCACTATGTTATCAGGCCATTGGCGCCCGTGCTTTAAATTCGGTCTTCTCCTCTTGGTTCTGTCCAGTTGTAGTAATGGTTTAAAAGTGGGTGGGGCTTTGTTAATGATTGAGGGATTAGAAGAGAAAAAGTAGAGAGGTCCAGGGAGGCCCACTTTATTTTCCATTGGCAGGAGAGCCAGGGCTGGCTGTGCCACCTCCCTGTACTCCCCTCTAGTCCCTGCCACCAAGTGCCACCCAGTTTCATTCATAGTTGTAATTCCTGTGCATTAAACAGTGCCTGGAACGACTGCTACCTGGAATCAAAGAAGAAATATGTGAATTTAGTGACTGTTAACTGCACACGCTCATGATCTGACAGCTCCCTCTTTGCCTGCATAGCCCACCAAGCCAGGGTTCAGCAGCCCAAGATAAGTCATCCTCGCAAGACCCTGCAGGCTGTGGGAAACACTTGAGTTCCTGTCACCTGATGACTCATGTCTACCCCCAAGTTTCACTTTTAATTTTCAGATTCAAAGCAGGAAGTGTCTTTCTTGGGTAACTCAAATCTCAACTCAGCCTTGACAAACTACATATTTTTGCCTCATTTCCTCCCACTATTAGCTCTTTGCTTGACTGAAGACCCTCAAGCCTGCTGCTGATAGTGGCACTTCATTAAGGCAGGGTGGTTATATAAATGATAAGTCAGTGTCTCTACTTCCCTCAGACTTCTGATCCGGGACTTGTATGAGTTACCAACTCCTTCTCTTCTCTTCAAGACTATCCTGAATCTGTCTGTAAATATTACTGGGCTCGAGTCCCTAAGCCCCTTTCTGTACTATGATAGTTTTGTTTCTAAAAGATTTACTCTGAAAGAAGACCCTGTAAATGAAAATTAGAAGTTGACTTTCTAATGTCTCTTTTCTGTGTTTTTAAAGCCATTTGCAGTTAGGGATTTTGTGCTAAAAAATTCCAGGGTAATAATGACTGTCATTCAATCAACAAACATCTGAGTTTCAGACATGCCGTCAGGAATTGAATGCACATAATAAATGAGATTCAGACCTCGGCCTTGGGGTACCTTTGAGAGGAGAGAGACTTAAGCAAAAAGCAAAAAAAAAAAAAAATCTACTAAAATGAGACAAGAGCTGTTCTCCCAAAAGATCAAAAACCCACCTCTATTACTACGGTTGAATAATTTGTTTACCTGAATGTCATTGTTTCCCTAAACTGCTGACCCTGGAGCATTCTGACTAAAAAGAAACTTTGCTTATGAAGATCCGAATGTAATTCTTTCAATTATTTTGTTTTAACTTCTTTAAAGTTTTGTTATTGTTCTTGTTTGCTTATTATAGGAAAGAAAAAATAAGGCAACAAAAAGTCAACCTACACTTGCACACTTAGCTTACATCCTTTGTTTGCTAGTTCTCCTCTTTGAACACGTGGTCTGGACCAGAAGGACAGTTGCTGTGGGGCTGGGTGGTACAAAGAGCTTTTCTGTTTTTCATGATACAGCAAGAGTCCAAAAAAGGCTGGGAGGTTCTAAACAAAAGTCTACTCCTAATCTGAACCCTAGTTCTCCCTCCAAACCAGACTGAGACTCAGAAGAATTCAGGTGAAAATGCCACCTGAGCGTTCATTCCTTCCCATCCCTCCATTCACAGATAAAGGAGACCGATGTGCAGAGAGGGGAGCTGTCAGGTCCAGGCGGCACAGCAGTGCTGGCACGGCGACTGTGGACCTGCAAGCTCATGCCTTCCCTTCTGATGTCCTCTAGCCAAAGAAAAGCCGTAAAAATGCTAGGGAGCATTCAGGAGCAATGGGATTCCAAAAGGGATCGTAGTGAAATATTTTGGGTGCTTCACTTGAAAGATGAAAATCAGTGGATAAAGTCAACTAAATCATGAACTAAATGGATTACACAAATTTGAACTTGCTCCCTTCTGTTATTATACCTCCTGACCAGAGCACACTTACTCCAGATCTGGATACAGCTGCCTACTGGTCATTTCCAAGAGTAGGTTTCACAAGCAGGTCCCAATCTCAGTCAGTACCTCCACACCCCACCACCACTGGACCAGATCTCGCTCAGGGGATGGAAACACTACTGGGCAAAAGGCCACACCAGCAATCTACAAGTCATCCTGGCCTCTGTCTCCACATTCCACCCATCAATCCTATGCCCATATACCAACCAGTCGGCATTCAAAGTGAGAATTAAGAGATCATATAGCTAGTTGGAATCAGAGGAAGAGGTCACAGCTGTGTCGCTGTATCTCAGGACAGACAGCCTACAGTTCACACTGCTCCTTTTTGACCTGTTTCACTTGTGACGATTCCTGTCAGGCAGTTCTACTGTACATCTCTCCCAGGTCCCTCTTGCTGTGTTTACAGTCATTTGGTCTTGTCATTTCCTGATGTGGTGAAGCAGAGACATGGGAGAGTAAAAGTGAAAAATCGAGACCATGAGGTTACAGAGGAAAGTAATGTGAGTAGTTTGCTGTTAAAAAGTTCACAAACCATGGGAACCCACTTACAAATAATTGCAAATTGAGAGTTTTCTTAAGAATTAGGAACCAAATGATGGGACACACTGAGGACAAGAAGGGGGAAGTATTCATTTGTACTGAGTTCCTGGGTGGACTTCAGAGAGGAAGGAACATTAGGTTTTAAACTTTAAGTGCTGTAAGAATTTCAAATTGTGTTAGGGGAAAACAATGATGAAAGACACAGTATCAGAAAAACATTGAGCAGGTTTAAATAATCAGTAATTTTTGCCTAATCATATGCTGCTCCTGAGAAATCCTCTCCTAGGTCTCATTCTTGCTTCATGGGACATCTCGGGTGTCACGTCTTCCAGAAGGCTGGACAAGTTTGCCCACTCCAGTCCGAGTTAACTTCCCTCCCTTTGTGCTTCCACTTCAACCAACATCTACCCTGGTTACCACACTGCAGGTTACTACCTGATTCCCAGTCTGTCCCCCTCCTGCGCACTGAAAATTCTTTGGCAACAAAAATCAAGTCTTACCCACTCCTGGGTCAGAAAAGTCAAGCACAAGGTTTGATCCTAGTAGGTGAAAGTCTGTCCTTGCTAAATACATGAATGCATGAAGAAATAAAGACATAAATACTATAGCAAGATACAAACTTCCTTGGGTTGAGGACAGCAAAGAAGAGAGCAACTTTGCCAAAGTGGTAAGAAAGCAAAGTAGCAAATTAGATCAAGAAGGGCACACTGGTTAATTATGTATCATAAATACGTACTGTATATATTTATATATAAATGTTTATTATATATTTATTATAATAAATTTTATATTCATGTATATTATACATGATATGTATAATATGGATAATTTAAGTGAATGGATGATCTTGAAAGATGCTGAGGAAAAAACTCAGAAGCCAACTGCCAATGGAACCAGAATCCAGAGATCAGAGCTAAAGCATCATGTGTCTTGGGGGCATCTGTGATCTTCTGTGAAAGAGCACATCCATCAAGGAAATAGAAGGCAGTGCCCAGGGCCTGCACAAGGAAAGTAGCTGAATGGGAAACTCCTGTAAAAGCCAGGATGACCAAGAACTTTATCCTTAATCAAAAAAAAAAAAAGTGCAGTAGAAAAAATACTCCAAGAAAGAAAGTACAAAGAAACCTGTCTATTCACCTTTAGCTTTGAATGCTGTGAGGAGTAAGGGTGATACTCCCAGAGAATTACTAACCATCAGTTGGACCTCAGGTATCTTCATGGTCTGAAATATCAGTGTGTTCCTAAGAGTCCCAAGCCAAGAGTTTTGTATGATTATTGTAGCTAGTTTTCTCAGGTGCCCAGCAGAGGCAAAAGCGGGTATTCTCTGGAATAATTTTGGAACTCAAGTCATAATTTGGGCTTCAAATGATTTGAATGGACCACATTTCAGGAAACACTGAAACAGTAGGAACAAAACAGGCACTCACAAGGGAACCGGGCACCATAATGAGTGTCAGCCAAAGCAGCAAACAGTACGTTAAATTCTGCAAAGAATTCAGGCACTAAAATTCACATGAGTATTGTTGATTGAAAAAAAAAATTGCACAACATAAGAGTTGTGAGTTAAGTTTTATTTGGGGCAAAATGAGAATAATAGCCCAAGGAACAGCCTGTCAGACAACTCTGGGGAACAGCTTCGAAGGGGCAAGGAGGGGAGTGAGGACTATATATGACTTTGGAGAAAGGGGGCACGTGCAGCCAAGCACACACACATTTTGGCGAAGGCTTGCTGCTCGTCACGAGGAGCGGATGTCTCGGTTAATGAATTTAACGCTTTTCTAGATACGGGAAGATGCAAGAGTTTGGGCCAAAAAAATCTCCTGAAAATATCTAAGTATCTGAAGGCCTGTTCTGCCAGTTTTTCCTTGAGCACAGAGTGCCTTGCTGCTAATCTCCACCCTGAACTCTTTTCAGGGTGTATTGAAGGGCAGCAAAAGCAGCGGCGCATGACTTCCTCCTTGTAGAGGCAGCCAGCCAGTGCCAGTGTTTAGCTGGCAGAATAAATGTTTACATTTACTGCATTGCATATTGCATTGTATATGCTGAAATAAAAGAAGAAATCAAAAGAAAGATTAAGAGATCATTAAAAAAAACGACCAGGTAGATTTGAAAAATAACCAAATAAATGTTCTAGAAATTGACACTATAATAATTCAAAGTGAGTTGACCATTGGATCAAACAAGCTGAAGACTGATCTGAATTCTCCACTACGCAATACAGCAAGACAGAGGGTTGTAATTATAAAATAAATGATGAAAGCCACAGCATGAGGAGGTGCAACGTAAAGAGTTCTAGAAGGGATGAGAAGAGTTGAACATTTTTTTGAGAAACGAGGAGAGTTGAAATTTTAGAATCGTAGTAACTTAAATCTTTCAGGATCAATGAAAAACTCAGTCTTTCAAGGCAGGCAGCCCAATATACCTCAAGTAGGGTAAATTTAAAGAAGATCATTATCATTTAGACATGGCCTAATGAAACTAAAAGCTGCTGAAGACAAAGAAAAGAAGTTCAGTCAGAAAGAAATGACAGATTTCCCACCGGAGAGAGATAATTGTACCTTCAGTAACTCACTGCATCTTGGAATGTAATGAGTTGGAAACAAGGAGAAAGGGAGGTAGCATCTGCAAACTGTTAAACGGCATTCACTCTCATCAAAATATCTTTTAAGAATAAGAGCAAAATTTAAAAAGCTCACATACGCAAGCCTAATAATGTTTACTACTCACAGACATGCACTAAATACATTCGAAAGTGTGTTCTTCAGAAAGAAATAAAATGATCCCAGAAGGAAGTTGTGAGAAGGAAGAGGAAACAGTGATCAAAAAAATAGTCTGGGTCCATCTAAACTGATACTTATGGTAAAAACGCTTAGTAGAATAAAACACCTAACTTACAGGGTTAAAAAAAGAAAAGAAAAGAAAAACAAAAAATACCGTCACCAATTATACTCAGAAGGGGAATAATGGAAATTTTAGAAAAAATTAAAAGCCTTATATTGCTTGGGAGGAAAGTAATGCTAATAATTAACTTTATACTTTGCCAATTTAATTAGTCATACTATAATTTCTAGGATAGTCCATAAGAAAATGAGGACTATTTCATTTCCAAAAGTAGAAAAAATGGAATGATAAATGCTACCTAACCTAGAAATAATGTTTAATCCAGACAAAGGAAGGCAAGAACATTTTTTTTAATTGAAGTATATTTGATTTATATTGTTGTGTGAGTTGCTGGTGTACAGCATAGTGATTCAATTATACATATATGTTGTTTTTCAGATTTGTTTTCATTTTAGGTTATTACAAGATATTGAATGCAGTTCCCTGTGGTATATAATAGAGCGATGTTGTTTATCTATTTTATATATAGTAGTTTGTATCTGCTAATCCCAAACTCCTAATTTAACCCTCTTGCCCCATTTTTCCCCTTCGAACCATAGTTTATTTTCTATGTATGCGAATCTTTTTCTATTTTGTAAACAAGAAGAATGTATTTTTAAAAAGGAAGAAGAAAGAGACAAACAGAAAGCAGAAAATAATCAGTTTACAAAGTAACTGAAGCTTAATAGTAGTAACGTGAAAATGTAAAAATTATTGATGAATAATTTAATAATAAAAGGCAAATACATTCCCAATGACTCCTTCCTGAGATCCAAAGATATAGAAATAGTTCTAGGCATAAAATACATCTTTTCAAATAACAAAATGAGGAAACTAGGCTGCGTACAGACTGTGGAGACCTCTGAAAGTTGCTCCTGCTGAGCCTGAATTCTGCAATGTTTCTGCTTGGTAATCTTCCCCCAATGAGAACCATTCTTATCATTTAGAGCCCTGTGTTCCTGGTGATCTGTTTTTCTTCACTGACAGCTTAGCGTGAGGCCTCAGGTTCTTTTACCTCCATTACAGCTGACCTCACACTACCTTGAAATGTGTCAGATGTTTCGCTTCCTCACTGCAGAAATGCCACAGACTCCCTCCTTCTTTGCCCCCACCCTACCACATAGAAGTCAGCAGCCTTTTATATATGGCTTCTTTTATTATCCACCTCCTGGGAGACAAAAATCGGTTGTGTTGACCAGCTGTTTCACCAAGACCCCAAACTTGCCACGGTGGTGCTGACACCTTGCTTTAGACCCTGTGCTGGCCTGAGTCTCGGGTCTATCTAAGGGCGTGTGCGGTTCCAGCTCCCCGAGTCAGGGCTGGGGAAGAACCCGAGAACCCACATCAACAGTCTGATTCTAACTCTGCCTTTCATTATGCCTGAGCTTACCGAACTGCAGATTCCTGGGGAAACAACAAATATCGATGACTTTGTCTCATCAACCCCCTCAAAAGCCCTACAAAGTCTAGCAATTCTTTAGGTCTCTGTTTCCCAGGTCAGGCACTGAGATTCAGTGAGGTAAGCCATTTTCCCAAGCTTACACAGAGAGGCAACGATAGAGCTGAGGTAGGAACCTGGACTTCTGAAGCCAAGTCTTGTGACCCTGCTCCTACACGAAGATACTGTCTGCCCATCTTGATGTTGGGAAAACCAAATGAAGTGCGTTCAGAAATTGTGCTGAATTCATCAAGCACTTGACAAATATCCATGACTAATTATCATCCCCAAATCTTGTTTGCTGCTGATAGTAACTCTGCGTGGGCAACATTAACCTATAAACAAATATACATACTCTGACGCCAAGGAGGGTGTTCCAGAAAGCCCTTCCTTCCCCCACTACTAAGATCCTCCAAAGACTAATGTCAACAGCACAGCGATTTCATTGCCCTGACATTCCAGGGCTCTATGCAAACTTAGGGAACCAAGGAGGAAGCCACCCTTTAAATATCTTCAGCCGTTTCAGTGGCCCACAGTTGCCTGTTGAGATGTTGGCCAGCTATAGTTTGATGGGGGAGAGAAAGGAGACCCACATTCTTGGGGCATTTGTTGGGGGTGCTGCCAACAAGGATGGGAAGAAACTAGAGTGTGGGTCTTGGAAGCCAGAGGTGGGGTCACTTTCTTCAGATGAGCAGGGTACCCCTCTCTGCAGCCATGTGAGAAGGGGTCCTCACCAGGCTTCTCTCCAGCAGCCCGTCCTAGGATTTAATTTATTAATTATCTTCTCCAGACTTGGGGAGCTCTCTCCCTTAAGTGCTAAAAGTAAAAGTAGAGTCAAATCAATCGATTTGAAAGAGAAAAGAAGATTGACTTGACTGTTACAAGATTGCTTCACAAATAGTAATTATCAAATGTTATCAAATGCATACACTGAAGCCAGACCTTATCTCATTTAATTATTTCTTCATTTAATCTTCACAATAACCTTCCACTAGGTAAATCCTATTGTTATCTCCATTTTGTAGCTGAGGAAACAACTGTTTCCAAGTTAAGACTCAAACCCAAGTTTGCCTAATCCAGGACCACCTATGCTCTGGATCCTTGTGTTATAATGTCAAGCGTCCATTGGTGGTCATCAAGAGAAAATTCTCATCCAGGTAGGGAGTGGTTCCCTAGGTTCTCAGAAGACTCCTCCATCGGTGCTGTGAGGGCACAGAGGAGTCAGGGCTCACCTTGTCAGCCTGGGAGGACTTGTGAGAGATTGGTCTCGGTGAACCCCATCTTTCAGGTCCTCTACCTCAGCAGGGTGACTCTAAACTGTTTGTTTATTTTTCTATGTGGAATGACACCCAAATTGGCCAGAGAGCTGAATTATGTCAAAAGTTAAAGCCTAATATTGGCTGCAGGTACAAACTTTTCGATGGTTTACAAATGGAGAATAAACAGCACAAGTGAAGAAAGGGGAACATAGAAAAAGGGACCTTCCTTAACTGGCAGAGACACATGAGTAACAGGAAATGCTGGAAGGCGAGGTTAAATGCTAAAAAGGGAGCATCTCAGGAAAGATCTTTATCATACAGAGCTTGCTTCCTTTCATTCTGGGTTCCGAAAACCAAAACAAGTAGCGCTGGTTCCAAGGGACCCATTTTCTTAAAGGGCAAAGAGCAAATATATTAAAATGTTCCTGGTGCCTTTGGCAAGTGATCTAAAGGGACAATCTTACTCTTTCTGGGTTGATGTGCATGTTCCTATCCGTTGGCATCAGAAAAATCATTCGACTGAGTCAGTGGTCTGATTTGATTTCTCAGAGCATCAATTTCCTAACTTAAAATTAAGGTAGTGCCTTCATATGGTTGTTGTGAGGAGGAAATGAGATAACATATAAGCAAGAAAAACGGTAAAGAGTGCTTGTTATATAAAGGATCGGCTGTAACAAAAGCCTCCTCCCTTTCCTTTGGCCCAAGAATTGAATACAGTGTAAAGTTCAGAACAAGTTTGGCAACTAGTTATTGATACGATTTAACTTTTTTAAAGTCTGTCTTAAATATCTCAGATTGTCAGCCTGATGTGCAGATACCAGCCCAGGTAACCCAGTGTCAATAGCATTTGCTGAAAGATTTCTACCTGGTCTTACGGAAGCAATGAGTCTGGGTCAGAGATGGGGCACGTTCCGCCTTAACCTTCTTCCTTAGGGAAAAAATAATCTGAAACCTGGGTCTCCCGAAGGAGGTGATAAAAGCCATAATTCAGGCATCACACCAGGATCAAGTACATAATCTGTGGTGCCCAGTGCAAAATGCTACCTCAGGGTCTGCAGTTCAGAAAGCAGGATGAAAGAAGCACAGGGGAAGGTATTAAAATATAAAACTTTTCCTTTAAAAATATTTTATTACTTATAAGACACACTGAAATAACAGTGATACATAACTAATGATGTAAACTTACAAACTGCAAAAGTCATATTTGTGTCACAATATTACATAAGATAATGCATAATACTTTATTAAAGTGTTATCTTCATTGATCATAACATTTTTATGCTTTGTTTTCCTGAAAATTCACTTCTTAGGTCATCAAAATTTACACTTCTGTAATTTTATTTTCAATCTATATAATTGAAAATTACGTCAGTCACTCTTGGCAAAAGCAAAATCACAGACGATTTTTGATCATTTCTTTTTATTTTTCAGCAGGATCTTTCTGCTGATGCAACTGTTACTAGAGCTGTTAAAAGTATTTTATATGTTGTGACAATACTGATAAATTATTTCAAAATATAAATTGTAGTACATCTAGAGCTAATGATTCTTACACAATTTTTCTAAAAAGATTTAACTCTTCATATAATCTGTTTTTACCGATCATCAGAAAAATGCAAACCCAAATCACAATGAGATATCACCTCACATGTGTTAGGATGGCTGCTATCAAAAAGATTAAGAAAGATAAAAGATAATAAATGTCAATAAGGATGTGGGAAAAGGAACCTTTGTGCACTTGCAGTAGAAATGTAAATTGGTAGAGCCATTATGGAAACCTGTATCAACGTTCCTCAAAACATTAAAAATAGAACTCCCATATGATCCAGCAATCCTACTTCTAAGTATATACCCAAAAGAAATAGTCAGTATCTCCAAGGAATATCTGCACTCCCGTGTTCATTACAGCATGGTTCACCACAGCCAAGATATGGCAACAACCTTAATGTCCAGCAATAGATGACTGAATAAAGAAAATATGATATATACATGATATGTTTGTATATATATGTGATATATAAATACGCACACACACAAAATGGAATATTCTTCATCCTTAAAAAAAAGAAGGAAATCTTGCCATTTGCAACAACATGGATGAAACTAATGGACATTATGCAAAGTGAAACAATTCAGGCACAAAAAGACAAATTCTGTATGATTTCATTGGTATACGGAATCCAAAGTAGCCAAACTCATAGACGCAGAGGGTGGTATAGAGAGGACGAAATGAGAAGACATTGGTCAAAGGGTGTAAAGTTTCAGTTACGCAAGATGAATCAATTCTGGAGATTTCGTGCATACCACGGGGATGATAATTAACTTTGTACTGCATACTTGAAATTTGCTAAGAGGCCAGATCTTAAAATAAATCTACACACACACAAATGGTAATCATGTAAAGGTGATGAATAATTTATTTAGTTTGCAATGATCTTTTCATAATGTTTATATATTTCAAAACTTCAAGTTCTATATATTAAGTATATGTAATTTTATGTATCAAAGACATCTCAATAATGTTATCAAACAGAAAAATAGGATATTTAATCTTAAATAATATAGGACTATTATTTCTATATGGAGAGATCATTTATTAAAAAGGTGGTGTTGCTCATTTTGATGACTTTATCCAATGAGACCGCAAACAAGAAGATGACCACCAACTCGTCCCAGTTTGCCCAAGACCGTCCTGGTTTAGTCCTGCGCCCTGGAAACCTCTCAGTTCTAGGCAAACTGTGTTATTTGGTAAACGTAGCAAACAACACAACGGCTCTACCTTGACAGCTTTTTGGATGTATCTCAAAGAGGTTTTCCTAGTAAAATCTTGTTATAATAAATCACAATTTTGTTAGATTTTCTTAGATGAATTTAATTTAAAATATCAGATTATACAGTGGCATTTGGATGTTTCCTCTGACATTTCCTACAGCTTGTGGAGGTCATTCAGGAAACTGAAAGCAGCTTTATGATTTGTATGTGATTTAAAACATCTGTCCATGCAATCTATCACTCTGCCTCTAATTACAATGAAAAGTAATTTTAAAATTGTCTTGCTCATCAATAATTAGTTCAACTGACGCGTCCTATAACAATAGCGTTTTTTTATATCAAATATCATCATCATTAATATTAATTTCTATTTTTAGACCTGTGGATATTTGCTCAGCTATGTTGCCACAGGTTTCATAACCAGAGATTTTAGAGTCTTTAAAAAATTCTGGTAACTGCCTTATATGTCCCTGTGTACAGTGTCTTTTATTGAAATGAAATTCACATGACATAAGTAACTATCTGAAATTGTACAATTCAATAGCATTTGGTGCATTCACAATGTGGTAAAACCACCACTTCCCTCTAGCTTCAAAACGTTTTGATCACTCAGAAGAACAGCCAATGCTCATGAAGCACACATTCTCTGTCCTCATCCCTGTACCTGGAAACCATCCATCTACTTTCTCTCTCTGGATATTCCACACAAAAAGAATCGCACAATACATGACATTTTGTGTCTGGCTTCTTTCCCTTAGAGTAACGTTTTCAAGTTTCACCCAAGTTGTAGTATGTATCGGTACTTTATTCCTTTTTTGGGCTGAATAATTGTGTGTGTAGACCACCTTCTGTTTATCCATTCACCCACTGACGGTATTTGCATTGCTTCCGCCTTTTCACTATTATGAATAGTGCTGCTATGAACATTTGTGAAAAAGTGTTCATCTGAGTACCTGTTTCCAATTCTTTCTGAGTGTACATCCAGTGGTAGGATTGCTGGTTCATACAGTAATTCCTTGCTTAACTTTTTGAGGAACCACTAAACTGTGGCTGCACTGCACCATTTAACTCTTCCCCAGCCAGTTACAAGAATTCCCATTTCTCCACATTCCTGTCAACACTTATTTTCCGTTTTGGGTTTTTTTTTTTTTTTTTAGTAACTCTCCTAGTGGGTATGAAGCAGTCCTCATTGTGGTTTCAATTTGCATTCCCTTAATGGCAATGCTGTTGAACATCTTTTCATGTTCTTGCTGAATGTTCGTATATCTTCTTTGGAAAAATGTCTATTCAAGTCTGAATGCCTGGTGAATGAGACTTCTATTTTCAGCAATGGTCAACTAGGTGATTTGAACCTACTCTCCCACCAATCTGAAAACATAAAAACACCCCAAAATGATGAGATAATAATGTACACAAATTAAATACTCAAGATAGTAAAGATGTAAAGAAGCCACCACACTTAAACCAAAAGTATCTACAAGTTTGATTCCATTCCAGCAAAACTTTTATTCCTTTTTTTTTCTGAAGTTGAGAAATTTATTCTCAAGTCAATTTTTAGATGTCCTGTTCTAATATATAAAGGTGACTAAGCTACTGCCCTGTTTCACAGCACTCAGTGTCTTCCCATATCCCTCAAGGTCAAGTACAAACTCCTCAAAACATCTCTCCTCATCTGTCTCCTCCTCCTTTTTCAGCCTCAACTCACCTTCCTGTCAGTGGAAAGTGGTACTTCCAGGCCTATCTAGATGCTGTTTCTCCTTTCTGGAGCATCTTCATTTCCTGAGATCTCCGAATTTGTCTCTCAAGGACTCAGCTCAGCTTTTCACTTCCACACAAGGCAATCTTAGGAGCTCATCCTCTGAGTATCCCTGGTGTATGTACTTAACTCCACCACGGCACCTGCTTCCTCTCTGTACCATCTGGTCCGCATTGGCTAACTGCTCTGTCTCTACACTGGACTCTGCATCTGTCCAAACAGCACAGATGCTAAATAATTACCAAAAGGGTCAACGGATGAACTAGTGAATGCAACAAAAGTATATCGATTAGTCTTTATGCCCTCTGGACACAGAAACAAAGAGAAGGAGTGAGTTTCTGCTACCAAGTGAACGATCTTATCTCCTTTTAAATTTCAGTTGGCCAAATCCACACCTACCTGTCTTCCATCTCTTCATCCATCTGACAAGTATCTCTTACATGCTATGTTCCACATGTGTTGCTAGATTGAACCACATGAAATTGCTAATATTAGACAATTTTTAACCACTTTCATACAGTTCAATCTCCTATAACCACTGCAGGGGAAACCTGCAGAGATGACCATAAAAAAGTTCTGATATGTAGTGAGAACTCCTCAAATGATTCTCTTTTGAAAGTTATATCAAAGAAAATGCCAACGGCTCTTGAATCAGTAATGTTTGCATTTCTCTGTAATCAATTAGTTTGTAAATAGTGGTTATTGAAGAGACAGTTTTATCCAAGGCAGATAACGGAAAGCAACAACATCTATAAACCAACGGAGAAAATATCTATCCGGGCTTGCCTGCTGAAAAACAGAATGGCAGTATATTTTAAAACTAAAATACTCTAATACTTTATTGAAGGCATAATGAGGACTGACAATATGACAGATGTTTTATGTTGATGAAGAGTAGACCCTGTCCTTGCTTAATGAATCTGCAGTTCAAGTTCTAGAGACACTGCAGAGAGATGAGAAAAAAAAATGCACTGGAGGGAAGGTGGATACCTGTGATGAACAATTCCAAGCGGCTTCTACCACAAATGGGTCTGCGGGACCCTCAGGGCTGGTCTGCCTATATAAAGCTGGCAGAAATGAACTGAAAAAGGTGTTTCTCTTGTTAAAATCATACCATAATAGTGCTCCAAATTTCCTTCCAGCCTACTGCTTCATGGACACAGCTGGAAGCCTTGGAAACAGGTCTGTGTGCCGGCTTTTTATCCCCTTCATTCCCCACCAGAGTGCTATGAAAACTGAATTAGGGCTTTAAAAAGACTGTTTTTCTTCCAGCCTAAGTAGGAAGTGAAGGAAGCCACGTTACTATATGTATTTAAGGATCCGGGAGGAGTTGTGGGAACAGAGCTTCTGCATGTAGAGACTGGGGTTGATCGGGACACATGCCTGGACACATCCAAACACGCCATGAGCTATTTCATGGCTGAAATATCGGAATTAGAAAGTCCTGAGTTTCGATCATGGTGACACAACAAAAGCAGACTGTGTGGAGTCAGAATCCCGAGCTCAAATTCTTGTCCTGCCGCTTCATCATTTTATGGCCTGTGCATCACTGGGCTTCAATTTCTTTATTGAAAGAGGTGAAGAATAATACCAACCACAATGGTGGTGAATATTAAATAAGATAATGATCTCTGAACCGTTCAAGCACAAGACACACTCGGTGGTAGCTGATGAATACCCACTGTCAATAAATGTGAGCTGAATTCAAACTTATTGAAATTAAATCCACATCCCACTGGAATAACTATTCCTCTGCTCAGCAAGCTCATTTGAACACTCAGTCCTTGAAGCTCAGTGACTGACGTGTGCCAAGAGTGACAATTACAAAGAGAAAGATTCATCTGACTTGGATGTGAATCGTTTAATGGCTACAGAGGGTCTGTTAGCCCCTTGCTACAATCTTTTGTGGGCAGGGGGATTGCCTGGTGATCTCAAAGTGCTTAAAATTTCTCTTCGATTGTATCCACATTATTACATCATTATTATGAAGCCCCCCACGATCAAACATGGTGATGGAAGCGTGCGCTACCCTAACACCCAATGCATGGGTAAGATGAACATTTAACTCTCACTTGCCTTACACTTTTTCTCCATCACGTAAGGTTCTGCTTGTGATTTATATGGAAAAGTAACAAAACCTCTCTTAGCCCCAGTGCTTTCATCTTAAAATAGGTATAATGAGAGACTTACAAGGAATAACTAGATAAAACATATAAATTCCTTAGAATGTTTGGGACATGTTCAATACACAATAAATGTCAGTTATGATCATTATGGAATTGAAGGTAGGTAAATCTAGATACAAATTCTTCATAATTACTAGCTCTGTGACCCTGTCTAAGTCAAACTCTTTGAGCTCTTATTTTCCCATCTGTAGAATGGGATTAATGATACTAACCCTATAGGACTATTCTAAAGACTGTAGAACATAGAGAATGCCCCTAGCCTTCACAAACTTCATGGATTTTTTTTTTTTGTAGCCCCCTCTCAGATGCACTGAGTTAATCACCCTCAGGACATCCTTGAGAGAGTGACTCAGCAAAAAGAGCTTCCTTCCTAAAAAGACCCCAGGGACACAAATTGAGCTCAGATAAGGAAAAGCCATTTTCCACAACAATAGCAGGGTCCTGGATTTTTTCACCTTTATCTCACAGGCACATGTGTGTTAAAAGGGGTCAGCTCCCACTTGTGTCTGTCGCTCCCGGCTAGTCCTCAAGCTACCAGGGTTTGGCTCGGGGTTATAAAATAATACGAAGTTCTGACAGTTTAAGAAGCGTGCCTGGAAAAATAACCAGCACAGGAAGGAGAGAAAAAGCATGAGAACGGTGCAGATGGGTTTTGCAGCTGGGTGGAGGAACATTAGCATTAGACACAGGAACATGCTGACTGCGGAGCCCAAGTTTGCCTTAACACAAAGGTCACCATCACTTCAGTGTGAATAAAATCATGTTTAAGGTACGGTGTTGCTTATGCCGTTTATCACTCCTCCATCCGGAAAGGTTTTCCGCTTGGCAGCATCTTCCCTTCTACTAATCCAATTCTTCTTGGAAAATGTCACCCTGCTTGAATTTTCATAGCTCTGCCCCGCACTCAGGCACCTGGGATTTCCGGATCAAAGCTGTCGATCAGTGAAACTCGGCAACAGTGAGTGTCAGAGAAGCGGTTCGTTTCTGCAGGTGCCCGAGTGGGTTAATTTCACAGAAATGTCAACCACCAGTTTCTTTGCAGCCCGTTTCTCTCGGTTTGCTTTTTCTTTTTCTGCAGGCCGGGTAGTCTGTCTCTGGCATCCTCAACTGGCTTATCAAGGTGCCTCACGCTGAAAAGGGCTCAACTTACAGCTGCCCTTTTGCAACGAATGTGGGAGATGGGGTAGGATCCAGGGGGTAACCATCTTATCACCAAAGGCATCGTCGCCTTAGAGAAGCTGTGAAATAAACTGGAGGGAACTTGCCATTCACTGAGCTTCTTTCTCTGCTGAGGTCTTCACAGGATAGACAGAATAAATAAATTGTTTAAAGGCTGAGAGTCAAGAAGTGAAGAAATGCTCAGAATAAGCCAGTTCCAAATCTCATTCTCTTTCTTGTACCATATAGTCAGGACCCTATGGGACAAATTTGGGAGGTGGACAATATTCTGGTGGCAAAACCTTCATGATGCTGTACACCAGAAATTGACAGAACATCGTAAACTGACTGCACTGCAATTTTTTAAAATGTCGTATAATCCAGTATAATCCTATACGTGTCTTTTGTGGACTTAGGGCTGGCTAGTAGACTCCACACAACCTGCCTGTAAACAACAATATAATTGTGTGTTTTGCGAGGAAATGCTCACGTTTGTGCAGTGTGTTGTTTATTCTGAGACTCATGCGCAAGTTCATTGATTAATGCTATTTAGTTTGCTAAAGGCACTTAAGCAACTGGGGCGGTGGGGAGGAAAATAGCTCAGTGGTACAGTGTGTGCTTAGTATGCAAGAAGTCCTGGGTTCAATCCCCAGTACCTCCATTGGAAAAAATGGAAAAGAGCCTGGAAGGGAGGGACATTTACTGCAGAACTCTAAGGAGTATTTTAAGAAATGCTCAGAGAGCCTCTTGTAACTGGTCATGTTTTGTAAAGAATTAAGCCAAAAAAGAGAAGTCACAGAAGGGTAAGAGGAATGAAAGTCTTGAATATGAGAAAGAAAAGTATTATTTTTCATTTGCAAGGAAAATAGCCAGGACTCATCCAGAGCTGCCCAAACGGTGCGGCGGAGAACAAAGGAAAACTTGGAACTCCTGTTATTTGAGCACCCAGATGACTGTCCGTCATCTGATTTCTGGCCTGATGACTTTCCTTTACTCTGGCCCATTTCTACCTGCCCTTCTCACACTTATCAGAAGGGACTTTCGAACACACAAAACCTGACAGCGTCACTCTTCTTGTGTTTTCAGTGGGCTTTCATTAGCACAGGATAACGTGCAGCGCAAGGAGGATCTTTACAAAGCTGATCGCAATCTCCTACCCCGGTCTTTATTATAAACAAACTTAATTAAAATTTAATAAGCAACTCAGGTAGAAGGATTTTATTAATAAAGTGACCTGCATCTTTGGTGCGCTGTGCAATGTTGGAAATTTTACCTCACCTCTCTGGGCTTCATTCACCAACTCTGAAAAGTGAGGCAGCAGATTACAGAAATACGTCTAAAAATTAAACTATCATATAACTCTTGTTTTTGAAAAGTGTACTCTGATGATGTAAGTCTTGAAACTGCATTCCCTTCCTCAAGATTCACCCTCTACCTTTATTGTTTAAAAGCTCAATAAATCTATTGTTCTGTAGATTACATATTTGGGAGTACATTTTGAATTACTTAGCCCTCTTTAACCTCTGATTTCTCATTTTTCTGGGAAGACTAACAGAAAGCATGCTGAGTAAGTGGTTTTATTAGCTATCAGCAGAAAGGCCTATAAAACTGAAATCTATTTCTGGTTTCCATGTTTCTTGGACTTAATAAGAAATTCTCAAAAGGGAGAGAAAGGAAAAACACTCAACTAACATTGATCCTATAAAATAGTGGCATTTCCATTTTCTTTTTCAGTGGAGGAAACCAAAGCTTAGAGGCTAAATGACTTGGGCAGTGTCATGAACGGTTGGCAAACTTAATGTACCGAGAAGTCTAATTGGAGAGAGGCACTGTGTGCTCATCCCGGAACGCCAGAATCGCAATTTTGGTTTCTACAAAACTCCAAGTGTTCCTGAAGCTTCTCCACCTCCCTGTTCTCCTGAAAGAAGATTCCTGAGGGTGCATCCCCAGGGATACAGATTTCAGTGACAGCACATGCCAGCCGAAAAGATTTGCAGATGCACACTGCTATATTTAAAATAGATAAACAACAAGGTCCTACGGAACACAAGGAACTCTATTCAATATCTTGTAATAACCTATAATGATAAAGAACATGAAAAAGAATCTATATAACTGAATTGCTTTGCTGTACATCGGAAACTAACACAACACTGTAAATCAACTAACTTCAATTTAAAAAAGGAGAAAATTTGCTGAGAGGCAAGAAGACACAAAAGTAGATTCAACTCACTCAGACTGATGATAAACAACTAAAAATTATGATAGAAACTGAGGGGAAAAGAAGCATTAAGCCTGAAAGTTTCTGTTCGCATTAAGTAGCTGGTTCCAAACCGGCAGACCTCTCCCCACAATGAATAAAACCTTGTGTTAATAAACTGACTAGGTATTTCAATTAATCAATATTATGTTAAAACATGGAAGGGAAGAAAATGATAGTTGGAGGGCTTTTAAATATTATCTCTTTTCTATAAGTAGAAGTATTATATAAATATAGGTCAGAATTAAAGGGTATTTATCAGGGAGAAAGGTATAGCTTAAGTGGCAGAGCGCATGCTTAGCATGTGTGAGGCCCTGGGTTCAACTCCCAGTAGCTCCTCTGAAAAATAAATCAGCAAACCCTAATTACCTCCCCCTAAAACATTAAAAAATTATTTTAAATATTTAAAAAATAGAAAGTTTAATAAAATAAAGGGCATTTATTATGCGACAGGCTAAATCCTGGAGAAAGAGCGGACCATCGGCCTTGACCTCAGGTAGGGCGTGGTGGATGAGCTGTGTGAGCAGGACTTGGTGAGCAGAGAGATGCCCGGAAGGAGGCAGGTGTAGGTTCCCTGCTAATCTGAGGAAGACAACCTAACACAGAAACGTGAGGGCAGAGAACAGTCAGGGAGTTAGGTAGTGATGTTTGAGCTTCACGTTGAAGGATGAGCACAATCAGCCACGGGAAAAGGAGAGGGAACGACTCCAGGGGAAACAGAGGAACATTACTGAAGGCATCGCATCATGAAATACCACGTAGACCTTGCCCAAGAACCCAGAGTCCTGCCAGCCGTCTTCCACAACTGCTGGTGTTCCTGCCAGCGTGGCCCCGAGCCCCGTGTGGCCTCTGTCTTGAGGAGGACCACAGGGGAGCCTCAGGGCCTCCTGTCCTCGGTCTAAAACCTACCCCAGTGACTGACCACGTGGCCTGCTCCCTCACTCCTTCCTGTGGATCCAAGACTCTGTCTTTACCTCGGGTAGTTAACCTCCCCAGTAGGAGAGCCTTTCTCCCCGACAATAAACACACACTCAGCCCTCTTCCTTTTCTCTGGGCCTCATCCTCAACCTCCAGGAACTTTCTAACAGACCCCTCTTAAGAGGTGAGCAGCTATGCTGGAAATGCCCCAAGGAGACGTGCTTTATGAATCCGTCCCATTGGGGGCAGGTAGAAACAATGAACGCTTTCTAACAAGTAGTCTGTGGCAAAGGTGATGGGTTTTCTCTCCCGTGATTCTCCTGCATTAGATAAGATTCCTCTTAGGTTGGCTCTATTCTGTTTTTTCTATCAATTTGATAACATCCTTCTTTCTTATTAAAACACCCCAAAATGCTTTAATTAAAAAAAAAAAAAAGGCGACTCCTAGGGCTGGAGAAAGCTTCTCCTGCGGGCTCTGAAGAAGCAGTCATGCTGTAAACCACCTTTGGGGAGGGCCACATGGCAGGGGACGGCATGACCTCTAAGGCAAAAGGCTTCCAGCTGACAGCCGCTAAGAAGCTGACAGTCTCAGTCCTACAGCCGTGTGTTAAGTGAGTTCTTCCAACAATTTGAATGAGAGCGGAAGTGAATTCTTCCCTAGTTGAATATCCAGATGAGAGTACAGCCAGATGATATCTTTTGTTGTTGCTGTTGTTGTTGGCGGTGATTTTTTGGGGGGTGGGAGGGTAAATTAGGTTTATTTATGTATTTTAATGGAGGTACTGAGGATTGAACCCAGGACCTCGGGCTTGCTGAGCACACACTCTACCACTGAGCTATACCCTGCCCACCCCACCCAGATGATACCTTAATTGTAACCTTCAGAGACGCTGAGCAGAAGACCCAGCTTAGCTAGTCCCAGAATCCTGATGTACAAAATGTGAGAGTATAAGCCATTGTGTGCTGTTTAAGCCATTAAGTTTGTGGTGACTTATCACTTAGCAATTAAAAAAAAGACCCTGATACAACCATCCAGGTTTATCTTATAGCACCAAATACCCAGAGACCTAAAAGAATTAATAGCCCCAGAAGGATGAAGATGCATCCTCTGTGTGTATGTAACTGTACCCCATCAGAGTTCTGGTCCCATCAGACCTGAGGGAAGGCAGCAGACGGGGCACTGGGCGCGGTTAGTATTCACCCTCTATGAGAAGGTATGGAAAATGTGACAGGAGGAGACATAAAAGCATCAGTGTTATAGGACAATAAAAAGCAAAGCTGGCAGAGGTGAGATAGGAGTTTGAGAAAAAGGCAGGAGACAGACCTCAAAGGGCAGGGGTCCGTCTGTATCATGCTGGCAGCAGAATAATAAAGCTTCATGGCTCATCCGGGTTCAGAGTCTTTTCCCTGGATGGAGTGATACACTAGACGAGGAGCCGGACAGGGGCACCTAGACACTCTGACCTCAAAGACTTTCTATTTCCCAGGAACACAAAGAAGGTGACCCCTTCCCGTGAATGGCTGAGCTCTTCCGCTGTCCACACCTGTGGGAACTGGAAGATTCCTTTCACTGCCTGGCCACGTGTGTGCCCTCTAGTCCTCTTAGTGTGCAGTGGTACCTCCACGTTTAGTGGAGGGAACTTCGATCAGCAGCTTGCCTGTGGTCACACAGCACAGAGGTGATGAAACCCGGAATGGGATCTAGGTCCTCTGACACCAAAGCCTGTGTCTTCTCCACCACGGTGATCCTCAGCCCTGGGGAGCTTTGACAAACTACCACTCAGACCAAGTAATCAGAATCACTGAAGGTGGGGAGTAAGAACTGGGTTTTTGGTTTTATGTTTTTGTTCTGTTTTGCTTCATTTTGAAGCCTTCCAAGTGATTCTAACATGAAACTGGGATTGAAAACTTTCGCTTCGCATCGCGTGACCATGAGACGGCAGCAACTTCAGAAGTTCTCAGTGCAGCCCACCCCCAGAGGCATTTGAAGGAGGCATGTGGTGGACTTCCTAGCAAATTTCAGCATTCTTTCCTCCTACTAGTTTTTAAGATTCTCCCACACACAGCTTTAAGAATGACACACTTACATACACATATACTATGTATATGTGTGTGTGTGTGTGTGCGCATATATATCTTTTTTTTTTTTTTTACTGGAATCTGGGTCACCTAACATTTCTTTCCTCGCTTTTGCAGGATCCCTTCCAAGCATGGCTCACAAAGCATCCAGTACATTGTTATATGACAAATAAAACTAGGAGTCCATCCATCCGGGACTGGGTTCCTTTCCTTGACCAGGATCTGTTAGTAATAATCTGTGTGATCCTCAGAAAATTTGCCTAATCAGGTTGAATTGCCTGCTCTGTAAAACTAGAAGATTGGCCTTGATGATCTTAAGGTCTTTCCCAGCTCTGAATTGCTGACAGTTCCATAGCTGAAAAAACTTTCAATGGTAACAGATATGATAGAAATATGAGGTATATAATTTAACAAATGGAAATGTTTAATGAAATACAGATAGCTGAAAATTATATCTGGATACTGCCGTGTGTGTGTGTGTGTGTCCTTTGGTTTTGTCTATATTTTTTCCAGGAAGAAGAGACCCAAGAACACATGCAGCTCCAGCCGTGCCTGTGAACTTGGAGCTCACGAGGGCTGCATGTACAGAGTGCAGAGACAAGGGCCCTGGTGGTGCAGGCAGCGCCCGGCCCACCCTCTGCTCTAACACATTAGGAGCATATAATCATGGCAGGTACTAACCTCTCCTAGGTTCTGATTCTTCATCCATAAAATTGGAATAACAGCAATTCCTAACTTAGAACAGTGTGAGAATGCAATGAGTTAAGCAGCAATTGCTCAACACGATGCCTCGTGCATAGTATATAGTCATGACTTCGTTATTATTATCTGAACTTAATAAATTAATACCACCTGACATCTCAGGACTGTGATGAGGATACAGAAGTGAGAGGTGACGATGTTGACAGAGATAGAGAACAGTTTGCTAGAAAATGTTCTCTTATTCTGTGTTTTGCCAAATACCCCGAGAATGAATGAATCCATGTCCTCTGGTAAGAAATATGTCTAGTCGGTATGTTTGCAAATCCCAAAACACAAAACATCAGTAAAAAGAGGAATTATTCTCAGAAAGGAAAGTCTTGATTTTTCTCAAAATCATGAGAAAATTTAGCTCAAGAGTTCTCAAAATGTGATCCAGAAATATCCTGGGATCCCTGGGACCTTTTCAGGGGGTCCGCGGGTCAAAGCCGTTGCCATGACGAGGCTCAGATACCATTTGCTTTATTCACTCTCGTCCGCTTGCGGGATTGCCGCAGGCTTTTCTAGAGGCTTCGAGACGTGCAATGACACCAGTGCTGTGATAGCCAGTAGACTGTGTGCTGGTACACTCTTGTGTTTGTAAAACTCTCAGCTTTAACTTCTGGTACAATGAATGTCAATAGACATAGTTACATAAACAAAGAGAATTTTGAAATTTTTAGTAACTTTTAAGTGTGGAAAGGGGTCTAAAAGCAACAGTTTTGATACTCTGTTCCAGTTGATCAAATAAAGTCCATGTTAGTATACATTTTAGGATAGTAAGAAAAACCTGTAAGCCAAGTTTCTATGTTACCACATGCCTCCCTCAATCCATTCTAAGTCAGCGTATCTCAGCCATGAATATAAATTGTAATCACAGAGGAGCTTTAATAACTACTGACATCCTGACTTCCGTGCCCCACCCCTCCAAGACACCCCGATTTAATACATATGGAGTCTTGCCAGTGGACCAGAGTTTTCAAAGCTTCTCTGATGATCTTGTCATGCGGCAAGTTTGAGATCCACTGTTGTAGGAGACGTGAGCTGATCCTAGGAGCAAACTCTTTGACAGGCAGGAAAGGAAAGAGGCTGTCATCTACCCACTCGGATTCCCGGAGCTGAACTCAGTTGGAGCCAGGCTAATCGAAATGGGGGTGTGAGCTATGCTAGGGCTTCCTCCCAGGGAACCTGTGTCCTTGGACTGGGATGTGAGCCCAGCACACCGAAATCTCAAATCTGGATTTTAGGGGCAAGCATCCCTTGGACTCTGCCCTGTATGCTTGCTCAGCCTTCTTTGCTTTTGTAGTTCTACGGAAACTTAGCCCATTATTAATCCCAATCCTCTCCACTGTGCCCTTGTCTAATCTAATTTGATAAATTAAGGATCCACGTGGAACAGAATCTTTTTTCAGTCTGTTAGGCCAGCACCCCCGCCAAGACCAAGTGGGCTGATTCACCCTGTGACAGCTCCTGAGTGCTGCTCCCCAGAAATCACAGCCAGGCCTGCAAACTTGCTGTCTGTGTGTCAGGAGACAGAAGACACCTGGGCCCCATCCCATGGTTGTCATGACAGCCAAGTCTAAAATAGACGTTCAGACACAAGAGCTGTTTGGCTGACTCTGACCTACATGTAAGCATAAATATTATTCGTGTTGGAAAGGAAGCAATCTTCTATTTTACTCAAGGAGATAATTTAGAAAAGCAGGCTGTGGATTTGCTCCACGGGAATTTTAGAAAGTTTGAAAAAAGCTCCTAAATTGTGAAGACTATAATAGCCTGTACCTTTTATAGTATTTAATCGTACAGAGTGACACCAGTGTTCCTGGTGCCACCTGGTTGCATGTTATGCATTCAGCCTGTACACAGGGAAACCCAATGTTTGTGAGCCTTGAGTGCAAAGGTAAACATGGTTATCAATATCAGTATTGATCCACTTTCTGCCACCTCTATCTGTTTACAAGGAAACAAGACCCAGGATGTGGGACGTGAGATATTTGGAGCAAGAAATAGAGGAGGCTAAGGAGGAGACTTTTACCTCTCCAGAAATAGTCTGGAATTAAGAAATCCAAAACACTTCATCTCTCTTCATCTTGTCCCAACTCTTAATTTTGTTATGATCGCTCTATCCATTAGCATTCTACAGTCAGCTATAACACTTTTACAAAAAAATAATCCTAGCATTTTCTTCTAGAAGGTTCTACTGAACACTGCACTGGTAAAAACAGCACCGGCTTGAGACCTGAGTCGTTCAGTACAGCAGCCCTGAGTCACCTGTGGTGGCTGAGTGTTTGCCATGGAGCTGGTGTAATAGATGTGCTGTCAGTGTCTAACACACCCCGGATTTTGAAGATTTAAAATGAAAATGTAAAACATTGCATTTATATGTTTTTTATATTGATCGCATGCTAAAATGAAATATTGGGGGTATATCTGACTAAATAAAATATCTGACTAAATTAATTTCACTGCTTCTTTTTACCTTTTTAGTGGGGTTACTGCTTGTGTTAGGTTCTCCAGAGGAACATAACCAATTAGAGAGATAGATAGACAGACGATAGATACATAGATACATAGATAGATAGATAGATAGATAGATAGATAGATAGATAGATAGATAATAGATAGATAGATGATAGACAGATGACAAATAGATAGATTTATTATAGGAATTGGTTCATGCAATTATGGAGGCCGAGAAGTCCTATAATCCTGCCATTTGCAAGCTGGAGACCCAGGAGTACTAGTGAGGTATTCCAGTCCCAGTCCCAGTCCAAAGAGCTGAGAACCAGGGAAGCGAATGGTGGAAATCCAGTCTGAGATGACATGTCCCCATACAAGAGGGAGGCAGGAAAAAAAGGGGGTACACTCCTCCTTCCTCTGACTTTTGTTTTACTCAGGCCCTCCACAGATTGGACGGTGCCCAGCCCCACTGGGGAGGGCCATCTACCTTACTAAACCCACTGACCCAAATGCTAATCTCACCCAGAAACACCCTCCCGGACACACTCAGAAATCATATTTAATCTGGGCACCCCATAGCCAGTCAAGTTGAGACATAAAATGAACCAACACACTGGTTCATTTTAACTTTGTTAGTATGGTAACCAAAACCATGTAAATTACACCTGTGGTTTCTATTATAGATGGATGAACAGAGAAGTGACAGAAGGACAGGCAGAGGATGCTAATGATGAAGATGAAAGAGGAGATGGAGACTAAAATCTCTGCCCCAGTGTCACCTTCTCAGGGAGAGCTGATCTGACTGGTCTATAAAGGAGCCCTTCCACCACCCCCATTCACTCACCGTCATGTCGCCATTTTTTGTTTTCTTTATAAAACTTCTTGGCATTTACTATTCTGAGATGAGCTTATCTGTTTATATCCTCAGTATGTGACAATAAGGCTGAAGACCTTGTCTAACTAGGTCATCATTTCATGCCCAGGACTTACGGATGGCCAATAAATACCTTCTGGATGAATGAATGAATGAATGAATGAATGAATTCTGAGCCTTCACTCATGCTGATTCTTCTCAGTCTCTTATCCCTCCCTCCTTTTTTGCTTTGTGATGTGACCTCTAAGTCTTAAACGTATAAGTCTCCTTTCAAAACACAACACACACACAAAATTTTTTTAAATATGAAAATGAATGTATGTATGTATATGCATGACTGGGACATTGTACCGTACACCAGAAATTGACACATTGTAATTGACTATACTTCAATAAAATTTTTTTTTAAATCAAAAAAAAAAAAACCCTACAGCACAATTGAAGTGTTAATCTTCATACCCTTTCAGAGCCCTCAGACTTGTCTGTAATCCCACTGAAGCCTGAGGTTGGCACGATCACCATGTTTCTAGGTAGCTGTTCTTTTCTGCTTCTGCTCCTCTACCATGAGTACTTCCAGGGTAAGAACCATATCTGTTCTCTCTGAATTTCTCACCAGAAAACCTGGCATGCTAACTAGGGAGAAAAGCAAATGATCAGAGTCAAGTGACTTGGGTTGAAATTTCTTACCAAGCGAACAGGTTGACTTTGAAGGTAATCCATAACATTTCTGGTTCTCCATTTCTTCATCTGCTAGATGGAAGTTTCCCAGGATAATTTTCTTTTGGAGCTGCTTTTGTTTTCATAAGCATGCATGTTTATGTTCTTTGATTTTTGCACAAATGGAAACATACTGTGCATATTAGCTTGCTCCCTGCTTCTTTCACTTAACAATTTGTTGCAACTTAATTTGGAGATTTTTTTCATATCCATGGTATAAAGCTACCTCATTCTTCTTGATGGTTTCATATTATTTGATATTATAGATTATCATAGTTATTAACTGGTTTCCTATTTATGGGTTTTTCAGTCATTTTCCGTCTTTAATAAATCCAAAATAAAGATGCCACAACCAGTAGCCTTGGATGTGTGAGGTCTGTAGCAAATTTATCATTAAGATAAAATTCTAGAAGTACAATTACTCAGTCAAAAGGTATATGCAATTTTTGATGTATGTTGCCACATTATCCTTCATAGAGTTTTATTATTTGAACTTCCACCAACAATTCATATGAGTCTGTGTTGCTGCACACACAAACATAATGTAATATCAAATATTTTTATCTTTGCTGCTCTGATAGGTAGTAAATGTTATATCATTATAATTTCTATTTGTATTTCTCTTTTCATGAGTACAGTTGAATATGTGTCTATGTGTTTAACAGCTATTCACATATATTTTTCTATGAATTATCCCATCATATAATGAGTGCATTGTCAAT